>NW_023270454.1:41720097-41750333 GCF_011800145.1 Mirounga leonina
GAGGAAGGAAGAAAAAGGAAGGAAGGAAAGAAGGAAGGAAGAAAGAAAGAAGGAAAGAAAGAAAGAAAGAAAGGAAGGAAAGAAAGGAAAGAAAGAAAATAGGGCAACTCCTGAACTTGGTTTATTTGTAATATGAGGGAAAAAAGGATCTCAATCTGAAACAGTATTCTATTCTGTACCATATAGAAATAGATTTTTATGTAAATAAAATATTAAAATAATAGGGTAGTTTATTATTCAATCAAATTCGTTACATCAGTTTTCTGCCCCAGTTTGCATTTCTTTTCCCCTTTCAGGGCCACTAGTTATGAAAATATATCTATTAGGACTTTTTCAGTTTCTCTAGCATTTTAACAAACATTCAAGGAGATGCAGCAGATGGTGATGGGCATTAAAGAGGGCACGTACTGCATGGAGCACTGGGTGTTACATGCAAACAATGAATCATGGAACACTACATCAAAAACTAATGATGTAATGTATGGTGATTAACATAACATAAAAAAAAAAAAAGGAGATGCAGCAGAACCAAGAGAAAATCTCTCTTATATAACACTTTGGAAATTCAAATTTTAGTCTCAGATCTATCTTAGAAACTCCATTTTCTATTCTCTTATATATGCATTTTTATCTCTTTCTTTTACTACTTTCAAGGATTTTAAAAACTTAAGTGAGATTATATTTGAGAGATATATTGAGCTTCATGGAATAAAGATGTATTATTAAATTATTAATATATGCTTTACATTTACCAAGCATTTATTGGCCAGCATATCATAATTATCATGCTTTCTACCCCATGGATCAGCCTTTTGGGGGACATTGCAAGTGGGGACAATGTCTATATTTCTTAAGCTGACTTTAAGACCCTCCACAATCAGAAGTGCTCCATTTGCATCTATCTGATTCCCAGGGCTTTCCTCCACTCTGTCTGAACTGCTTTATTCTCTGCTCATCACATCTCTGCCCTCTCTTCCTTCTACCTTTCTGAATCTTGTACTGGTTTGTCTATGACACATTTTCTGATGGGTCAAGTCTACATCAATCTTTCTGAAATTACATAGCATTTACATTGACTTGGTTGTTACTGTGTTTTTTCTTATATTAGTATTTGCCTTCTTAAGTGTATATCTTTTCTCCCCCTTATCTTGACAGTAGATTTTTTTTAGAGAGGAGTTGCTATCTGTTATAGGATATTTTATCTTTTAAACACAAACCTAGTGTTTTACCCAAAGCAGAGTCTGGATACAGATTCATCATTGGCTGTTATAATTCCCAACTACTGTTGAGTAAAACAAAACCGCTGATTGTTTAATGTCATAAAATAAGTTGGTAACATGGATAGGAATGGAACCCAGAATATGGGATTTCTCATTATCCTGACCCTGGCATTTATTTTAATAGATTTTATTTTTGAACTGTTTTAGAGTTACATAAAATGGAGTAAATAGTACAGAGAATTCCTATATACTCCTACACACAGTTTCCCCTATAATTAACATTTTATGTTAGTGTGGCACTTTGATATAATTAATGAAACAATATTGATACTATTAACTGAAGCTCATATTTTACTCATATTTCCTTAGTTTTTACCTAAAGCCTTTCTTTCTTTTTTTTTTAAGATTTTATTTATTTATTTGACAGAGAGAGAGACACAGCAAGAGAGGGAACACAAGCAGGGGGAGTGGGAGAGGGAGAAGCAGGCTCCCCGCTGAGCAGGGAGCCCGATGCGGGGCTAGATTCCAGGACCCTGGGATCATGACCCGAGCCGAAGGCAGATGCTTAACGACTGAGCCACCCATGTTACATTTAGTTGGCATACCTCTTTAGAGTCCTTTTGATCGTGACAGTTTCTCCCTTTTCTTGTCTTTGATGAACTTGACAGTTTTGAAGAGCCTGGTTAGGTATTTTGTAGATTGTCTCTCAATCTCGATTTGTCTGATGTGCTTTCATGATTGGATAGGAGTTATGCTCCTTTTGGGTGAGGAGGATAATAGAGATAAAGAGCCTTTTTTTTTTTTTAAAGATTTTATTTATTTATTTGACAGAGAGCGAGAGAGAGCGAGAGAGGGAACACAAGCAGGGGGAGTGGGAGAGGGAGAAGCAGGCTTCCCGCTGTGCAGGGAGCCCGATGTGGGACTTGATCCCAGGACCCTGGGATCATGACCTGAGCCGAAGGCAGACGCTTAACAACTGAGCCACCCAGGTGCCCAAAGAGTCATTTTTTATTAAAGATTTATCTGCTTATTTGAGAGAGAGAGGGAGGGGCAAAAGTGGGGGGGCCAGACAGAGGGAGAAGGAGAGAATCCTTAAGCAGACTCTCTGCTGAGCATGGAGCCCATTGTGGGACTAAATCCCATGACCCTGAGATCATGACCTGGACTGAGATCAAGAGTTGGACACTCAACTGACTGAGTCACCCAGGTCCCCCAAGTGTCATTTTTATCATATCATATTGAGGGTACATACTGTTGACATTATTTATCACTATTGATGTTGACCTTGATCACCTGGCTGAAGTAGGTTTCTTCACTGTAGAGTTTCTCCCCCACCTTTATTTTTAGAGAAAGGGAGATGGTGAGAGAGAGAGTGGGGGAAGGGGCAGAGGGAGAGGGAGAGAGAATCTTAAATAGGCTCCACGTCCAGTGTGGAGCCTGAGGCGAGACTCGATCTCATGACCCTGAGATCATGACCTGACCCCAATTTAAGAGTTGGATGCTTCACAGAATGAGCCACCTAGAAGCCCCTCCCCTTTTTCAACTATTCCCTTGGAAAGAAGTTAGTGTCCTCAGTCCACACTTGAGATGTGCAGCATTATGTTTTACCTCCTTTAGGGCAGAGTATCTATGTAAATTATTTGGGCTATGTCTCTTATCCCTGATTTATTAATTTCTTTACAATCATTTATTTATATCTCTATGAACTCATTGATATTTATTTTATACTTTGGGTTATAATCTAATACAGCTTTATTTATTGCTTAAGTTATTCTAGCTTTGGCCAAAAGGAACTCTTACAATTGGTTCCTAATGCCCTTTTAGTATATGCCCATCAATCTGGGGTTTCTTAAGTTTGTTTTTGTACTTTTTGGCTCTACACGGTGATGCAGGTTGATCTTGTTTATTTCTTGCCTCAGTCCTAGAATCAGCCACTTCTTCAAGGATCCCAGGTTTTTTTAATTGGAGAATGGTATTAGAAACTAAGACATGAGTACTATGTAGGTTTGCTTCATTTAGACTCTCTCTGTTGACATAGCAAAAAAATATGTATGTATATTAACTTGTGCGTTCACACACACGTCTCTATATAAGCATATTTATCTATATTAAGCTAAGCATTATTTCTTACTGATGACTCCAACTCTAACCATTACCATATGGATCATTTTAGTCTCCTCCTCTTCCTTATCTGTAAACATTCACTCTTAGAGGAGAAACCCAGCTCTCACCACCTACCACCCATTAATTTAACTGCTCAGTTCCAGTTTACATGTATACTCTTTCAGAATTGTTAACTTATATCCCTATGAGAAATAACTTTATCAACTAGAATACAGTGTTTACATGGACTTCCTTTTGTTTTTAGTCTTACAGACTCCATTTGTTTCGAAAGTCACTTAGGTCAGCATCATTTCCCCAGCCACATTCAGTGAATTTGTTTCATACATTTGTAATACATTGAGGTTCTCTTGTCACTGACTATCTTACTTCCCTGGATCCCCTGATTTCCAAAATGATTTATTTAAAAAACATGTATACATTAAGTTTTGCCCTTTGTGTTGTATGTTATATGGGTTTTAAAAATGCATAATGTCATAAATCCACCATTATAGTATCATGCATAATAATTTAATTACCCTAAGAATTCTATGTGCTTCACCTATTCATCCCTCCCCTTCTAAACCTCTGGCAACCACTAATTTTTTTTAATATCTAGGTATTTTTGTCATTTCCAGAATATCATATAATTGGAATCACATAGCTTACAACCGCTTCAGGTTGGCATCTTCCATTTAGTGATATACACTTAAGGTATTTCTAGCATTTATGACTTCAACAGCTTTTGCTCTAGGTAAGCTGCTCTTGGCTGTGATTTTATGTACTTTGCATGTCTTTACAGGCTTGGTGGTTTACCCTGCAACCTTTAGTTTGGTCAGCTTTTTCTTTCTTGTAAACATGGGAATCATGACTTCTAAGCTCTTTACCTACAGGAGCTGAAACCACAAGTCTCTGGCATTTTTCTTAACCTTAAGTCTTAAAATTTCTTCTTATAAAGCAAGTCCAACGAGGCATATTTACCTGCTCTCAGCCATTCTGCCATTCATCTCAACCTGCTCTATACTGACTGTTTCCCACCCAGACCCTCATACTTTTGGTGCTGAGCCTGCCTCCGTAACTGGTAAGAAAGAGGTGGGGAGGATTGAGAGAAAGTGGCTAATATGCTACATGAAGTGTTATTACATTCTCTATTCTTTCTGATGCATATTTTCTATCATTTTAATGTTTTGCAGAGTACACAGAGGATCTAAATTTCTGTTTATCATAATCCCAATGTAGCAAAATGTGGTGTTTAAAAAATTAATCTTTCACAAGGGATGAATAAAAATGAAACTGGGAAAACTAAACACTGAGAAGAGAAGAAAGGAAGCCAGGTCAATAAAAATTGTCTATGCATGGTGCTTCAGTCCTCCCTCTAACATAAATATTGCTAACAGGGAAGATATCCACCTTATTTTATTTTATTTTTATTATTTATTTATTTATTTTTATTTAAATTCAATTTCAGTCCAGCTTATTTTAAAATAGGGTTTCTTTAAAAAAGGTTAGCAAGACAAAAAGCGGGCATAAGTCATTGCATCTGAACACTGACTAGCAAGTAAAGCAGTGGCCTTTCTGTAGTAATTTTTTAAAGGACAGTAATTAAATTCTTTTTTAAAAAAAGATTTTATTTATTTGCCAGAGAGAGAGAGAGCACAAGCAGGGGGAGCGGCAGGCAGAGGGAGAAGTAGGCTCCCCGCTGAGCCAGGAGCCTGATGTGGGACTCGATCCCAGGACCCCGGGACCATGACCTGAGCCAAAGGCAGATGCTTAACCAACTGAGCCACCCAGGCGTCCCAACAGTAATTAAATTCTTATTGTTAATGCTTATTTTCTCATGGAAAGACCATTTTCATAAAGTTTTCTTTTGCTGTTACATTCAATATGTTTAATATTGTAATGTCAATTTTACATACCTCAAATGAATACTTATATCTTAATTTATAAAGATTAATTCTTACTGAATCTGTAGATTATTTTCTCCATTGCAAAATCTTCCCTCCAATCTGATTTTTCATCTGTGGTTTTTTAAATACTTCTCAAATTTCATTAAATTATAGATAGGAAATGTTCATCTAATCCAACCACAACCACTCACTTTATATTTGTGTCTTATCTGTGCCAATGAATGGTGCATGTGTTTCTGATGGCAGGAAAATCACCTCTTTATAAGATGACCTAGTCCATATTGAACAACACGGCTGTTATGATGTCTCTTTATATAATGACTAAAATCTGTTCCCTCCTGTTCATATCTACACAGAGTAAGAACCTGTTCACAGCTGGACAGAGGTTGGGAGGAGTCAAGTCCTGCCCATGGGAGTAGGATCAGTAGCAAGTTGACTGATCAGGAGAGGCAAACTTGTGAGGGACAGGCAGAATGCAGTTTTCTTTGTGACTTGGAGAAAGAAGTGCTCACCTAGTCATCCCTATAGGATAAATCTCTATGTGAACAACCTCACTCCACTTCTGCTTCCTTAACAACTACTCTTATGCCAGCACCCAACCCTACCACTGTCTTATTGAAAATCTGCCGTACTGAGATTATCTCATACATATGTAAAAGCCAGAGCAATGGTGCATTGTTTCAACACTTTTTAGTTCACAAATTTAGTATTATGAGATTGATTTTCCTAAAGCCTCTAAGGTCTTGAGATAAATGAGCTCATAGGAACTCTCTATATTTCATCAATTTTATATTCACAAGAGAAAAAGAAACAATCATGTAGCTTCTGACACCTTTATGAGAAGTACATTAAAATCAGATTCAGTCTAGACAGAATTGAGTTTTTGGTTAAATTGAAAGTTGTTTTCCTGGAATTTATTAATTAATGCCTAAATTCCTTAGTACTAAATGTATGTGTCCTCAGCATGTATCAAGTCAAATATAACTTTGCTTTCCTGTCCTACTTCCCTCATCATTTTGTATTTTGAGTATGTCCTGTTTATTCTATCCCTGAACAGTCCTTCCAATCTATCCCCTTCTCTCAGTTTCCTCTGATATTCAGCCTTAGTTGGAACCCTCAGTACGGCTTTCCTGGAATTTTGTTGAAGGTCAGAGATGAGAAAATCTACTTGATTTTATCATATGTTGAAAAGCAGATACTTAGCTTTATGGAATTGACATTAATAAACTGTGAAAATAATGTTCACTTTAAAGAAATGACGTAATTCTCTCTAAATTGAGCCTGAACTTGTTTCAGCTGTCATTGAGGTGCCAGAAATTGCCCTATTCTTTCTTTCTTTACTGTGAATATAAAAGTAGTGATATTTGTTTAATAAATATGAGCTCACTTCTCTAAAGAGCACTGTGGTTGCAGATATCTCTTCCCATACTAGCTGCCACCTTAGTTTCTAGCTCAACTCCCCATGTCTACAGTCTTTATTACTCCATTTTGAGTTCTCTGCCACTGTGACCCTACATCACCATGCAGTTTTAATGACCTTCTAGCTTTCTTTTCATCCTTCCTGCTTTCCTTCTTTCATTCTTTTTCTCCCTTTGTTTTTTTTTTTTTATGTCCTCATGGTCAAAGTCTACTTTTCTGTTCTTTAAAAGACAAATATAGCCTCCTGATCTCTTAGATAGAACATGGACCAACCTCTCATGGTTTCAACCACTACTTTTTTTTTTCTGTGAACATGGAATCTAGGAAAAAGAAAGGAGGGATACCATACTGGTATTGACTTCAGTGTACCTTACCGGTATGAAATAATAATAATAATAATGGGAGTTATAGATTTCTAGAAAGAATAGAAAGAAAAAATTTTTGATATGATAGTAAGCATATATTACTAATGTGCCCTTGTCTTTTTTTTATAATCTTCTCTGGTCTATACTATTGGTGGTATATAGATCCATGCAGATCCCAAATTATATGGTGTTTGTATTTCAAAAATTTGTTTATAAATGACCTACTTGAGATCTTATATAATTAAAGCATTGTTACCAATATTTAGATTTGCCCACAAAACACCATTCAACCCATTATAATAAATCTTTCATTTTAATAATTTAAATTATTTAAATAATTATTTAAATAAATTAATAATTAAAATTATGATAAAGCTATCACTTTAATAATTTCATTGCTTATAATTGGTATTCATAAAATTATCTCGTGGGTGCCTGGATGGCTCAGTTGGTTAAGCGTCTGACTCTTGAGTTCGGCTCACGTCATGATCTCAGAGTAATGAGATCGAGCCTCTGCTCTCAGCGTAAAGCCTGCTTAAGATTCTCTCTCTCCCTCTCCCTCTCTGCCTCTCCCTCTGCTTGTGCTCCCTCTCTCAACAAAATATATATATATAAAATTATCTCAGGAAAAAATTTCTGAATTTCATCTTAGGATGCCAGGGACATTTGCCTGTAATTCTATTAGTGACTAAGTTAGAATGGGCTCTAATGGTAGGTCACTAAAAATCAGAGTTGTATTAACTCTACTTATGCACATGGAAAGCTGCCTTTCATGTTTGCATAAAAGGAAATAAGTTGATAATTCCGTTTATTCTCTAGAAGCTACATTGGTTCTAACTCTCATGTGTGTGGGTGAATATAAATGCTCTGAATTTAGACCCCCAGCCTCCAGCCATCTTTTTAAGTATGAATTGATTTCTTCCCCAATATTGAAAGTCATATGTTGCCTGTGTATAAGTTTACATGGTGGAGAGTTAGGGAGTAGCATTTATAAAAAGCTATGGACTCAGAGAAAAAATTATATAGGAAGTAAATATAACCCTCTCTATCCCTAAAAGGCAAAACTGGAAATCTTTCTAAAATAATGATTCCCAACAAAGTACTGGTGGTGAGTTGTATGCTTACCTTGTAAGAATCACCAGAGAGTCTCTTCCAATCTTACCACTTGCCTTAGTTCTTATCGCTCCTCCTTCCAACTCCCAATACTTACCCAGCTGAAGTTCTCTGTTGTTGTGTCACTGATACTGATGAGAGTGTGCCACATTGCTCGGGAGTACTGGGTGGGGGAAAGCTCTCTAACTACCAGCTCATAAGAGTAGGTATTAAGATGACAGAGATCTATTGGAAAACCTTGGGCTCTTTCTGAATCTGTGCTGTAAATCTCTATGTAACTTGCCAATTTTTTAAGATCTGAAGAAAGATCTGAAAACAAGTAACAGGTCTCAAAAAAAAAAAAATCATCATCTTTTGGCATTACCTGTCACCAGTTGTCTTCGGATGACTAAAGTTACTATATTATCTGTGTTAGGAGAAAAAGAATAAGGAAAGATGTGTGTGCTTGAGGCTGATGGTTCAGTAATAAGCAGGCAGAAAGGAAGATAAAAAAGCAAACATTTGTTGAGTACCTATGCTAGACCAGGAACTTCCAAACACATTTCACAGTATTATGTGTTGCCAGTTACTGCATACAGTTTTCTGCAGAGGAGTACATTGAGACTCAGTTTAAATAATCTGCTCGAGGCATGTCTAATAGGGCATAAGATCCAGCATCATGAGTAGTTGCTCTGATGGGCCGTGCTTGGTTTAATGCTCTGCTGTCACCATCCTGAAGTTCTTAAAAACTTTTGAACAAGAGGCTCCACATCTTCATTTTCCTCTGGGCCTTATAAATTACACAGGTAGCTCCAAGGCTTGCATAAAAACTTTGTGTTCTGGAACCAGGATATTAGGCTTGGGGGAGTGTGCCTCCCTCAGAAGAAGAATCATTGCTTCATAAAATAGTATAAATAGTATAAGTGGTTGCTGGGTGCCAATGTGGTTTGATGCTTTAATTTTCAATTCTTCTATTGCTATGTAACAAATTACTTAGTGGTTTAAATCAACACAAAATTATTATGCTATAGTTTCTGTAGGTCAAGAGTCTGGCTTAACTGGGTACTCTGCTCAGATTGCTACCAGAATGCAATCAAGATGTCGGCCAGGCTGCATTCTTTTCTGGAGCTAATGTAGCTGTTGTCAGAATTCAGTCCTTGGGATTGTAGGATTTAGGACCTAGAGACTAACCTTGACTAGAGGCCACCTGCACTTCCCTGACATGTGACTCTCTCCAAGGCTAGTGCTCTAATCTAATCACAAGAGTGACATTTATTACCTTTGCTATATTCTGTTGATTAGAAGTAAGTCACACGGAGAGAAGTTTACACAAAGGCCTTAACAATAGGATCACCCTAGGGTCTGTCCAGCACGTATAAAACAAGTCCACCGTTGTTGAACACTCTGCCTACGTGGGCCTCTCTCTTCATACAGATTGCCAAAACCACCAGATTTTGGACATAAATTGATGAGATATAAGGAAAGCAATGTGGCTACTTATTCCTTATCTGTACTTATATCTTGTATATTTTTTTGCATTGCTTGTTGCTATTCTACAAGTCAGATTAAAAGCAAGTTTGAACTGAGTTCGTGATCATTCTCAAATCCAGGCCAGAGTCTGTGTCTGCACTACCTCGCTAGTAACTGGCAGATCTGGCGTTTAGTCCCAGGTTTGTGTAGCTCTGAATTTCATATTCTTCACTGGGATAGATCCAGGTCTTGTGGGGTCTGAAATTTATACATTTTTGGGGGCCCTACATTGAGTAAGAAAATGCAAAATAATAATTTACAAGATTAGATACAAATGGAATATTTAGAATGAGGTAAGAAATCAAAACAAATTATTCAAAACTTGGAGAGTCGGTCTCTTTTTTCTGAGATCTCTAAGTACTTTACCAGAAATGCTTGTATAGAGATGCTTCCTAGTTGCAACTTGGTTTCCTCCTAATCACCTAGAATATTCTATAGGTCCTGGCAACTTCCATTGCTCCAGGGAAGCAGTGCAAGTGATGGGCCTTGGAGCTTTATGAGCTTTCCAGTAAATGTGCTTCTACATCTCACTATATCCTCGCTACTCGAAAACCAACAGTGTTGCCACCTCTGGGAGTTTGTTAAAATGCAGAATCTTAGGCCCCATCTACACTTGCTAAAGAAAACCCTGCATTTTAGCAAGATCCCGAGTAATTTATATGGACATTAGTGTTTGAGAAGCACCACAATATACCACATACTGAGCAGCATTGCTCCCTCTATGGGCTGCACCCTACCTGTTTTTTTCTTGGCCAGAACAAGTGGGTAATAGACCTTAGCCCACAGCTGGTAACAATCTTGACAAGAAATAGTAAGAGCACGTCAAACTGCTTTAAATTAATACAAGTCTCCAGGGTCAGACAAATTATATCCTTGGGATATAGAAAAAAATTATAGCTGTGATTAGAGAAACACCACTAGTAATCTCTGAAGAATCACAGGGAAGCAGAGAGGTGCCATTTTTTTTTCAAAGAAAGAAAAAGATGAATTCTGAAAATTACTGGGTCGTGAGTCTGACAGCAATTTCCTACAAAATTCTAGGAGGAATTATTAAACAGGTAACTTGTCAGCTCTTTGAAGTGGTGATCACCAGGAATCATGCCAAATTAACTTTATTTTTTTAAATACTGTGTTTTGAAGAGTGGGAGGCCTAGGGAAAGCTGTAGGTGTGATAGTTTTGATTTTAGATTGGTAGTTAAAATTTCCTAAGGCTATCCTTATGTCCTTATAGACCATATGCAGAAATGTGGTGCAGATAATAATGTAGCCAAAGGAATTATGGTTCATTGAATGATTGTCTCCTCTAAGTTGAATCACAGATCGTTTGAGGAAAGGAGTTGACAGTGGGTCCGTGTATCAATCAGGGTTCAGTTATAGAGGTGAAACTCCTAGGAATGATATGAAATAAGGCATTGATTATTGGGATATTTGACTTTATACAATTGTGAGAACTGGCTAAAATGTCTGTCTAAGCTGCTGCTTTTGCTGGGCCTGACGTCAGCACTGCAGGAACTCAGGAAGAAAAGATTGATGTGAAACTGGGGAGAACAAGGACAAACAGGAATGTGTGAAGAGGATGGTCTGGATCCTGCTTCAGCCTCCAGATTTCCAATTCTGATCATGGAGGTACCTGGCAGGAGAAGCTGAGGGCCAAACATGCTCCTGGCCTGGGAGTGGGACAAGCTTGGATGGGGCTGTGGCCCTGGCAGCTGCTGTATGCCAATGAGGTCAGCCAGCAGATTCGCAATCAGTCTGTAGGAGCTGCAAGAGCTCCTGGCCCAGTGCCAGCCTTCCAAACTTAAAGATGAACTGCTGTCTTACTTTTGTCTTCCTATCCCACCTAAATTTCTCCTGTGGCCAATCTTAACTCAGAACCATGAGGGAAAGGAATTCTGGGAAATGTAATTCCCACTTTGCTGAGTTGACACAGTTCAAAGCTAATACAACCACAAAGCATTGTTCTTTGCCTTGTCTTGTTGATTTTTTTTTTTTTAATAATGGAAAGCTGGTGAATGATAATACATGCTGGATGGCAGGATTCAAAGAAAAAGCTCAAACTAAATTCTCGTCCTTCAAATGTGAAAGGTTCTTCTTGACTATACTCAGTGAACTGGCATCCCAACCTCTAATATCCCAATATATTCGCAGACCTTGCCCTGTTTTTCCAGAGTACTTATTAGAATCTGTTGTGTGCAGTTATTGACTTATTTATGCTTTGTCACCTCTACCAGAATGAAAGCTCCATAAGAGCAAGGATATTGCCTGTTTGCTCAATGCTCAATCCTTAGCACCTAGAATAGAATGATACATAGAAGGCATTCAATAAATACTTGTTGAATGAACCTATTATGAAATTTAATAATAAACATAACATCATATGTGGAGGGATAAAAACCAACTGCATCAGTAGAGAATTAAAGGTATCTAAATTAAGAAAAAATCATGAAAGAATACAAGTTTGGGTCTTTTGTTGATATAAGCACAAATTTATAATCAAATTGGAAAATTAAGATGTTTTATTTATATTAGTAGAAACAAAGGAGGTAATATTCAACTGTACTATATATGGAAGGACAAGAGTTAACCGTATTTTTTAAAGACAAAGAGCCATGATATCAACAGGCTAAAGAATAAAAATTACAAGGTCATATCAATTAATGCAGAAAAAATATTTGACAAAAATCTAATACTCATGGGGTGCCTGGGTGGCTCAGTCATTAAGCGTCTGCCTTCGGCTCAGGTCAGAATCCCAGGGTCCTGGGATTGAGCCCCACATTGGACTCCCTGCTCCACGGGAAGCCTGCTTCTCCCTCTCCCAATCCCCCTACGTGTGTTCCCTCTCTCGCTATGTCTCTGTCAAATAAATAAATAAAATCTTAAAAAAAAATCTAATACTCAATTATAAAAACTCTTACCTAACTATAAATGGAGGGGAACTTCCTCAACTTGAAAGAGAACATCTAGGGCGCCTGGGTGGCTCAGTTGGTTAAGCGACTGCCTTCAGCTCAGGTCATGATCCTGGAGTCCCGGAATCGAGTCCCGCATCGGGCTCCCTGCTCGGCAGGGAGTCTGCTTCTCCCTCTGACCCTCCTCCCTCTCGTGCTTTCTGTCTCTCATTCTCTCTCTCGCAAATAAATAAAATCTTAAAAAAAAAAAAAAAAAAAGAGAACATTTACAAAAAGCCTATAGTTAATATCATACCTTTTTTAAGATGTTATTTATTTATTTATATATTTATTTATTTTAGAGAGTGAGAAAGAGAGAGTGCATGCATGCCAGCAGGATGAGGAGCAAAAGGGGAGGGAGAAGGAGGAGGAAAGAATCTCAAGCAGATTCTGTACTGAGCACTGAGCCAGACATGGGGCTCCATCCCATGACCCTGAGATCATGACCTGAGCTGAAACCTGGAGTCGGATGCCCAATCAAATGAACCACCAGGAGCCCCCATCATACTTTTTCTTTATCATCATACTTAATGTTGAGAAACTGTATACTTCTGAGATTTGGACAAGGCAAGGATGTCCACTTTTACCACTTCTATTCAATCTCATATTGGAAGTACTAGCTAATGTGGTAACATAATAAAAAGACATGAAAGTTATACAGATTGGGAGCACTTGTTTGCAGATGACATGATTGTCTATGTAGAAATCCCAAAGAATTGACAAAAAAAATTCAAGAAAAATAACCAAGCATAGCAAGATTGTGAGACATGGCTAATGTACAATAGTCCATTGTTTTCTTAAATACCAGCAATCAAGAATTTGAATTTGAAATTAAAAAATGCCATTTACAAAAGTACCAAAAATGAAATATTTAGGTATAGATCTAATAAAATACATATAGATGTGATGAGCACTGGGTGTTATATGCAGCTAATGAATCATTGAACAGTACACCAAAAGCTAATGATGTACTATATGTTGGCTAATTGAATTTAAATAAAAAATACATCTAGAATCTATATGAGGAAAACCATAAAACTCTGATGAAGTTAAAGAATATCTAAACAAATACAGAGATACTCTGTTTGATGGATTGGGAGACTCAATGTTGTTAAGATGTGGACTCTTTCCTATTTGATCTGTACACTCAGTGCAATCCCAACCAAAATCCTAGCAATGTATTTTGTAGATACTGATTAAAGTTTATATGGAAAGACAGGACACCTAGAATAGCTATACCATACTGAAGAAGAACAAAGTCGATGGACTTATACCAACAGATTTCAAGACTTATTATACAGCAACGATAATCAATAGAGCATGGGATTGGTGAAAGAATAGACACATAAATTAATGAAATAGAAACAGTATCCAGAAATAGACTGACACGAATAGAGTAAACTGATCAACAAAGGAAATTAAATGGAGGAAGGATAGTCTTTAACCAATGGTGCTGGAATAATTAGACAATCATGTACAAGAAAATGAATCTAAACACAGAACTTAACATCTTTCACAAAAATTAAATAATAATGGATAATAGAGATAATTGTAAAATGTAAAACTACAAAACTTTTAGAAGGAAACATAGGAGAATATCTAGGTGACTCTGGATTTGGTGGTGACTTTTAAATACAATGTCAAAGGCATGATCCATAAAATAATAAAAAAATTAGTTGGACTTACTAAAATTAAAAACTTCTGTTCCAAAAAAGACATTGTTAGAATAAAAAGACAAGTCACAGGTGGGGAGAAAATATTTTCAAAACACATATCTGGTAAAGGACTTCTTTGTAAAAAATATAAAGAATTCTTAAAATTTAACGAATCTGATTTTTTAAGTGGGCAAAAGATCTAAACTGACATCTCACTAAAGGAATATGAAAAGATCCCAACATCATTTCTCATCAGGGAGTTTTGAGTTAAAACAATGACATACCATTATAAAATGTGTTAGAATGCCTAAAACCCCCAAAACTAATAATACTAATTGCTGGTGAGGATGCAGAGCAAAACGAACCCTCATTCATTTCTGGTGAGAATGCAAAGTGATACAGCCACATTGGATAACAGGTTAGCAGTTTTTTTACAAAACAAAACATAATCTTGGCATATGATCTAGTAATTGCACTCCTAGGTATTTACCCAATTGAGTAAAAAACTTATGTATTCACAGAAACCTGCACATGAATGTTTGTAGTAGTTTTATTCATAATCGCCAAAACACTGAAAGCAACCAAGATGTCCTTTGATAGGAAAATGGATAAATAAACTGTAGCACATCTATATAATGCAATATTATTTATCAATAAGAAAAATACACTATCAAATGACAATAAGAAAAATGAGCTAGTAAGCCACAAGAAGACATGGTGGAATCTTAAATACATATAGCTAAGTGAAAGCAGCCAGTCTGAAAACACTACATATTGCATGATTACAATTATATGGCATTCTGGAAAGGCAAAACTATAGAGATGGTAAAAATATCAGTGGTTGTCCGGTGTTCAGGGGGAGCAGGAGAGGGTTGAATAGGTGAAACATGGGGGCCACCTAAGGATGGTTAAACAATTCTGTATTAAATTATAATGGTGGGTACATGACACTGTGCATTTGTCAAAACCCATAGAACTTTAAAGCACAATGAGTAAAAATGCATGCAAATTTTAAAAAATCATTTGTATGTTGGGGATATTTCTAGGATCGAGTGCAGAATTTAACAAAACAATTTAACTGTATTGCATAAGTATGAAACAATCTCACTGAATGGGGTGAGAAGGAAAAAGATTGTGATCTTTGGAAATGAGCTAAGTCCATAAGACTAAGTCCAAAAGAAACCATGCATAAGCAGTGCATAATGCTGTTTCTCACCTGGAGACAGGTTAACACCTTTGATACTGTTATACAGGTGTACTGGAATTGAATAGCTAAGTAAATGGGTGACGCATGGTGGGAGCCAGATTTCTCAATGTTGGAGTGGAAATTTACAGATAAGTAAGGGAGGAGGCTAGAATGATTCATGGTAATGGATTAGAGTTAGAATTACCAATATGAACTCATGTTTAGCTTAATATAGATACAGATAGTTACACACAGAAATATTTTTAAATATGCATATAACATGGGTAAATATATAGACATATATTTTTTACCCTGTGAGCTGAAAGAACCTAGAAGCAACCTCATCCAATAGCAGTAAGTGCACCTAACTCTCAATTCTTGGTTCTAATATTACCTCCAATAATAAAAACAAACAAACAAACAAACAAATGCACGTAAAAACAGGCCATCTAGGAGAAATGGTTGATTTTACATATGAGGCAGGAAATATATAAAATGAGCCCAGAGAATCTTATGGTACCTAAAAGTAAGGAAGTGCTTTAACAAACAATTGAATAAACAAAATGAAACAAACAAAACCCGCCAATGATGTGAGCGTTTCAAAGAAATACAAAGCCAACTGAAAGCTCCCAGTAGTCAAAACTGGAACATTCCAGAAACAAAATAAATAAAGCAATACTGCGTTGTAACTCACAGTACAAAATAAATATCCATGGGTCCATACAGATATAAATAAGTGATTTAATACATAAATAAATGGGGGACAAAGACAAATATCCCATGTAAATGATTTCCAAATAATGCATGTTGATACTCTACCCTCAAGGAGAGGGAGCTGAACTACTCACTCTTTAAATATGTGTCCTGCATTGTGACATTCTTCCAACGAATACAGTATAGAAAAGGGAGTGGGGGGAGAGTAACATTACAGTGGAGAAACCTGACAGACACCACCTTACCAGGTGATCAATGTCAGCTCAATAGTAATGTCATGTTCACAGTATGTACTTTTGATCTGATGTGTTGACAATGTCACTCTATCTCTGTGGTCACTTCTCTTAAGCCCGTAACCCCATTTCAATCATGAGAAAAACATCAATTCTGATTGAAGGATATTTTACAAAATACTTGACCAGTAGTCCTCAAATTTATCAAGGTCATCAAAAGAAGAACAGTCTAAAAAGCTGTCACAGTCAAGAGGAGCCTAAGGTAATGATATATCTAAATTGGATCCTAGATATTAGGTAAAAACTAAGGAAATCCTGAATAAAGTATGGACTTTAGTTAACAATATATCGATATAGTTTCATTAATTGTGACAAATGTCCCATCCTAATGTAAGATATTAATAATAGAGGAAATTGAGTACACATGGTATATGGAAACTCCTCTATCTTTGCAATTTTTCTTTAAGTCTAAAATAATTTTAAGATAAAGACTTCATTTTTTAAAAAGATAGAAAGTACAGAAGACCAAATCAATGAGTGATTTGGCAACCAGGTTATAGATGGAATGGTTGATTAAAAAATAGAATATATGGTACTTAAAATTGAATAAATGCTTATGAAGCAGTTGTAATTAGGGTGTTTATAATTCTTGCCTTCATGTATTTCAGCTGTTGAATATAAAGGCATTGTGCTTCGTGTAGTTTCCAGTGGCTGAACAAAAAATGGAAGCAGATATCAGCTTAGATTGAAAAACAGAATTTTATAATGAGTAGAGCTGTCCTAATGTGACTAATCTGTCTTTGGAATGAGGTAGAACACTTCTCCTTACCGATTTTCAAGCAGAGGCTAAAGGAATGTCACAGAGAAGAATATCTGGATGAGAACAAGCCTGAAGGTGTCTTCATCTCAGATGCAGTGATTACATGTGTGTTATCTAACTCCACTATGATTGCATTAGTTCAGGTGGCTGCAGGCAGGCCTCACAAACTAGTTATTTTCTTATGACATCCAGATGGCAAGTTTTTCTCTGATCATCTTGGACTTACACACTCTAGATTGGAAGGGAGAAATAATTGTTGAGCACTGTGAGGAATGGGTTTAAGAAAAGCCTTTGAGACTGTATTTATGAACATGCATTCTTCTTTTCTCTTAACATAGAACACTAACAAAAAGTTTAAGAAAACAAAATGAAGACATGAAACAAAACCCCACAGTGGTTTTATACTGGATATTATCATTCAGTTTCAAATAATATCTGGTGTAATGATGCTTGAGGCCAACTCAGTGACTAGGAATCACTTTTGGAGGGCAGGCATCCACTACTGTTATCTATAGGACCAGATGGCTCTCACCCTCTGGAAATCCAGATCAATTCATTTTCTTCTGGGGAAATAGCACTAGCAGAAATTTTGGTCACCACCCTTTCTGCTACTGCTATGAGCATATGAGTATTATCTTGCTTACATGTTTCTATGCTCATCCGTTTTCTCTTCACAAATCTCTACTTTGTGATTCATGCTCTAAAAGTTATAGAACTTTAGGAATACAGAAATGAATATGAGATTGCAGTATCTTCTATCATGTCTGGTCTCTGACAAATGTATGCATCGATGCTCAGGCAAATTTTAGCCCTTCCTATAAAAAATAGTTTAGCCAATAGATCTCAGATCAAGAAATATCTCAGTATATCTAATACAGAGAGTAATAAGTGCATATATACATTTGTGTACATGTGTATAGCTCACGTGATTTTTTAAGTTTATTTTTTTATTTTAGAGAGAGAGTAGGGGGAAGGGCAGAGGGAGAGGGAGAGAAGCAGATTCCCTGCTGAGTGCGGAGCCTGAGGATGTGTCTTGGGGCTCTATCCCACAATCCCCAAGATCTGACCTGAGCTGAAATCAAGAGTTAGTTGCCCAACCGACTGAGCCACCCAGGTGCCCCTCACATGATTTTTAATAGACAATATGAGTACAATTAGAGAGTTCTGTCACCTTGAAATATAAGTACATGGTAAGTAGATCGTCTGTCATTTGTAGGCTCTTATTCCTTGGCAATGGTTTTCATTCAATAGGAAATGTAAATAAGGTGATTTTTTTAGTAGAGGACCCTGACCTTTGGATTTTATGTCTACTCTCATATCACACTAGTGTTCTAATTTCTTTACTGATATTAATTATAGTCAAATTAATTCTATGGTGTATGACAAAGTGCAAGAGAAAGCAGACCTATTTTTTTGTTGAGAATTTGCAGGCATAACAGTCTACTATGTCTGGCCCATTTCTCTCTTTTTTTTAAAGATTTCATTTATTTTGAGAGAGAAAGAAAGACACACACAGAGAGAGAGAGAAAGGATGAGCAGAGGCAGAGGGAGAGAGAGAATCTCAAGCAGACTCCACGCTGAGTATGGAGCCTGATGCAGGGCTTGATCTCATGACCATGAGATTACGACCTTAGCCAAAATCAAGAGTCGGAAGCTTAATCAACTGAGCCACCCAGGTGCCCCTGGCCCATCTCTTTCTTGTCTCTAGTCTAGGAGTCCTCTGAATTTTACTCTCCAGCATCAGTTTTTAAGAGTATCCATGTCCTGGATTCAGACCTCAAGAGCAATTATACTGCTAGCATGGGGCTTTAAGGCATCCACATTCATAGTATTGATTTGCTTTCATACTTCATTCATATTCTTCTCTGACCCCTTTGGATAACCACTTTTATTATTTGTGTACATGTAGGTCTCCTTACATAGACCCTAACCTCCTTTACTGTTGGGGACTGTGTTGTATTTATTTGTTCATTCCTTCCTGCTCCACGATGGTGTTTTGTATTTGCTTTTGCACCTCCCTGCTATTGCCCACACTGGACCTTCAACCCTTTCCCTTCCCATCCACCTACTAATATCCACACATTATTTAAGGGTCACCTAAAGTGTCATAGCCTCTGAGAAACAGATTGTTCAATTGGAATTAATCACATCTTTCACTGTATTCCCATTCTACTTTGCTTTAGTCTCTCTTATAGCTAATTCCTTCTGCTATGTATTTTATTTATGTCTTATGCTCACCCCAGAGACACACACATGCATATACTATGTTGTAAGCTTCTTAAAGACAGCCATCCTGTTTATCCCAGCACAAAGACTGGTATCTCCTTTACACATGCAGGTGCCTCATAAATGTGAGCTGAATGATATATCTCCGGGGTCTTAAGATAGTTTCAGAACCATCTACTCTCGAATGGCTCACAAATTTATATTCCTAGCCTGGATCTCCCCTTTACCTCTCTTGTATTTATATATTCAATTACCTACTTATCTCCAATTGGCTTTCTAATTAGAATCTCAAACTTAACATGGCCAGAAAACTCTTGCTTGTTTTTCTCACTAAGCCTCCCTTATATCAGTAACGGTGAGTAAGCCTTGATTTCCCTTTCTCTCACAGTCCGTATCAAATTCATTAATAAATTAATAAATCTTGTCAGTTCATTACCAAAATATATCCTGAATCTTGTGCATTTTCACCATTTCCATATCTATAGCCCTGGTCTAAGCCAGCATCAACTCTCCCTTGGATTAGTGCCACCATCATCTTACCTAAACTATATCACAACCTCCTAATCAGTCTTCCAACCTCCATTATTGCTCCCCTAAAACTGGTTCCCCACACAGTTGCCAAGAAAACTCTTTATGGCATGTATCAGACCATAGCATTCCCATTTTCAAGTTCCCCAGTGTCTTCTATTTAAAATCAAATGTAAATTTCTAACTATATCACTCAAGGACCCACACAATCTGAATCCTGAGTAATCTTTGACTTTCCTTCTTTCTCTCTCCCCTTTGTTCACTGTGGTGTAGTGACATCGTCTCCCTTCCTGTCCCTTACATGTGGGAAGCTTGTTTGTTCCTGCCTAGAAATTTTGTTTTTTCTATAGTTTCAGCTCAGAGCTGAAACTATATCATCTCCACCATGTCCCCAAAGAGGCCTGCCCTGACAACCTTGGCTAAAAGCACCCTCTGCCATCCTCTACCATGGTTTCTTCTTCTTCCCAGCCCTTACTCGGTGCAGAATGCATTTGTTCCCCCCATTTCCCAGCTAGAGTGTGATCTCTAGAATCTAAAATAGTGTCTGTCCTAATATGTATTTATTGACTGACAGACTAATGCCATTTCATCGGCAGTTCATCTTGCTTCTCTAGATAGTTGGTTCTTTGGTTAAAGATTTTTGCCTGTCTGGAAGCTGTCAATACACCTCACAGCTCTTTCTTGTGCTTGACCGTGAGCCCCTTAGATATCGTGCTTCTCAGAGAACGTGGCACAGAGTAGTCCTGAATAGATGAGTGCATGTGTTTTCTCTTTAATTATGTAATCACTCTTTCCTCCCTCATTCTTTTTCTAATGGAATTGCTTATTAGTTAGAGGAAACTTAAATTCCTATTAGAGCCTTTTAAAACTGAGATTGGGGAATTGGTGAGGCCTATAATTGGTAAAAGAAACTCTGACCTAAGGTACTTGCCTAATGAAAGAATGTGGTAGGAGGGCAGTGGGAATAGTTTTGCTTAATAGAGGAGATGAAGATTTGATGCTCATGGTACCAGTTTATTAGGCAGGAAAACCAATGCTATTAATTCATTGAAAAAATGATCTGTCAGAAAAGTTCTTTTGCTCTGTAAGCTGAGAGACTGGCTTGGGTCTTCTCACAAATTACAGCCCTTTTACTTATATTAACATGATTAAATAAAGATTTATCTTTACTATAAAATTATATGTTGTCTAACAATGTTTTAAACTGAACATTGATATTGGACCTAGGTCACTGGCTTTACACCCAACCAAGGGGATGTTTCACATTCCTTGGTAAACTCTCATGACCAAGAAATGATGTGATTTTGTAAAACAAACATACATACAAGCAAACTGTTATCAGTATTCTGCAAGCATCACTCAGTCTGTTTTCGGTGTTTCCAATATACTTTCCTCACACTGCACACCTCATGCCGAACACTTGAAAATTGAGCCCGAAGAGCTGAAATAATGAAGTTGGCCTTTAATTATTTCCCATTTCTTTCGAATCCCACCACCAGGCCAAGTCCACCTTCCCTCCAGAAAGGTTCTGGGCTCCTTGATAATAACTCCTAATTCTAAAGAAAGATTAGAGTCTCTTTCCCTCCTGTTCTCCACCTCTGAGCTTCAAATGACCCCATTCCTCTGCCCTCACATCAAAGTTCCCATTCCCTTAGTTCCTTTCTTCCAGCTAGATTAATGAGGAAAAACATAGATTTGTCAATGAGTAATAACACCTCAATCTGTGTATCCAAAGGTATTTGTACTTTTAAAATACAAATTCCTGGAGAGAACAATATCTTTAGAGTAATAAATCATCAGTGGTGCGATTTCAGACACAACATTCATCCATATCATATTCTAAAACACCCATTATGCACCTAACATCTACTCTAATGATGACATAGTAAATTAATGGAGTTTTAAACTTGGTTGGATATAGCTTAGTTATAGTTTATTAAAATATCACAGGCTTACTTATTAAGGTCTGGTTTCAGTTTGGGGCCCAGAGAAGTACTTCAAAGTGCCCTTCAGAGTATCATGGGAACCTCTCTTTGTCTTTCTCACCTCACCATGGTCCTTCTGGCTGAGTTTACAGTGGAGACAAGCACAGCAGCTGTGGGCAACATGAGTTTGTTAGACCCCTCAAAGTCAGCATATGCAAAATGAACTCATTATTGTCTTCTTCCTTTCTCTGGACATAGTCTCTTCTTTATTTCTTATCTTGGTTGAACATTACTAAACAATCAATTACTTAAACCAGAACCCTGGAGGTCATCTTAGAAAAATTATTTTCTCACCTTCCATATATATCCATTCAGCAAAACATAAATTCTACCTCTTATCCTCACTTCTAGATTAATTTTGGTTTTCATCACATTTACCTCAGGCCATTCCAATAGCCTCCCATTTGATTCCTTCTTGGTTTTTCCACACCAATCCATCCTCTGTACTTCTAACAAGTTCCTAAAACATGAATCCTTCCATTTTTCCTCATTCCCTATAGAATTATTCCAAACTAAGGAAAACGCTACCCCTTTTCCTTAATGATTATGCTTTGACTTTTCATGATACAGATTTGTTTCCTGATATTCACCCATGGAAGTCTGTTCTTTAAGAGCTCCAAGTTCTTTCTTGCCCCTGTGACATGCTTCTGTGTATGTTGCTTCCACTACTTGAAATGCTTCCCCTCCTGAGGCCATTCCTACTTATTGTCAAGACTCTGTGCAGACACAACATCTGTGAAAACTTTTTGGTTGCTATGATCTCTGGGAAGAGTGTGTTTCTCCCTACTTTCTGTAGCAATTAGACCCAATATATGCCCTTATTGTAAAGTTTATTGTTTTAGTTGACAAATGCTTAATTCTTTGTCTGCTGTCTCTAGTAGACTGTGAAGATCTTGAGAGCAGAGTTATTATTATTATTTTTGTATCTCTTGGTACAGCATAGTTGGTATCTGGTAGGTGCTCAATAAATATTAGAGGAATAATAATCACAGCTAACATGAATCTATCTCTTACAAAATGCCAGGTTGGTTCTAATCACTTTAACATGAATTACTTTATTGTGGGACACCTGGATGGCTCAATCGGTTAAACGTCTGCCTTCGGCTCAGGTCATGATCCTAGGGTCCTGGCATTGAGCTCCTCATGGGACTCCCTGCTCAGTGGGAGTCTGCTTCTCCCTCTTCATTTCCCTCTGCCCCTCCCGCCACTCATGCTCTCTCTGCCTCTCTCTCAAATAAATAAATAAAATCTTTAAAAATGGATTATTTTATTGAATTCTTACAACAATTCTTTGAGGTAAATAATATAGCCAGCACTTTCAGTGCCCTATGTTATTGTCCTTTGACTCATCTCTGATCTCAGTCATTGCTGTGGCAGGTAGTTTTGTGCAAGCTCGGACTTGTGATAAGTGTCTCACCTCAAACATACTATGTGCCAATCTGTTTTCTGTCTCAGGTTTTCTCCAAAACTGCATGAAGTCACTAGATCTGTTTGTGAGCCTACCACAAAGTGAAGGAGATTTAACATTCTTGGGGCAACCCCCAACCACAGGTACACAAGAGCTGGTGGGTAAATGCTCCAGCCTCCCTTCCTTTGGATCAAAAATTCTTAGAGGCATTCTGTACACTCACAGAGGTCCCAGCTGAATGAAGCTTTTATTGCATATAGAAGCAGCTTTGATAATTTAGTCCTATAGAGCTCTGTCTCACTTATCATTCCTTACTCCTTCCAAAGGCATTTCCCAAGTAAATCACTCACACACAGATCTTACTAGGTTTTACTTTGGAGAAACCCAAATTCAGGTGAGTGTTCCTGCTATCCCCATCATATCAGAGATAGAGGCACAGGAAGACTAAATATCTTGCCTAAGGTCCTACAGATGGAAAGTAAGGGAGACTGGATTTGAACTCAGATAGTCTAGCTTCAGAGCCCATTTTCTTGACTACCACTCCATAGTGAACAAAGGTTATAACAGATGTAGAGATCTCAAATTGCATGATATAGGTCACCTACTCTAACTGTATTTAAAACTTGTAGTTGACAGATTAAAGTTCATATCCCTTCCCTAGATTTAGAATACAAAAGTACATTGCTTCTTTGATCTTTTCTCCCCTCCAAATAAATTCCTAATGTTAAGTCCAAAGTGGTTTTTTCCCCCCTAGGAGAAGAATAGCGTAGAAGAGTGACAGAGGAGACATTACAGTGTTGTAATTTCACATTTTTAGAAGCTCAATTTTTAAGATTTCACAGTGAAAGCCTCTGAATAGTGGTGCTGTGAAAAAAGGAATGGCCATTTCGATCATAATCTAGGAGACCAGTGTCACCGGAACCACTAACTAGTTCTATGACCTTGAGTGACTCTATTCCCCAGTCTAAGTCTCAATTTCCTAAGGTGTAGAATAAGAATAAAGAGTTTATTGCACATGGGTAGAATGTAGTGAATGAATCTAATGTGTAGAAAAAAGATAAAGTGGATATTCTTTCTTTTAGTCATGCAATCACTTAAGAATCTGCTGAAATCTCTGTATATCATCCCCACTGTGTCTCCCCCACCCCAAAAGCACATGCACAAGTACATGCACAAGTCCCGGTATAATTCCAGGGGACTGCATCATCTCTGACCTTTTAGGTTTAAGAACCCATGGACATGACCTCTACATTCCATTCCAACTCTATCCTCCCATAGTTTTAGGTAAGGAGGCATTCAATGAATTCATTCTACTTAAGATTTTCCTACAAAAAAAATAATTTATGCCTCTTGCCAACTAAGACTCACCATGAATGAATTATTCAATAAGAATCCAGGTGATTTTTAAATAGACATTAGTGAGAAGGAGCAAACATTTATATTTTACTTGTGTCTTATTGTGTTACTGTTCTCTGTTTGAGTATCTTTTTAAACCATGGCAGTGGAATATGTAATTGATGGGCTATGCTCTACAAATAATATTTGCTGTACAATATAAATAAATTGAAAAGTATTAGGAACATGATTGATTAAATGGATAAGTATTCCCATATATTTCTATCACTGATTCAGTGTCTGTAATTAGGACATTTATGCAAATGTTAGACTGCTCTGTGCTTTTCTACAGGAGGCTATATTGATTCAATATCTCCATTTTCTTTAAAGAGAAAAATCTCATTAAGTGAGAATCTAATGGGCTGGAAAAAAATCAACAGACCAGCCTCGAAGAACAAATACATTTATTGAAAAAAAATAGAGCACCTTGTTAGCTGGAAAGAAATGATAGCTTTGATTTATATTGTATTTGTTTCATAAAACTAGTACCTCTTGTGGACAGTTTCCTGTACACATTTTATGAGTTGAAATCCTACCTTATAAAAGAGAGATAATGATGATCTGAAAAACAATGCTCAATTTTAATCCAGGTTGTATAAATAATAGAAAGGTGGCATACTATGCTGTTGTACTGGTTTAGTTAATCTTTCTCTTAGGAATGATAGGAATTGTGATGATGTTAGCAAGGAAAATCCTATACACTTTTCTGAATCTAAACAAAACTAATTCTATTTTGTTAATTTTGTTTTGAGCCAAACTGGCTCTCAGGTGGCTGATTAAAAGAGGGTAAGGAGAGTCATCAGTTCCAACCATGAGATCACTATCCATCTGTCTACTGATGCTGCATAGTAACTCTTCTTCCAAGTACAAAGTGATCAGTACAGTCTGATTTTCTGTGCTGTGTTTGGAGAGAGTGTTTTGGTACAATATGCCACTCGGTATATATTAGGGTTCAGAACATACTCAAGTGACCATGGCTCTTGTGTTTCATTTTACAGCATTACATATCCTGTCCTTTTTTTTTTTTTTAAGATTTATTAATTTATTTTAGAGAGCAGGGGAGGGGCAGAGGGAAGGGAGAGAGAAACTCAAGCAGACTCTGCACTGAGCATGAAGCCTGAAATGGGACTCCATCTCATGACCCTGAGATCAGACCTGAGCCAAAACCAAGAGTCAGAATATTACTCAACTGCACCCCCAGGTGCCCTTAGTCCTTTATTTTAGCCTGTCCCTCTTATACCACCTTGGCTCATAAGCACCTTATAGGTTTCACTTGCCTTGCTTGTCCCTCTGAACCTATGGTTAGTCATTTCAACATTTCCATTGCCTTGATAATCTCTAATTCTGGGTCACTCAATTGTCTGCTTTCTCCACTATCAGGTAACCAAGGTTTGTTGCAGAAAGCCATGAAAATGTTTGGGCTGAGATCTGTGCAATATAATGCTCTCTCCTCTCAGCTATGTCCTCAGTGTGGCTTAATCTCCTATTTATCTGTTATAGACTTTTAGAATATTTCTGAGAACATTGCACCAAATTGCACCAAATCTTTTTCACTATTTTCAAACACTTGATTATTTGCCTGCTTCCAGAGTAGATAACTTACTCTATTTTATTGAACTCACATACATTCCCTTCTTCAAAGAGTTATGACTTTTTTTTTAAGATTTTATTTATTTATTTGAGAAAGAAAACATGAGAGAGCATGAGAGAGAGAGAGAGTTCTCACAAAAGGGGGGAGGGGTAGAGGGAGAAGCAGTCGTCCCATGGAGCAGGGAGCCCAATGCGGGGCTTGATCCCAGGACCCTGGGATCATGACCTGAGCCGAAGGCAGACGCTTAACTGACTAAGCCACCCAGGCGCCCGAGTTATGGCCTTTTTAAGCAAGGCCAACTTCTTAGCCTCATATTCAAGACCCTCCATGCTCTCGCTCCGGCATCCGTGCTATGCTGTGTATATCTGCAGGTCTCCAATTTCTTAAGTTTTCTGAAGGATCATATGTTCTCAGAGTAGATTTTTATTATCACTGATAGTGGGAGGTGGAAGAGTAGGAATAGAGAGGATGGGTACCGAGTCTTTGGGTGATGCATAATAAAGAAACCTTCCAATATCTAGGGAGAGGAACAATGGCTCTCTGATTTCTAATATGCTACTGGGAGAACAGCTGGTTCCTCTTTGTTCTTGTCAAAATAAGATGGTTATGTTCACAGGGTGGGATCCCAGTATCATCAGAGCCCCAACGAAGTTATTTTTTTATTTTTTATTTTTGGAAAGGAACTATAACATCAACAGCTTCTTTGATGTCAGCTCAGCATGGTGCTATGCCAGCTATTTTCTGACAGTTGCCTTGAATTTTTCATTACTATATAAAGCAAGAAATGACCTTTGAGGGTTTCAGTATCTGTTTGATGTATGTCTTCATTCATATACTTTTTCAATGACCATCTTAAAAGGGTCATGAAATGAACACAATGATTTTAGTCAGAAAAGAGCTTTTATTGATGTTTTGGTTTATTTGTAAGTTTTTACTTACCCAGTACAGATTAAATGCAGTTTATATTTTGAATGTAAATTACATATTGTTTATTGTATATGCATGTGTAATTTTGTCTGACATTAAAAAGGGAGATAGAAAATATCTTGAGAATGTGATAAAAGTTTTTTTAGGAAAGAAAAATTTATGCTGTCATAAATTGAGTAATAAAATTAGCATTTTGTCATAACTTTTTGAACTTGAAATAAAATGTCTTAAAAGTGGATAAGCTCAAGGAATTTTAAACAGCAGGTTAGAGCTTTTAGGAAGCTGTCAATGAGTAAGGTTAATCATTAATTTCCTACAGAATTTTCTTTTTGTTTCTTTCCTGTAAGAAGGAATAATTTCATCTCTCTGGACTACATTGCTTTTTTGTTGATTTTTTTAAATTTAAAATTCCTTTTTTATCAAGCAAAGTTTCTGTTATTGTCTTTGGAAAATGTCTTAGCTGCAGAGAAGTATGAATATAACAACTGAACCTTAGTTAACATTGGCTCTGACATCACTTTTACTCTGATAGTATACCTAGTACATTTATTTGTTGTTACTAGTTTCCTGTTTCCTTGTGATATTTTTATTCTTCCTTTAGAAAAGCAACAAGTCCAAACTAAATATATTCATGGTTTCAGACGTCTTCCTTAAAATTTGATATTATATTGTAATCCTCAAGCTAGTTTCTCTTCTCAACCATGTGTCAGTTTCTCTGGTGAAGTTTCCATCCTGTGTCTTCAAGGGCAATATCTTAAGTATTTATATAATGTGTTCTGTTTGTTTCTTGGTGTTACATCTTGTGCCTGAGGATTAAAGCCAAACAAGGAGGAAATTAATAATATTGAGATAGTATTTCTCTTAAAATCTATCATTTTTATTTCATAAGTAAAATGTGCTGAATTTTACAAAATTACAAAGCCTTTCATTAGTGCTGACAATTTCACATATGTGGAAAAAGATCTTGAATATATTTAATTATAAACTTTTGACCAATATTCACAGTATGTAAGGTTCAAGTAAGAACGTAATGACACCCAGGTAGAAATGCATACTTAGAGACTTTAAATGACTTCTCTAAGATGACACAGCTAGAGGCTAAGATTTCATTCCTGTCCTGATATTCATCCTTTGATTTAACACAACCTCTTCAAATGTATCATATCTGCCCCCTCCCCCAGCCCCCAATATACATTGTATTCTACTACAATGATTGAAGAAAACATATTTCTTTTTGTCTCTTGGAATGGTACAGTATTCAGCAGTGGATTAGATCTAGGCTAACCAGGCAGGGAAATTCATGGACAAATTTGGGCTGGCTTGCCTCTTCTTCTGAACTTTGACAAACTGTACATATGTGTTTTGGGGGTGTGTGTGGGGGAAATGCAGGTGGAGAACCAAGGTGAGCATGTTCATGGCAATATCAACTACAGTGTTTCCATGAGCCCTTCCAGCTCTAAAATGTTTCCAGAATGCCAAGGGAATGCAGGGTGAAGAATAGGGCACCAACACAGGAGTGTAGGGTGCATCAGAACAAACAAATGAAAAAAAGGGTGGATGTGCATGTGTGTACTTGGCATATCATTGCAGACAGCTCTCTCTGTCTGAGACAGTCGAGGTCATTAACTCCTAAGCCATGGACTCGAGTTATGTAACACACTTTTGTTTTAATTTCAATTGTGTCAGGATTTTATGTTGGATGTAGAAGATCAGAATGGTCTTTTTTGGCTCGCTGACTGAATCTGGCCAGCTTCCATGTCTACACAGTTGGCCTTGTGTTCTGAAACATTTTGAAATGGTTTATATTCCACCCTTGGCTAAACTGTGTTAACGCATCTTCACTGTTCCTGTGTGACTGATTCATATTTGAATGGACAAAAAGTCAGAGCTGCTCCAGTGTTCCGTTGAACAGGGAATCTATCACACAATTCACTTAATATCTGACAGAAAGGGCTATGCAATCTTTCTACCTCTGTCAATGTGTGAAAAACAGAAATAATATCATGTGGGTTTGGTTAGCTTGACAGTGACTTTCAAGTAATTTTCCTAATACGGAGTAGGCTTTAAAAAATCTCTCACAACAGTGATTACAGTGTGAACACTTCTCAAAAAGATATAAAATTAATTGAAAAATATGACCCAGTCATCTGAAAATATTGTTATGAATGTTAAAATAGACACATTTCTCAATCCTGAGTACATGCTATTTTGATGCTCTGTGTAGAAAGGCTTTTATAGCAATGATTTAAAATAAACAATATTATACATTTTCTTCATTTTCAGAGTGGGAAATCAATATGCAAAAATATCAAAAGGGACCCATATATAAAACTTCTGCCAGTTTTCCGACTTGTAGGACTGACAACTCTGGCTACCATGGCCAGTAGATAAAATGGAAAATATTGTGGAATACAATTAAAAACATCCAAGATGTGGATGTTTTTAAGCCAATAGCAAAAAATAACTTATTTTATGACAGTGTATTTATTTATGAAAAATATGTTAGGTTTGTACTATATTCTTAAAAAGATAGTAGATGCCATGTCCTAGTCCAGAAGAGCTTATAGTCTGTGTGTGTTTATGAATGCATGTGTGTGCATGTGTGTGTGTGCGCACAAGATGGGGGGAGTACAAATAAATAAGAAATGATAAGACAGTGTGCTTTGTGCTATATTAGAGACCTAGTGCACATTTTTGGGGGGACCCTGAATCCAGCTTGAGGGGGGATTTTCAGGGAAGAATGCACAAAGAACTTGTCATCTGAAACTTAAAGAATGGATGTAATTTAGGCAAAGAAGAGGAATTGAGAGTGGAGAACAGTAATTGATAATGATATTCCCAGATATAACACCATTGCTTGGCCAACGGCAAAAAAGAGAACAGTTTGTTCAGGAAACGCTCTCCTTCAAAAACTTATTTTCAGTGGGTTTTTTCTTTCTTTCTTTCTTTCTTTCTTTCTTTCTTTCTTTCTTTCTTTCTTTCTTTCTTTC
>NW_023270454.1:41750343-42237370 GCF_011800145.1 Mirounga leonina
TTCTTTCTTTCTTTCTTTCTTTCTTTCTTTCTTTCTTTCTTTCTTTCCATATTTAATAAAATGCCATTTTATTTTATTTTATTTTATTATTAATTTTATTTTATTATGTTATGTTAATTACCATACCTTACATCATTAGTTTTTGATGTAGTGTTCCATGATTCACTGTTTGTGCATAACACCCAGTGCTCCATGCAGAACGTGCCCTCTTTAATACCAATCACCAGGCTAACCCATCCCCCCACCCCCTCCCCTCTAGAACCCTCAGTTTGTTTCTCAGAGTCCATAGTCTCTCATGGTTCGTCTCCCCCTCCGATTCCCACCCCCTTCATTTTTCCCTTCCTATCTTTTTTTTTTTTTTTTAACATATAATGTATTATTTGTTTCAGAGGTACGGGTCTGTGATTCATCAGTCTTACACAATTCACAGTGCTCACTATAGCACATACCCTCCTCAATGTTTATCACCCAGCCACCCCATCCCTCCCACCCCCCACCACTCCAGCAACCCTCAGTTTTGTTTCCTGAGAAACAAAATATCAGTGAGATCATATGATACATGTCTTTCTCTGATTGACTTATTTTGCTTAGCATAATACCCTCTAGTTCCATCTACGTCACTGCAAATGGCAAGATTTGGGGGGTTTTTTGATAGCTGCATAATATCCCACTGTATATATATACCACCTCTTCTTTATCCATTCATCTGTTGATGGACATCTTGGCTCTTTCCATAGTTTGGCTATTGTGGACATTGCTGCTATAAACATCAAATTTATTTCAAGAACAGTTTGAATAATTAAAATGATGAAATTCACTTTTAGTTTTTTATAATTAGTGGTTATTGTACATTGGGCTTCTTTATAACATGACTATCCCTTTTTTTGGATTCACTCACTGAAAATATTTTCAGCATAATTTATTGCTCTTTAAGAGTATTTTGGCTTTTCAGCATAGCTGATTTCCTCTCTAGAATTGGCTGCGAAAGCTTTTATAAATGTTGACACCAACTTCAAGTATATTGCTGGTTATTCATGTAAATTTCCAGTTTGTATAAAACAATAACCTTTTATAATTATTTATTTTGCTATGTTTTTCTACTAAATTCTCTGATTTTGCATTCTTTTCTGTGTATCTCTTTTGTGAGTTGAAAGACATTTTCTTTTCCACGTGTGACACAGCAGAGAAGCTGTTAAAATGATTTATTGCTGTTTCTTAATATGATAGCATAAGAACAGCATTTTCTAGATTTATTTGTTCAGGAACTGTGTTCTCAATTCCATGATACTATTTACTTAATTAGAAATGTAGGTTTCTGGATATTTGTGAAGTTTAGCAGTTGTATATTTAGTGACTGCACAGACAGATCTTGGTTTGAGGTACTTAAAGCTTGGCTTTAATTATTTAAGGTGAAATATCATTCAGAAATATGACAACAAACAAATTTTCTGTTTTGTTTTTGTTTTTGCCAAAGAAAATCAGAGAACTTCTGCTAAAAATTTTTGCCTTTTTTTCCTGCCCCTTGAAGAGCTTAGTCATATGTTCTTTTCTTATTTTTAATTATCTAAGAATGTAGCAGAATTGCTTTGTGGTATAATTAAATAATAATATTATTATTAGCAATGCTTTATATAAGATGTAGGCTCAAGTTCTGGTAGAAATACAAATTACTTTTTATTTTATTTTATTTTATTTTATTTTATTTTATTTTATTTTATTATGTTACATTAATCACCATACATTACATCATTAGTTTTTGATGTAGTGTTCCATGATTCATTGTTTGAGTATAACCCCCAGTGCTCCATTCAATACGTGCCCTCTTTAATACCCATCACCAGGCTAACCCATCCCCCCATCCCCCTCCCCTCTAGAACCCTCAGTTTGTTTCTCAGAGTCCATAGTCTCTCATGGTTCATCTCTCGCTCTGATTTACCCCTTCATTTTCCCCTTCCTACTCTCTTCTTCTTCTTCTTTTTTTTTATATACAAATATATTATTTGTTTCAGAGATACAGGTCTGTGATTCATCAATCTTACACAATTCACAGTACTCACCATAGCCCATACCCTCCCCAATGTCTATCACCCAGCCACCCCAAGCCTCCCACTCCCCACCACTCCAGCAACCCTCAGTTTTGTTTTCTGAGATTAAAAATTCCTCATATCAGTGAGATCATATGATACATGTCTTTCTCTGATTGACTTGAAATACAAATTACTTTTGTGATCCTGGGCAAATCACTTAAATTCTTTGTGGCTCAAGGTTTTTCTTTCTTTATTTAATCAGAAGGTATTGACTATCCACTGTGTGCATGGTGGTACATTCAGTTTGGAGGGAATTTGGTTGGGGGGGTGGATTTTACAAATTAGTAGGAGAAATTAGACACATAGAAAATTGTTATAATGCAACTCACACACTCACACACATAAACATAATAAATGTAAAACAGAGTGTTAATACTGCAAGAGAACTAGTATAGAATGCGGTGGGAATTCTCAGGATAGAAAACTTAATTTTGAGTTGATAAAGAGGAGACTTGAGGATGAAGTATATGAACTCATCTTTGAGTAAAATTTGAGTTTAGAAAGATGTGGAGAGTAGAAGAAATGGTGTTAGAAGGAAGATCTTTAATATAAGGCTTGGAGTCAGGAGACTTTGGAGTTAGAAGGAAGCAAGTAATTTAACTTAATTGGATCATAAGGTGAATTGAGGGTAATCATGGAAAATAAGTTTGAAAATGTAGGCTGGTGAAAGATCATCAAAGTTCTTCAATCCAAACCAGATTCACTGTGTTGACCTTGAGAAGTCATTGGGGGTTGTTAATAAAAAAAAAAGAGAGAGAGAGCCCTTGGCAAGACTTGGTTTTAAATCCTCTCTCTTCCATTTTAAGCTCTCTTAGCTTAAGGTAAGCTAGAGATTTTTACAGAAAATTGGTTTTTTTATCTATAACATAACTAACAACATGATTTTTCTGGGTTGCTGTAAGAATTGGAGATAATGTTGCATGAAGTGTCTGACATACAGTAGTTGTTCACTGAGGGTCGACAATTGTTACCTGTAGAGTGAAGAACCTTTGATGGGTAAATTCCAAGGTTGGTTTCTGTGCTGTGTTTCTGTGATCATTATGTGATATATTTGCTCAGGGTATCACAGAATCTCAGAATCAAAGGTAACCTCAGAGGTCTTCTAGTCTTCTCCCTGTTGGGGACTAGTATCCTCATTACAGCTTTCCTGATTATATTTCAGAATGCCAATCATTTGACTTCTTGGGGGAAATTGTGATTATGAGAAAATGGCTATTTTTCAAAGCAGTCCTTTCGATTGCTTAACATTTAATGGCTTGAGAAGTTTTCTTTATATTGATCTAAAATCAGCAGCTTTCTAACTCCACGCATTAGTTCTTTAATACTCTTTGAAAACTATCAAGCAGTAGCACCCCTTCCACATGTCAAATCTTAAATATCCAACATATGTATATAGTTTTCTTTCGTGGGTTCCTTCAAACTTTCACTTCTAGATCAAATATCCCTAGGTCTTTCATCTACTCATCATATGACATAATTACAAAAACGCCTGCTTCTCCCTCTCCCACTCCCTCTGCTTGTGTTCCCTCTCTTGCTGTGTCTCTCTCTGTCAAATAAATAAATAAAATCTTTAAAAAAAAAAAAAAACTCTTTACTCTCTTGGTTGGCTTTCTTTGTGTTCATTCCAACTTTTAAATGCTGTTTTTGAAAATATAATTCCCAGAACTAAATAAAGCCCCACTGATGAGGCCTAGAGATGAATTCAGCAGATCTTGCTTGATCTAGATCTAGATCAGTTATCGGCTGAAGCCTATGGAATTTTACAAAATACATGAAGACAGGTCTACCTCCAAAATATTCTGAGTCATTAGGTCTGGAGTTGAGCCCAGATATTTGCATTTTTAAAAAGACATAGATAATTTTGTTATCTAACTGGGGCTTAAGATCCTTCACTATACTTAGTGAAGGAAGGAAGATCACATAATGTTTTTGGGTAGCTACATAACATTATTTTTATGTGCCATATTTGGAAACAAAACCTTTCTTTCTTTCTTTCTTTCTTTCTTTCTTTCTTTCTTTCTTTCTTTCTTTCTTTCTTTCTCTCTCTCTCTCTTCCTTTCTTCTTTCTTTCTTTCTTTCTCTCTCTTCCTTTCTTCTTTCTTTCCTTTCTTTCCTTCTTTCTTTCCTTTCTTTCCTTCTTTCTTTCTTTCTTTCTTTCTTTCTTTCTTTCTTTCTCTCTCTCTTTCCTTTCTTTCCTTCTTTCTTTCCTTCTTTCTTTCCTTTCTTTCCTTCTTTCTTTCTTTCTTTCTTTCTTTCTTTCTTTCTTTCTTTCTTTCTTTCTTTCTTTCTTTCTTTCTTTCTTTCTTTTCTCTCTCTCTCTTTCCTAAATTTGTACACTGCCTCTTCTAGGACCTAGATCTAGGGCTTTACATTTATTCCTATTATATCTCGGCCATTCCAAGTCATAATCTTATTCTACCCATATCATTTTCAATCTCACATACCTTATTCAGATAACCTTTAAGGGTTCATTCATTTGGGGTAAGCATTCCAAGATAATAAATATAAGGTAAACTACAGATTCAATCTGTCCTTTATTTATCGCTAGTCTTCTCTGTTGAGTATTATGTATGTATGCTCTCACTTTTTCATATTTGACATATTTGTTATTTTGCTTAATGCTTTGAATTACCTTTCCTTTCTAAGTTATCATAGCACATGCCTATAGTGTTGGAAGCAAATAGACAGTGGGTCTCAGAATGCTATAATGTAATGTCAGAACCCCTTGGCCTACCACCTAAGTGATGGACAACTTTTGGCCCTTACAAGCATCTAATAAAATGACACCACTGTAGCTTAGTTAGGCTTATTTTGGCTGCAAGTATCAGGAACCCTAACTTAAGATATCTTAAGTAATGAGGGGATTCAATATCTTACATAGCAAGACCTTTAGAGGTAGGATAGTCCCAAGGTTAGTTAATTTGGCAGTATTTGAATGTCATCAAAATCCTACTTTACTTTTGTCTTTTTTTTTTAAAGATTTTATTTATTTATCTGAGAGAGAGGGGGAGAGGGAAAACACAGAGGGAGAGTGACAGGGAGAAGCAGACTCCCCGCTGAGCAGAGCCCAAGGACGTGGGATTCAATCCCAGAACCTGGAGATCATGACCTGAGCTGAAGCAGATGCTTAACTGACTGAGCCAGCCAGGTGTCCTTACTTTTGTCTTTCTACTCTGCCCTCTCCAGCGTTTCCTTTCAGGCTAACTTCTTTCATGACCTCCAGATGGGTGCTGAAACATAACAGCATCCAAGAGCAGAAGGGGGGCCCTTTCTTCTTTATCTGTTTTTAGAATCCTCTCATCAGATATCCTCCCCTATCTCATTCTCCTGAACATGTCCCACATGTCCCAGCAGAAAGCAATCACTGGCAAAGGGGGCTGGACAAATAGTGATTCACTCCCAGGTCTAGTACTGGGGCTGGATCTGGAGATGAGGCCACCGCCCTTGAGGCTGATAGAAGGTTTGATACCTGGGGCGCCTGGGTGGCTCAGTTGGTTAAGCGACTGCCTTCGGCTCAGGTCATGATCCTGGAGTCCCGGGATCGAGTCTCGCATCGGGCTCCCTGCTCGGCAGGGAGTCTGCTTCTCCCTCTGACCCTCCCCCCTCTCATGTGCTCTCTGTCTCTCTCATTCTCTCGTCTCAAATAAATAAATAAAATCTTTAAAAAAAAAAAAGAAGGTTTGATACCTGGTAACAATTGGGGTTTAATGAGCAAGACCTGAATGAAATTGGGATTCTGTGAGCAAGGAAGAAGGGGGGTATGGGAAATAATTTCTGGGTGAGCAACTACCAGTATTCATTATATGAAAGCTCAACAACATTTTCTTTCTTCAGAGAGTAGATATTATTATGCTTCTGAAAATGTTATCAAAATAACATTTTATGAATGGTGGCTTGTTGCTGAACATCAAGCAACCATTTTATGGGGCAAAGGTAACAGAATAATCTGCTTTGTTGACCATATGGTAACATTTTATGTCTCTCTAAAGCAAATTAATTAAAGCCCAACTTTAAAAAATAATTCATGCATGGCTCCAGATTAATACTATGTTTGTGATTCTTTGCCCTATGTGGAAATACTCCATCTTGCTGAGAAAGGAGGATCTTCAGCTCTTTGAAGCAACAGCTCTTTTATTTTTCCTTTAGTCTGACATCTTATAACAACTCTTTTAAAAGGAGTTAGAGTTTTAACTTTTCAGTTGGGACATAATGGGGAGAAAAGGACAATTGAGATCACTGTCAGAGGAAAGTAACTGGGGGAGAAAACATAATCTTTAAAAGCTAGATTTTTAAATGCAAATTAAAAATTTGTTTGAAAAAGTTTGTAAAAAGTCAATGTAATATTATTTCTAATTGATCCTAGTGAAGTTTAGAGTCAGGAAAACTGAGAGAAATCAGTATAGGTATAGATGTAGTCTGAGGAATTCATGCACTATAAAGTACTCAGTGGCTTTCAGAAAGAAAACCCAAGGTGAATGAAAGTCTGTGGCTATTATTTGATTTCAATGTTAACCTGAAGAGAAGACTAACAGATTTATGAGAACAGATAGAATGAAAATGTTTGTCATCCACAGAAGAAAATGAAATCAACAACAGAAACAAGACTTTCCATTTATTGTGACCTATATATGTGTCAAGAATTTACCCAGTTTGTTTCATTTAATCCTTGCAACCCTTTGAGGAAGGTTCAATATGGGGCAGGTATAATCATGAAAAATTATGTAATTTTAAATTGTGATGTTCCATACAAATGCAAGGTATTTTTAGTCCGCGTTTTTCTGCACCCATGCCTGTCTATTGTTGGGCATACTGACTCGCCTCAGTGCTAAGGTAAATTAACCAAAGCCCATGCATGCATGGGTCAGAGTTTAGTTATACAAGAATCATTAAGCAATTTTACCTGCCACTATTCTCAAAACCTCATTGTGTTTAAAAAGTTCCATTAATCAGGAATGAGTTACAAAATCAAATTCATGGCCATATCACACTTTGAAACTGAACCCATTCATATTGCAAATATATATATATATATATATATATATATATATATATATTATATATATATATATATTTAAAGTTGGCAAATAGTAGAACTCTGAACTCAATAACTCTGAAGCATTAAAACAAATTTTTTTTTTGGTTTTGGAAAAGATACAGTTTGCTGATTAGCATAGTGCTGTATTGAAAATACTGCTCTGAGAATTTTTAAGCCTGGATATGGCATAATTATGAAAAAATACAATCTGATGGTAAATATTGGTGTGGACAGGGAGGGGATATACAAGGAAAGAAAAAATAGGTATATATCTCAATGTGCACTTGGCTTATTCACATACAAATGTACTGTTTGGGTTCCAAGCAATTATTTTTGCTCCTTGTCAGTACTAGAGGTCACCACTGCTTCAGCCCAAATAAAGAAGCTCATTACTAAAAGATGTCCTGGAGAACAGCATGACTCATTTACTTAAGAAATTGAATGCAAAAGAAACCCCCAGCTAATAATATTTTGGAGTTATTTTTGAGAGAAGAAGAGATGCAGGGGAATTATTAGAGGTGTAAAAGAAAATTCTGAATGAAAAATTCACACTCTTCTTCATTCCAGATCAACTAGTTTGGAAGTGAGCGCAGATTCCACATATGCCATTAAATATGACCTTACTTGGAATTGTACTATTGTTGTTGTTCTTATTTTTCAGTTGCTCAAGGTAGAAATCAGTCATCAAGATAATGCCTTCTAGGGTTTTCTTAGTAATCAGCAGACCTGAACTGGGCATTTGTGGGGAGAAAAAAAAACAAGAAGAAAAGGAACAGAGAAAGAGAATTATAGGTGGGATTTAGGCAGGTGGTAACAAGCCATTTGCAGAGTTTTTAGTAGAATTACACATAGTAAGCATCCTAGAATTTTTTGTAGCAATTTGCACAAACAGAAAATGATACTGATACAGTTTTTAAATAGTATCTTTGTCATAATTATACTGTCATAAAGCTCACCTCTTTTATCCATATGGGGGAAACAATTTATTGAAAAATATTTTATTTCCTCCTTGAGAAGCATTTCTACTGTGGATGAGCTTTAACAGTAAAATTCATCTTGAAAACAAATTTGTGAAAGATTTGAGGTTTTTCTCTCTTTGAAAAGACGTACTCCCAAGTGTCCCTAGATCACAGCAAGCCACAAATGTGGTCAAAAGGAGATAGGGAGAGAGGGGGATCAATATGCAGATTTGTTTTGAGAGGTTCTCCTGGGCTGACCTGGTCTTCATCATACCAGCTGCACTGCTGGTATTAAGATGATAATCAGCAGGTTGACAGCAAATAGATTTTGGCTTCACTCTAAAGTGGGTGCAAAAGCCGGTAGCATAAGTAATTCAGCAACCTAAAGCTAGCTATCAAGTCATGTTGGATATGCTTAAATATTTTACGACAAAGATGTAGTACATTATTACTGTTGCCCTCCTATGTACAGGTAAAAGTTTACCCTTGAAAAAACTAAGGATTCAAAATAAAATTTAGGTCACTTTATTAGAGCAATATATAACCAATTGATGTTAGGCCAAATCCAATTATTGTAAGCATGGTCTTAGAAAACTAATGCTGCAAATATTCTGTAACATTACATTTCAGTTAAAATGTTTATTCTGACCGAAAAGACCTAGTTGTGACATTTATAGTTCTGACAGAATAAAGGCTTTATCACGTGTCCTGAGGCTTAGAGCTCTCTCTGCACAGAGCTGTTTCCACCTGAGCAGGTATGCCAGGAATTACTTAACACTATTCTGAACCAGGTCCATAGATTCTAAGTCAGTTTCTGGCTCAAAGGAGACACTTTGGAAGTGCTTCCTGGGTCACTGAATTCTAGTAACTATCTGTTAATACATGCTCTTCCTTTCCTTTTTCATAGAAAAAAGGAAAATTTGCCATTCTTCAAAGACCTCTCAGGATGTACAGGAAAATGTGGCCAATAAAAAAGACACATCTGGTCCTTTATTGGGGAATTTATAGGAGGTAGAGTTTCAGCTGTCAGGCCATTGGCAACTGATAATATAAAATATGATGTTAGCTGAGGAATTACGGAGGATCTGTAAGACTCCTGTACAACTCTTGCTGCCTGACAACTGCATTCTGTGACTCTTCCAAGGACAAAAGAAGGGCTCATTAAGTTCAGAATTTCCCCAGCTAGTTGCTTAAAATTAAACAGTAAAGCTGCGAAAGGACGGAGCCTCCTTCTTCTCCTCCAGCAACCAGCAAGGTGTTCACTTCTGACAGAAGAAAGGCAGATAGTTCCAAGCCTCAGGGACAGGGGCTTCGGCAGAAATTTGGGCTGTGAGTCTTGACTGTAGACAAGTTACAGCTGGAAAAGATCCACAGAAGGGGAAACTGAGGACACGTATGATGTGTGGACTCTGCATGAGATTTAACACTGATCTTTAGGAGATTACCAGGACAGCCTCCTCCTGGATCAGAATTTCATTTCTCAGGCCTGCATTCCCCTGTCCACTAGACAACTCTGCTCTCCACATGGAGCAACCTCAGTTTCTTTTTCAGCTGCATATAGATGTGATTCCCTGATCTTTACCTTATGTGGCTGACTTCCATTCTTCCAGCTCTGAAAAATGTCTATTTCCTTAAGCAGATCTTATAAGAAACCTCAACTTAGATATCTATGGGCTTATGGTGTTTGTGTTTTAGCCTTATATATTATGAGGCAGGTCTCCAAATAGGAATAAAATAGAATTCCACATCCTAAAAATGTTAAATTGTTTAAAATAATTTTTTTTTTCTTTTTGAAAAGTAGATGTGTCTTATTCAGTTTGGACTGCCAAAGCAAAACAAAGTACCATAGATGGGATGGCTTATAAGCAACAGGAATGTATTTCCACAGTTCTGGAGGTTGGAAGTCTGAAATCAGGATGTCAACATGGTTGGGTTCCAGTGAGAGTCCTCTTCCCGGTTGTAGATGGGCTACTTCTCATTGTATCTTCTCATGGTAGAAAGAGAGTGAGCTAGCCTACTGGCCTCTTCTTATAAGGGCACTAATCCCATTCATGGGAGCTCCATCCTCATGACCTAATCACTTTCCAAAGGCCCACCTCCAAATACCATCCCTTTGGGGGCTAAACTTCAACAAATGAATTTTGGAGGAACATAAACATTCAGTACATAACAGAATGTGTGTGGGGTCTGATACACTTTGGGGAGACTGAAATAAACAACTTTCCAAAGTACATGGAGAATAGAGAATATGCAGAGTGAAGCAACACTTAGGTCAGGAATGGGACAACCCAGGTTTGTCTCTTTTGGACCTAATCCTCCAGGCCTCAGCAACTGTTCCCTATCTTAGTGATTTTGCTTAATGATTTAAAGAAGTTAGAGTCAAAAAAAACAAAACTAAACTAAAAATTGAAAAAAATTAAAAATCAGAGTCAAATGTGGAATAAGTGATGAGCCTATAATATCTGTCACACCATTAATTTCTGATCATTGGTTCATATGTTCCAGCTGACTTCAAGGGAGTACTCTTTCTTCTCAGCTCCACATACCACGGGCAAAAGCGATGTGCTTAGACAGGAACCTTACCAGATGGGGCAGAATAGAGGATCACAGAGTCATGGGGTTAGAAGTGTCTTGAGGAGGCCTTTGAGGAATATGAATTTAAAAAAGCACTGCTTCTTAAGAATTTTCATGGAATTGGGGTGAAAGAGGGAGAGAGAGAGAGAGAGAGAGAGAGAGGATAAAGGTATGTATTGGGAGCTGTTTTATTACTTCCAAGGGAAGTAAATCTTGTTTTCATAATTAAGCCCATTTTCTATTGCATTGTCCTCCCTAGCTCTCTCTCTATACTTGAGGGTCATTGTCATTATTGGACTTATTTTTTTACTCTGTTAGCACTCATTATTTTCTCTCTTTAAAAAGGGCAACAACAACAACAACAACACTTCTACTTTTGCCTCTTTATTTACTTATACTATTCCTATATCTAATGTTTAACACTCGATGGATGAAACTACTGCACCAAGTTCTGATTATATAGCATATACTGACTCTTTTTTGTCATATTCCTTTTTGATATTTCTCAACATCATGTTATTTTTACAGTTGTAGTCCAAATATGGCAAGTGTCTAGAGAGTCCTGAGGTCTTTCTACAATATTTATACTTAGTTTTTGCATACCATATTAATTCCTTACTCTTCTATTTTTATTTATTTATTTTTTTATTATTACTTTTTTTATTCTTATGTTAATCCCCATACATTACATCATTAGTTTTAGATGAAGTGTTCCATGATTCATTGTTTGTGCATAACACCCAGTGCTCCATGCAGAATGTGCCCTCCTCAATACCCACCACCAGGCTAACCCATCCTCCCACCCCCCTCCACTCTAGAACCCTCAGTTTGTTTTTGAGAGTCCATCGTCTCTCATGGTTCATCTACCCCTCCGATTTCCCCCGCTTCATTCTTCACCTCCCGCTACCTTCTTCTTCTTCTTCTTTTTTTTTCTTAACATATATTGCATTATTTGTTTCAGAGGTACAGATCTGAGATTCAACAGTCTTGCACAATTCACAGCGCTTACCAGAGCACATACCCTCCCCAGTGTCTATCACCCAGTCACCCCATCTCTCCCACCCCACCCCCCACTCCAGCAACCCTCAGTTTGTTTCCTGCAATTAAGAATTCCTCATATCAGTGAGATCATATGATACATGTCTTTCTCTGTTTGACTTATTTCACTCAACATAATACCCTCCAGTTCCATCCACGTCGTTGCAAATGGCAAGATCTCATTCCTTTTGATGGCTGCATAATATTCCATTGTATATATATACCACTTCTTCTTTATCCATTCATCTGTTGATGGACATCTTGGTTCTTTTCACAGTTTGCACCTACCCTTTCGGATCCCTACTTTTGTATCTTTGGGGTAAATACCCAGTAGTGCAATTGCTGGATCGTATGGTAGCTCTATTTTCAACTTTTTGAGGAACCTCCATACTGTTTTCCAGAGTGGCTGCACCAGCTTGCATTCCCACCAACAGTGTAGGAGGGTTCCCCTTTCTCCGCATCCCCACCAACATTTGTCATTTCCTGACTTGTTCATTTTAGCCAATCTGACTGGTGTGAGGTGGTATCTCATTGAGGTTTTGATTTGGATTTCCCTGATGCCGGGTGATATTGAGCACTTTTTCATGTGTCTGTTGGCCATTTGGATGTCTTCTTTGGAAAAATGTCTGTTCATGTCTTCTGCCCATTTCTTGAATGGATTCTTTGTTCTTTGGGTGTTGAGTTTGATGAGTTCTTTATAGATTTTGGATACTAGCCCTTTATCTGATATGTCATTTGCAAATATCTTCTCCCATTCTGTCGGTTGTCTTTTGGTTTTGTTGACTGTTTCCTTTGCTGTGCAAAAGCTTTTTATCTTGATGAAGTCCCAATAGTTCATTTTTGCCCTTGCTTCCCTTGCCTTTGGCGATGTTTCTAGGAAGTTGCTTTGGCTGAGGTCAAAGAGGTTGCTGCCTGTGTTCTCCTTTAGGATTTTGATGGACTCCTGTCTCACATTGAAGTCTTTCAACCATTTGGAGTCTATTTTTGTGTGTGGTGTAAGGAAATGGTCCAGTTTCATTCTTCTGCATGTGGCTATCCAATTTTCCCAACACCATTTGTTGAAGACACTGTCTTTGTTCCATTGGACATTCTTTCCTGCTTTGTCAAAGATGAGTTGACCAAAGAGTTGAGGATCCATTTCTGGGCTCTCTATTCTGTTCCATTGGTCTATGTGTCTGTTTTTGTGCCAGTACCATGCTGTCTTGATGATGACAGCTTTGTAATAGAGCTGGAAGTCTGGAATTGTGATGCCGCCGGCTTTGCTTTTCTTTTTCAACATTCCTCTGGCTATGCGGGGTCTTTTCTGGTTCCATACAAATTTTAGGATGATTTGTTCCATTTCTTTGAAAAAAGTGGATGGTATTTTGATGGGGATTGCATTGAATGTGTAGATTGCTCTAGGTAGCGTTGACATCTTCACAATATTTGTTCTTCCAATCCATGAGCATGGAACGTTTTTCCATTTCTTTGTGTCTTCCTCAATTTCTTTCATGAGTATTTTATAGTTTTCTGAGTACAGATCCTTTGTCTCTTTGGTTGGATTTATTCCTAGGTATCTTATGGTTTTGGGTGCAATTGTAAATGGGATCGACTCCTTAATTTCTCTTTCTTCTGTCTTGTTGTTGGTGTATAGGAATGTCACTGACTTCTGTGCATTGATTTTATATCCTGCCACTTTACTGAATTGCTGTATGAGTTCTAGCAGTTTTGGGATGGAGTCTTTGGGGTTTTCCACATAAAGTATCATATCATCTGCAAAGAGTGAGAGTTTGACTTCTTCTTTGCCGATAGGGATGCCTTTGATTTCTTTTTGTTGTCTGATTGTTGTGGCTAGGACTTCCAATACTTTGTTGAATAGCAGTGGTGATAGTGGACATCCCTGCCGCGTTCCTGACCTTAGGGGGAAACCTCTCAGTTTTTCCCCATTGAGAATGATATTCGCTGTAGGTTTTTCATAGATGGCTTTTATGATATTGAGGTATGGACCCTCTATGCCTATACTCTGAAGAGTTTTGATCAAGAAAGGATGCTGTACTTTGTCAAAAGCTTTTTCTGCATCTATTGAGAGGATCATATGATTCTTGTTCTTTCTTTTGTTAATGTATTGTATCACATTGATTGATTTGTGGATGTTGAACCAACCTTGCAGCCCAGGGTTAAATCCCACTTGGTCATGGTGAATAATCCTTTTAATGTACTGTTGGATCCTTTGGCTAGTATTTTGGTGAGGATTTTTGCATCCATGTTCATCAAGGATATTGGTCTGTAATTCTCCTTTTTGATGAGGTCTTTATCTGGTTTTGGGATCAAGGTAATGCTGGCCTCATAAAATGAGTTTGGAAGTTTTCCTTCCATTTCTATTTTTTGGAACAGTTTCAGAAGAATAGGTATTAATTCTTCTTGAAATGTTTGGTAGCATTCCCCTGGGAGGCCATCTGGCCCTGGGCTTTTGTTTTTTGGGAGATTTTTGATGACTGCTTCAATTTCCTTCGTGGTTATAGGTCTGTTCAGGTTTTCTATTTCTTCCTGGTTCAGTTTTGGTAGTTGATACATCTCTAGGAATGCCTCCATTTCTTCCAGGTTATCTAATTTGCTGGCAGAGTTGCTCATAATATGTTCTTATAATTGTTTGTATTTCTTTGGTGTTGGTTGTGATCTCTCCTCTTTCATTCATGATTTTGTTGATTTGGGTCATTTCTTTTTTCTTTTTGATAAGTCTGGCCAGGGGTTTATCAATCTTGTTAATTCTTTCAAAGAACAAGCTCCTAGTTTCGTTGATCTGTTCTACTGTTCTTTTAGTTTCTATTTCATTGATTTCTGCTCTGATCTTTATGATTTCTCTTCTCCTGCTGGGTTTAGGCTTTATTTGCTGTTCTTTCTCCAGCTCCTTTAGGTGTAGGGTTAGGCTGTATACTTGAGACCTTTCTTGTTTCTTGAGAAAGGCTTGTATTGCTATATACTTTCCTCTTAGGACTGCCTTTGCTGCATCCCAAAGATTTTGAATAGTTGTGTTTTCATTTTCATTGGTTTCCATGTATTTTTTTAATTCTTCTTTAATTTCCTGGTTGACCCGTTCATTCTTCAGTAGGATGCTCTTTAGCCTCCATGTATTTGAGTTCTTTCCGACTTTCCTCTTGTGATTGAGTTCTAGTTTCAAAGCATTGTGGTCTGAAAATAGGCAGGGGATGATCCCAATATTTTGGTACCTGTTGAGACCTGATTTATGACCTAGGATGTGATCTATTCTGGAGAATGTTCCATGGGGACTAGAGAAGAATGTGTATTCCGTTGCTTTGGGATGGAATGTTCTGAAAATGTCTGTGAAGTCCATTTGGTCCAGTGTGTCATTTAAAGTCTTTATTTCCTTGTTGATCTTTTGCTTAGACGATCTGTCCATTTCAGTGAGGGGGGTGTTAAAGTCCCCCACTATTATTGTATTGTTGTCGATGTGTTTCTTTGCTTTTGTTATTAATTGCCTTATATAATTGGCTGCTCCCATGTTAGGGGCATAGATATTTACAATTGTTAGATCTTCTTGTTGGATAGATCCTTTAAGTAGGATATAATGTCCTTCCTCATCTCTTATTACAGTCTTTGGTTTAAAATCTAATTTGTCTGATATAAGGATTGCCACCCCAGCTTTCTTTTGGTGTCCATTAGCATGGTAAATGGTTTTCCACCCTCTCACTTTCAATCTGGGGGTGTCTTTGGTTCTAAAATGAGTCTCTTGCAGACAGCATATCGATGGGTCTTGTTTTTTAATCCAGTCTGATAGCCTGTGTCTTTTGATTGGGGCATTTAGCCCATTTACATTCAGGGTAACTATTGAAAGATAGGAATTTAGTGCCATTTGTATTGCCTGTAAGGTGACTGTTACCATATATTGTCTGTGTTCCTTTCTGGTCTATCTTGCTTTTAGGCTCTCTCTTTGCTTAGAGGACCCCTTTCAATATTTCCTGTAGGGCTGGTTTTGTGTTTGCAAATTCCTTTAGTTTTTGTTTGTCCTGGAAGCTTTTTATCTCTCCTTCAATTTTCAATGACAGCCTAGCTGGATATAGTATTCTTGGCTGCATATTTTTCTCATTTAGTGCTCTGAATATATCCTGCCAGTCCTTTCTGGCCTGCCTGGTCTCTGTGGATAGGTCTGTTGCCAATCTAATGTTTCTACCCTTGTAGGTTACATATCTCTTCTCCCGAGCTGCTTTCAGGATTTTCTCTTTGTCTATGAGACTCGTAAGTTTTACTACTAGATGTCGGGGTGTTGACCTATTTTTATTGATTTTGAGAGGGGTTCTCTGTGCTTCCTGGATTTTCATGCCTGTTTCCTTCCCCAAATTAGGGAAGTTCTCTGCTATAATTTGCTCCATTATGCCTTCTGCCCCTCTCTCTCTTTCTTCTTCTTCTGGGATCCCAATTATTCTAATGTTGTTTCGTCTTATGGTAATCTTATCTCTTGAATTCTGCCCTCGTGATCCAGTAGTTGTTTATCTCTCTTTTTCTCAGCTTCTTTATTTTCCATCATTTGGTCTTCTATATTACTGATTCTCTCTTCTGCCTCGTTTATCCTATCAGTTAGTGCCCCCATATTTGATTGCACCTCATTAATAGCCTTTTTGATTTCGACTTGGTTAGGTTTTAGTTCTTTTACTTCTCCAGAAAGGTTTTCTCTAATAACTTCCATATTTTTTTCAAGCCCAGCTAGTATCTTTAAAGTGATGATTCTGAACTCTAGATCTGACATCGTACTAATGTCCGTATTGAGTAGGTCCCTGGCAGTCGGTACTACCTCTTGTTCTTTTTGGTGAGGTGATTTTTTCCTTCTTGTCCTTTTGTGCAGAGAAGAATGGATTAATGAGAGAACAAAATGCTAGCAGAGTAACAATGTCCCCAGAAAATATACTCTGAACAAATCAGAAAAGACCTGAAGCAGTGGAAAAAGAAATGGATAGAGAGAAAAAAGAAAAAGAAAAAGATAAAAACAAACAAAACAAAACAACAACGACAACGACAAAAAAAAAAAAACAGAATGTGATCAAATATGATCAGGCTGGTATGTAGATCAGTGCCACACACTGGATTTGGGGTGTATTTTGGTCTTTTAGAAGAAAGTGCCTCCCAAAATTTTAAAGAAAGAAAAACTTATATATGTACAAAAATAAGGGTTGATATGATGAAGGGATGGAATATGCCTGTAAAGATGGAAATTATAAAAAATTTTATAAAAGTAATTGATAAGGAGTTGTTTGAAAAAAAAAGAAGAGGATTAAAAAAAGAAAAAAGAAAAAAAAGGGAGAGAATGTGATCAGGCAGGGGAATAGAAAACACCATATACTAGAGATTTAGGGTATATTTTAATCTGTTAGAAGAAACTATCTCAAAATTTTAAAGAGAGAACAACTTATATATATATGCCAAAAATACGGGTAACTACTATGAAGGGATAGAATATGAATCTAAAAATGAAAAATAAAAATGTTTTTTTAAAAAGGGGTTGATAAGATGTTGGTTGAAAAAGGGAAAAAGAAAAATTCAAAAAAAAGAAAAAAGACAGTTAAAAAAATTAACTTTGAAAGACTAAAGAATCATGGGGAAAAGCCATGAATTCTATGTGCAGTAGTCCCCTAGCGCTGGAGTTCTGCCGTTCTCATTGATCAGTAAACTTGGTCTTGGCTGGCTGTTCTCGCTGATCTTCTGGGGGAGGGGCCTGTTGCCGTGGTTTCCAAATGTCTCTGCTGGAGGCCGAATTGCCCCGCCCTTGCCCCCTCCCGGCTAAGTAATCTGCTCGGGTTTGCTGTCCGGGGCTTTTGTTCCCTGCGAGCTCTCCGTACAGCTTTGGAGGCGGAGAGTGAAAATGCCGGCCTCCCAATCTCCGCCCCGGAGGAACCGAGAACTCGGGGCCCCGCTCCTCAGTGAGCCCCCAGAGAAAAGCCATCAGTCACTCCCGTCTCCCCGGTCTCCGGCCGCACTCCGTGCTCACCTGGCCTGTGACCGCGCGTTTCTATCTCTGGCACCGACCCCGGGTGGAGTCTCCAAACCCAGCAGATCCCTGCGGTGCACTCCCGCGCGGCTCCCCCCGGGGGAGGAAGGTGAGTCTCCCCGGACCTGCCGCTTGCTGGGTCCCTGCTGGAGGAGGAGGGGCCCGACTGTCCCGCGGATCACAGTTTATGGCAACCCCGAGCTGCAAGCCCGCGCCTGGGCTCCGCCTCTGCAGCCGGCTTCCCTGCTCCGATCCCTGGGAGCTCTGCCGCCCTCAGGCACCCCCGGTCTTTCTGTGACCCCGAGGGTCCTGAGACCACACTGTCCCGGAGGGTTCCACCCCCGCTTAGCCACCAGAGTGACGTCCCTCAGCGGAGCCGACTTCTAAAAGTTCCGATTTTGTGCTCCGTGGTTCTATCAGTTGCCAGAAGCGGCCGCCGGAGGCCCCTCCCCCGCCGTCTGTCCTCCCGAATATCCCCTCGGATTCACTTCTCCGCACGTCCTACCTTCCAGAAAGTGGTCGCTTTTCTGATGAGAGCGTTGTTCCTATTCTTTTCTTCGATCTCCTGTTGAGTTTGTAGGTGTTCAGAATGGTTTGATCCCTATCCAGCTGAATTCCTGAGAGGAGACGAAATCCAGGTCTCCTACTCCTCCGCCATCTTGCTCCGCCCCCCTCTACTCTTCTAGTTTTAAAAACTTTTCCTTATTACGTTCTGTCATCTGATATTTTGCATTTTATCTCCCTGATTTTAGACTCCCTGTTTCACATTAAATTATCTAAAAGACAATAGTATAAGTCATAACCCTTCCCTTAGAAACTTCTGAAACTTCCCACTACCTATAAGGATAATGGTTTAAATTCTTTAACTTGGCATCCATGCTCATCATCTGACCTAATAGTTCATGGTGAGACCTCTCCTGGCTCACTCAGGGGCTTCGTCCTACCCCGTTACCTAGTGTCTGTGACTCCTGCCTCCCCTAGCTCTGCATCTGCCCTACAGAGCCATGCCCATTTGGTCAGTATCATAAGGTGGTGCAAGACAGGACTTTTGTTTCTTTTCACTATTTTCCTATTGAGTTGCATCCTTTTTTAAAAATAGGACTCTTGTCAAGATCATTTTAAAATGAGTTTCATTTATGCTGAGTGGTACAGTTATGAGTGGCTAATTTTCTTCTCTGTATACTTTTGTATTTTCCAAATATTCCTTATTAAAAAATATTGCAGCTATTGTTTATAGTAATAGATACAAGTTCTTACTATGTGGTAACAACCATATGGAGTATTACCATATAAAGTATAGTATTATCGGTATTATTGTTTCCATTTTACATGTCCGGTGGTTTATTTGAACCTTACCCAAGTCTGTCTGACTTTAAAGCTGAAGCTTTCAACCACTATAGTCCTTTTAATTATTAGGAAAATAAAAGCTTTTATCAATTATTTACATTTTTGAGAGTATTAATAATCCTCCTAATTTAATATCAACTACAGTATTACATATTTGCCATTCCTTTATTCAGAGTTCATAGCGGATTGTATTTTGGACACACCGATATGTATGTATCTCATCCCACCTGTTTTTTTTTTCATAAGACTAATATGTCTCCCATTGAAGATGCAGTCTGTTACTTGCCCTTGAATCTGTAAGTAGGGGCTTGTGACTGTTCCAACTCATAGACTATGATGAAAATGATACACCAAGGCTTCTGAAGCTGAGTCATAAAAAGCATATAGTTTTGGCCTGGTGACTCCCCCCATGTCTCACCCCTCCCCCAACCCCAGTACCCAGTGACAGTGCTGGGAGATGGATAAACATAATTAAGTAAGACAAAGAGAATTCAATCTGGGAATAGAGCAGAATAGATAAGATTTTAAGAAAGAAGTAAATTGTATGATTCCATATAAAGACATTTATTTTGAGGAAACAAAGGAAAAGAAAATTTTTTAAGAAGGAGGAATGAGAAAAAATTGGAACAAGAAAGGGATAGGAGGTATTCTTTAAGACATGTTTATTTAGGTAGCTCCCAAATACACTTTGGTTTTTGTTTTGTTTTGTTTTGTTTTTTAAAGATTTTATTTATTTATTTGACAGAGAGAGACACAGCGAGAGAGGGAACACAAGCAGGGGGAGTGGGAGAGGGAGAAGCAGGCTCCCCGCAGAGCAGGGAGCCCAATGCGGGCCTCGATCCCAGGACCCCGGGACCATGACCTGAGCCGAAGGCAGTCGCTTAACCAACTGAGCCACCCAGGCGCCCATACACTTTGGTTTTAACATTGTAGCAAACAATAAGTGAGAGTTAATGGTGGGCATAAGTGCTAAGGAGAAAGAGGCATTCTTACTGAAATGTGTCTTTTTAAAAAATAAGTTATTCCGTAAACTTGATGAATGATAGTTTCCTTAATCATTCCCCCTTCATTGGGCAGTTGAGTTATTTCTGAACACTTTCAGTTATAATTGTGTTGCTCACATGATTTATAGCCTGTGAAGTGGTTTCTTTTTTGTCTTTTTCAATCCGTACACTATTAGTTCTTTTGCTTTCTCATTTATCTGGAGGAATCTTTAATAGAAGGAGGGATATCATTCCATTTTTTATTTCTCCTTGAGTCAGTTTTGGCAAGTTGAGTTGTTCAAGGAATATGTGCATTTCATCTAAGTTCTTGAGTTAATAAGCATAAAGTTGTTCATAATATTTCCTTTTTTCCTTTGTAGAAACTCTAGCAATGTTTATTATTTCATTACTAATTTTATTAATTTGTGTTTCCCCTCTTTTTCCCCCCTGACTAGTTTGCTAAGGGTTTTTCATTTTTATTAAACTTTCCAAAGAACCGGGGCACCTGGGTGGCTCAGTTAGTTGAGCGACTGCCTTCGGCTCAGGTCATGATCTTGGAGTCCGGGGATCAAGTCCTGCATCGGGCTCCCTGCTCAGTGGGGAGTCTGCTTCTCCCTCTGACCCTCCCCCCTCTCGTGCACTCTCTCTCTCAAATAAATAAATAAAATTAAAAAAAAAAAAACAGAAAACTTTCCAAAGAACCAACTTGTGTTTTGAAAAATTCTCTATCATTTGTTTATTTAATGTTTCTTTGGTTTCTGTTATGATTTTTTAAAATTTTAAATTCAAGTATAATTAACATACAGTGTTATATTAATTTCTGGTATATACATACCAATTATAAGTATCAGTATAGTGATTATATATATCAATATAATGATTCAACAATTGTATGTATTACTCAGTGCTCATCACGATAAGTGTACTCTTAATCCCCTTCACCTGTTTCACCCATCCCTCCTTCCACCTCCCCTCTGGCAATCACCAGTTTGTTCTCTATAGTTAAGAGTCTCTTTTGTTCTTTGTTTTATTTTCCTTTAAATTCCACATATGAGTGAAATCATATGGTATTTGTCTTTCTCTAACTTACTTCACTTAGCATTATACTCTATAGATCCAGCTTGTTGCAAATAGCAAGATTTTATTCTTTTTTATGACTGAGTAATATTCCATTATTATAATACCTTCTTTATCTATTCATCCATCAGTGGACACTTGGATTGCTTCCATATCTTGGCTATTGTAAATAATGCTGTAATAAACATAGAGGTGCATATATCTTTTTGAATTAGTGTTTTTGTTTTCTTTGGGTAAATACCCAGTATTAGAATTACTAGGTCATATGGTAATTCTATTTTTAATTTTTTAAGGAACCTCCATACTGTTTTCCACAGTGGCTGCACCAAGTTTGCATTCCCACAGTAAACGTCCTCCACATCCTCACCAAGACTTGTCGTTTCTTGTGTTTTTGATTTTAGCTATTCTGACAGATGTGAAGTTATACCTCATTGTGGTTTCAATTTGCATTTTCCTGATGATGAGTGATGTTGAGCATCTTTTCATGTGTCTGTTGGTCGTCTGTATGCCTTCTTTGGAAAAATGTCTGTTAATGTCTTCTGCCCATTTTTATTTGGATTATTTATTTTTTGGTGTTGACTTATGTAAGTTCTTTATATATTTTAGATATTAACCCCTTATCAGATATATCATTTGCAAATATCTTCTTCCACCTGAGGGTTGTCTTTTTGTTTTGTTGATGGTTTCCTTTGCTGTACAAGAGGTTTTTATTAAACTATAAAACATTGATCAAAGAAATTGAAGATGAAAAACAAATGGGAATATATTCCATGTTCATGGTTTTGGACAACAAATGTTGTTAAAATGTCTATACTAGGCAAAGCAATCTACATATTTAATGCAATCCCTATCAAAATACCAATAGGGGCGCCTGGGTGGCTCAGTCATTAAGCGTCTGCCTTCGGCTCAGGTCATGATCCCGGGGTCCTGGGATCGAGCCCCACATCAGGCTCCCTGCTCGGCGGGAAGCCTGCTTCTCCCTCTCCCACTCCCCCTGCTTGTGTTCCCTCTCTCGCTCTGTCTTTCTCTGTCAAAAAAAAAAAAAAAAAAAAAGATAAAATACCAATAGCATTTTTCACAGAACTAGAACAAATAATCCTAAAATTTGTATGGAACCACAGAAGACCCCAAATAGCCAAAGTAACCTTGGAAAGAACAAAAGTGGAGGTATCACAATCCCAGATTTCAAGATATACTACAAAGCTGTAGTAATCAAAACAGTATGATACTGGCACAAAAACAGACACATAGGTCAATAGAACAGAATAGAGAGCCCAGAAATAAATCCATAATTATATGGTTAAAGGAGGCAAAAACATACAATGGGGAAAAGACAATCTGTTCAACAAAGGTGTTGGGAAAACTGGACTTTCTTAAACCATATGCAAAAATGAACTCAAAGTGGATGAAAGACCTTGGTGTGACTGGGTGGCTCAGTCAGTTAAGTGTCTGACTCTTGATTTCAGCTCAGGTCATGATCTCAGGGTTGTGAGATTGAGCCCTGCTTAAGATTCTCTCCTTCTCCCTCTGCCTCTCCTCACTGCTCTTGCTCTCTCTCTCAAAAAAAAAAAAAAAAAAAATGGATTAAAGACCTAAATGTGTGACCTGAAACCATAAAATTTCTAGAAGAAAACATAGGCAGTGATCTCTTAAACATCAGCCATAGAAACATTTTTCTAGAAATATCTCCTTTGGCAATGGAAACAAAAGTAAAACTAAACTATTAGGACTACACTAAAATAAAAAAGTTTCTGTTATGGTTTTAATATTTATTTCCTTCTCCTTACTTTAATTTGATCTTCCATTTTCTGGTTCTTAAGTCAGAAACTTCTATCTTGTTTTCTAATATAGGCATTTAAAGCTATACATCTTTTTATAATCACTACTTTAGTTATGTCCCATACATATCGCTGTGTTGTATTCTTGTCATACTGTTTGAAACATTTTCTAATTTTGTTACTTTTTTTTTCTTTGACCCATGGGTTACTTAGAAGTAAATTATTTAGCCTCCAATTATTTCTTTTCCTATTGTTGTAGGTTTTTAATTTCAATTTGGAAAAAGAACATACTATGAGAGATTTCAATTTTTTAAACTATATTGAGGTTTGTTTTCTGGCTAATATAGTTTCAATTATGGTGAATATTATATGTGTTCTTGAAAAGAATGTATGCACTGCAGTTGCTGGTACAGTATTTTATACTTGTCAATTAGGTCAAGATTGGTGGGTGGTGATATTACTTTTTCTTTATTGACATTTTTGTCTCCTTATATCAATTACTGAAAAAGGGATATTGAAGATCAATTGTGATTATGGATTTGCTTGTTTTTCCCTCTAGTTCTATCAGTTTTTACTTCATGAGCTTTGAACCTCTATTATTAGATTCATACATATTTTTAAGATCATTATGTCTTCCTGATGAATTGACCCTTTTATCATTATGAAATATCTATCTTTATCTCTTGGAATATATTTGGAATATATTTAGCTTTGAAGTATACTTTGTTTCATATTAATATAACCACACCAGCTTTCTTACATTTCCTGTTTACAGTCTATATCTTTTCCCATCCTTTTCCTTTCAACTATTTGTCTCTTTAAATTTAAAATTTAAAATGAGTCTTTTGGATCATAGGGTAGTTCTCTTTTTAACTTTTTGAGGAAACTCCATATTCCATACTGTTTTCCAGGGTGGAATTTTAGAAACAAAACAGATGAACATGGTGGGGGGAGTGGGGGTTGGGGAAGAGAGAGGCAAAGCAGAAAACAAAACAGACTCTTAACTGGAGAGAACAAACAGGGCTACTGGAGGGGATGTGGTTGGGGGATGGGTTAAATTGGTAATGGGGATTAAGGAGGGCACTTGTGATGAGTACTGGGTATTGTATGTAAGTGATGAATCACTAGATTCTATACCTGAAACTAATGTTACACTGGATGTTAAATAACTGGAATTTAAATGAAAACTTGAAAAAAGAAAAAAGAAAAAGAAAAGTCTTTTGTTGCTAGCGTATGGTTGGATCTGCCTTTTTACTTCAGTCTTGTAAAATCTGCTGTACAATTGGAGTATTTAATTCAAGGGTAGGCAAACTTTTTCTGTCAAGGGCCAGATAGTAAATATTTTAGTCTTCATGAGTCATATGGTCTCTGTCACAGCTATTGAACCCTGCACTGTAGCACAAAAACAGCTATAGACAATATGTAAATAGACAAGGCTATTTTTCAATAAATATTTACAAAATAAACAGGCAAAATTTGATCTGTAAGTCATAGTTTCTCAACCCCTTGTTTAGTCTGTTTGCTTTTCTTTCTCTCTGTTTACATTTTATGTAATTATTAAATTTGTTGCATTTAAGTCTATCTTCATCTTATTTCTTTTCCATTTTTCTTACTTTTTTGTTTTTTGTTTGCTCCTTTCCTGAGTACTTTGGGCTAATTGAATATGTTCTAATATTGTTTTATTTATTTTCTTGGCTTCTTAGCTCTTTTTTTTTTAATTGATATAGTATTTGCTGTAGGATTAACAATATCCTATCCCTAACTTATTAAACTCTATTTAGAGTCAATATTCTGTTTAACACATGACCCTTCCACTTTATTCACATTTGATGCTTCTCACTTCCTGGTTTCTAATTCTCATTTCCAAAGTGTTATACCCACTCAATAGTAGAATTTTATCAACTTATACCTTATGGATTATGCTGTTATTCACAAATCCTCTATTTTTTCATATATTATAAACTCTACCTTACAATTTTGTTATTATTACTTTTTAATAAGTAGTTATCTTTTAAAGAAGTAAGGAGAATAATATAAACTCCTTATTACAGACTATTTACTTTTCCCAGTGTTCATCTTTCTTTCCTGTAGATCTACCTTTTCATATGCAGTAATTTCCCTTCTTTTTCTAACATTTCTTGTAGTTTGTTTGTTGTGTAATTATTTTTCACTTTTATTTATAATTGAATGTTTTTACCTTATTTTTGAAGTATATATGTGTGAGTGTGTATATATCCATTTTTAATTTAATTTATTTTTTATTTTTATTTTTTAAAGATTTTATTTATTTATTTGTCAGAGAGAGAGCACACAAGCAGGAGGAGCAGCCGATGTGGGACTCGATCCCAGGACCCTGAAACATGACCTGAGCTGAAGGCAGACACTTAACCAACTGAGCCACCCAGGCGTCCCTCAATTTTTAATTTTAAATTAAATTTTAAAATACATTTATTTATTTTATCTTGAGAAAGAGAGCAAGAGAGAATGGGAGGAGGGGCAGAGGGAGAGAATCTCAAGCAGACTTTGCGCTGAGCAGGGAGCCCTACTCAGGACTTGATCTCACGACCTTGAGATCATGACCTGAGCTGAAGCCAAGTCAGATGCTTAACCGACTGAGCCACCCAGAGGCCCCATATTTTTTTTTTAAACTGAATTATAGTTGACACACAGTGTTACATTTGGAAAAGTGTCTATTCAGGTCCTTTACCCCCTTTTTTAATAAAGATTTTATTTTTAGGGAATCTCTACACCCAACATGGGGCTCGAATTTACAATCCCAAGATTGCGAGTCACATGCTCTACCAACTGAGCCAGCCAAGTGTCCCTGTCTGTTTTTTAATTGAATTATTCGCTTTTTCATTGTTGAATTGTATAAATTCTTTATATATTTTGGATATTAACTACTTATTGGATATATCATTTACAAATACCTTCTCTAATTCAGTAGGTTGCCTTCTCATTTTGTTGATGGTTTCTTTTGCCATGCTGAAGTATATTTTTACTACATATAAAATTCTTAAATAACAATACAGTTGACCCTTGAACAGCGCAGGGGTTAGGGGCACCAACTCTCCATGCAGTTGCAAACCTGTGTGTAACATTTGAATCCCTGAAACTTAACTACTGGTAGCCTACTGTTGACCAGAAGCCTTACTGATAACATAAATGATAGATTAACACACATTTTGTATGTTATATACTGTATTCTTACAATAAAGAAAGCTAGAGAAAAGAAAATGTTATTAAGAAAATTATAAGGAAGAGAAAATACATTTATAATACTATACTGTATTTATTGAAAAAAATATGTGTATAAGTGGACCCAAACAGTTCCAAACTGTGTTGTTCAAGGGTCAACTGTATTTCTTTTCCTTTCACATATTAAAGATGCTGTTCCATTTTTGTCTGGAGTACCTTGTTCAGATGAGAAGTCAGCACTTATTTTTATTGTTGCCTATAGCAATGTGCCTTTTTCTCTGACTGCTTTATTTTTTGTTTTTAGCAGATTGACCAAGATTTACTTTGGTGTAGTTTTCTTTGATTTTATCTTTTTTGAGGTTTCCTCAAATTTTTGACACTCTGGGATGCCTGGATGCCTCAGTCGGTTAAGTGTGTGCCTTCGGCTCAGATCATGATCCCCGGGCCCTTGGATCGAGTCCCACATCAGGCTCCCTGTTCAGAGGGGAGCCTCTTCTCCCTCTCCCTGCCCCTCCCCCTGCTTGTGCTCTGTCTCTCTCTGACAAATAAATAAAATCTTAAAAAATTTTTTTTTGACTCTGTAAGTTCATTTCTTCCCCCATCATTGAGCATATTTTTAGTCATTATTTCTTTAAATAATTTTATGTCCTATTATCTTTTCTTTTTGAGACTCCTAGTATACATATGTTCAATTATTTGATATTGTTTTATAGGTCTCTATAACTCTGTTCATTTTTCTTCAGACATTTGTTTCTCTGGTCCTCAGATTGTGTAATTTCTTTTTTAAAAAAAACGATTTTATTTATTTATTTTGAGAGAGAGAGTGCACATGAGCAGGGGCAGGAGCAGAAGGAGAGGAAAAGAGAGAATCCCAAGCAGATTCCATGCTGAGTATGGAGTCCACCATAGGACTTGATCTCACAACCCTGAGATCATGACCTGAGCTAAAAGCAGGAGTTGGACGCTCAACTGACTGAGCCACCCAGGTGCTCCAGATTGTGTAATTTCTGTGATTTTTTTTCCAACTTCACTAATTCTTTTTTCTTCCATCTCCAACTTGCTATTAAGCCCATACAGTACATTTTAAATTTTATTATTCCTCTTATTGTAGAATTTCTATTTGCCTTTTAAAGCTGCTTTCATTTCTCTTCTGAGATCCACTATCTGTTCTCTCATTAAGACCATATTTTTCTTTAATTCTCTGAACACATTTTCCATTGATTCTTTATTTTTAATGGCCTTTTTAAAGTCATTATCTACGAAATGCAAGGCCTGTGTCATCTCCGTTTATTTTGATACATTTTCTTTACTACATATCCTATTTTCCTTTATTTTTGTACATCTAATAGTTAATGTGTACTGACATTGTAAAAAAGCTACCATATTAGGAGGTATTAAAGGGCTATCTTAACTCTGGCTGGCATGCACTCGAACATCCACCAGCACTGCTTGATCTCTAATATCTGTTTCATTCTTAATAACTCTCTAAAAAGCATCATGTATTCTTGCCCTGCATATATATAGCCCTGTCGTTTCCCAAGAACTTATAGGGAATACTACTTAGACATCTGAGACCTTCCTTCTGCACAGTGCCCTCCTTTCTGACTCCTTGCCATGCATATTCCATGTGCTTCAGCTTCTTTGAACTCTAATCTCTGCCTTGTAAGTGCAGCAGGACCATATGTTTGGCCTGGATCTCAGCTTGCTTTACTGAGGTTGGAAAATTGTTTCTATGGAAAGAGGTGGGGAAATTGTGGAGCTTTCCTTTCACTCATAAAGTATAGTTTTATGCTGTATGTTGTATATAATGCCTCAAAATATTTGCCTTATATTTTTGTCTAACTTTTGATTGTTTATAGTGAGTGGACTAATCCAGGACCAGTTACTCCATTGTAGCCAGAAACAGAACTTCCTGAAGACTTCTTTCTGATGAGGCTTACTATTCATTTCTTTCTTCTATTCTTTGCTGATTTGAAGTTAATATAGTTGATTTCTATTTTTTAGAGATTGACCTTATAATGTTTGTTTGCATACTTAAAATCTTAAGTTAATTAATCTCTATTGTCACCTCCTCAACAATGCAAGGTATCGCAACTTAAATTCAATCACATTCCTCCTTTTTTTGTAAAATAATTTATTTGTTGTTACCTAATTAAACATTATTATTAGTATTATTTTAAATACAGCCTTGTTGATTAAGTCTACCCAATGATCATCAATTACTCTTTTTCCTTATTTCCCATCCCTCTTGTGTTTCAGACTTCCCATCTGGGATTATTTTCTTTCTGTCCCAAATTATTTCTAAAAATTTTTTTGGTGTGGGTCTATTGGTGATAAAATCTGTTTTGATATATCTGAATAGGTATTTATTTTACCTCTGGTTCAAACTACAGTTTGGGAATAGAGTCTTAACTGACAGTTACTTTTCTCAATGCTTAGAATATATTACTCTACAGTCTTTTGGTATACATTTTTGTTTTGAGAACTGCTACTGTTCTATTTGTCATTTGCTTGCTGGTAATTGCACTTCTTAGATTCAAACCCAAGATGGGGATTCTCAGTTTTGTTTGTTGAAATCAGAAAAAGAAAATTAGGAAAGTATTGTAGCATGGGAAAAGCAGGTAGTCAAAGATGTGGATTTAGTGGAAGATCAGCCTGATTCCATAAGACAATCTGCATCGTGAGGGTACCATAGAAATGTCCCACATTAATGCTAGGGAATTGGCCTTGGTATCTCTTTATTATTCTTTGGCAGTGGGCTGTCCCCAGAGGGAATATGGAAACTCTTAAAACATGAGGACAATTATTAAGAGAAGGGTAGGTGTGGATTCAGTGGCTGGTAGAGAGGATATGGGCATGGCACCAGCAGTATCTACTAAAGTAGTAAATCTTCGATTTCTGGCTGCTTTTAAGACCTCTTTGTCTTTGGTATTCTATAGTTTTACTATTGTCACTAGGTGTAAATTTTTTTTTTTTAAGATTTTATTTATTTATTTATTCGAGAGAGAGAGAGAGAGAGAAACAGCTTGAGAAGGGAGAGGGTCAGAGGGAGAAGCTGGCTCCCTGCCAAGCTGGGAGCCCGATGCGGGACTCGATCCCAGGACTCCAGGATCATGACCTGAGCCGAAGGCAGTCACTTAACCAACTGAGCCACCCAGGCGCCCAATTTTTTTTTTTTTTTTTAATCCTGCTTGAAAAACATTGTGTTTCCTGGATCTCAAGTTTCAATTCTGGAAAACTTTTAGCCAATTATCTTTCTTAGTATTGCCTCTTCCAGGTGACAAAATTTAAGAAGACTAAATGCCTCCTTAAAATTTTGCCCTAGCTGCCTCACTTGCCTCACCCTAGGCCTAGGGGTCTAGCCTCTCCTCCATTCTCTCTTATCTCTTTTTCAGGGAATTTGATTGGCCACATGTTAGAACTTTGCATTTTTTTCCTCTGTCTTATGTATGTTTTATTACCTTTTCTTTCTTTGTTGTATTTTATGTAATTGCTCAAATGTACCTTTCAGCCTATTAACTTTCTCTGAACTTGTACCTGATTTTGTATTCAATGTGTCTATAGAGAGTGTAATTTTATTTTTTTTTTCTAGAAGTTACCTTTAACCTCTTAAAATTCCAATTGTCTTTCATATTCTATCATGTTTTTAGTTCCCTCTTTTACATATTTAGAGATTTTTGAAATCTTCATTTCATGTTGTGTTTCTGATAATTACAGAATCTGATGTCCTTGGCAGTCATATTTTGGTGTTTGTTGCTTCTTTGGACTCTCCTTTATGAAGGCTTCTTTTCTTATAGGTTGTATAATTTTGGACTGTGTGCTCATATTTGGCTTTTTAAAAATTCTGGGATTCTGAGAGATCTGAGATGAAGTTATATTATTTTGGAGTGGATTCAATTTGCTTCCTTAAGTTAATTTCTCTCCTTGAAGTTTTTCAGGATTTATAATCAGTGTAAAACCAAGGCTAAAAGCTATGGGGGAAGACCTATGGTTAATGCATTTTTAGAAGAGTGATTTTCTTTTTCTCTACTCCGAGCTAGGGATGCCATAGATAAGTTTCCCTTGTCGTTTCCTTATGGTAGAAGGCATTTTTTTTTTTTTTAATTGTACATTCTCTTCGGCTCTAAGATGTTCTGAATTTCAGCTCCTCACTTTTTTCAAACCTAAAAGCTTGTCCATTATTTCCTATCAGGCTAATAAATTGCAAAGCTTCAAGATTTTCAATATTAGTAAACAACATCAGGACACCCATGCTTTTGCATGTGGATGTTACTGTTGTTTCAACCCTGCTTCATTCTGCCACTTTAAGGTCGTTCTATGTCTGATGAACTCAGCAGTGCATTTTAAAGTGTTTGTTGTATTTTATCAAGCATTCTAGATGTTCTGAAGGGGAGGGCTTTTTAGAATTCCTGGTGCCTATGTTACCCACAACAGAAATTCCCTGACTGGGCACCATATAGTGTTTAATTTTATCTCCTTTTTTTTTTTCTGTAATATTTTGATAGTGGAATATGGAGGCATTCAACTATGATTCTCTTTTCTTAGATTGTTCATTTATTTTTTGCATTTAAATATCGCTTAGGTTTTCTGTACAGGGATACTTTCAGCACTGCAGAAGATTTTTTTCTGCTGTGTTAGTTTCGATGTTTATATGCTTTGCCAAAGTTGTTGGTTCCTAGAAGGGGGTAGAAAGTAAGAGTTAATGTAGTTAAAATTTTTTTTGATGTCTGTTAATATCCAAATTTTTGGACGAAGTTTTCCACTACTCTACTGCATTTAGGCACAGAAACGACCTACTAATAAAAATGACTATCTGAGTAACCAAATTATCCTTCCTTATCCTACAAGATGGAGTAAGTAGAAGATAGAATAGAAAGGCTTGCTGTAAAGCAGTGTAAAACTTCTGGCCTTGGGTCAAGCCAAAAATGTTATGAAAGTGGGCAAAGTGTTCATGTCTCTCTTAAATGACTATTTTAAATCTTAAGAGCAGTGATATATATATAACAGAGTTATCATAGTGATTAGCTGGAGCAAGAGGTCCATAAAATGTGTCCATAGCATTTTTCAAATATAATGTTAGTTCAGTTACATTATGAATAGTGAAAAGAAATATTATTTTTTTCTTTCATTACTTTTAATTTAATGTACTAATGGCTTACTTAAGCCTCCTGCATCGATACTAAAATTTCTCTATTATTGATGTCATTTCTAGATTCCTAATGGTCCTCTTTCTCTCTGTTTTTGTAGGTGGCACTTTATTTTATTTCATCTTTAGTGGTGGTGGTATGTACCTGTATGTCCTATTGGTAATTTCTTTTGACATTTCAGCCCAGCTTTTTTTCAGTATACGTTTCTAAAAGATAAGAATATTTATCTTATGTAACCACAATATGGTTATCACACCTGACACAATTAAAATAAATTCCTTTTTACTATCTAATACCCAGACTACATTCAAACATTCTTTATTTTTCTATGGTAAAATTGTAATGAATGATGTTCCTTGATTCTATATGCTCAGGTAAATCTTATCCCAGCTAGCTCATAAGTTGGTAATCTATTCAAAAGCCAAAGCAAAGAGATAAGGTGATAAGGAAATTTAATAATTTTTTGAAGCTATGAGTATTGGTACTTTATTAAAACAGTAAAAAGCACTTAACAGCACAGAACTTTGTCTTCTATCTTAAGATTGATTTTTTTCCATTAATTTGCTGTTTTTGAAGCTTATTTTTATGGTTTTCAATATGGATGATTCTCTTTGTTTGAGGGTTTTATTAGTTATTATGTTTGATTTTGGTTGTTGTTAATGGTGTTTATTTTAGGCAGAGCAAAATCCTTAGCTTAGTAGTAATACTAAAATATCTTTCTGGAACCTTTTCAGGTCATCTTATGTAAAAAGCTAGAAAACCCTAGGACAACTTATTAAGTGAATACCTGAGAACTAAGAAAAAAAATTTTTTTTTAAGATTTTATTTATTTATTTGAGAGAGAGAGAATGAGAGACAGAGAGCACGAGAGGGAAGGGGATCAGAGGGAGAAGCAGACCCCCCGCCGAGCAGGGAGCCCGATGCGGGACTCGATCCAGGGACTCCAGGATCATGACCTGAGTTGAAGGCAGTCGCTTAACCAACTGAGCCACCCAGGCGCCCGAGAACTAAGAAAATTTGAGAAGAATTCACAAAGGATTTGAGATCAGCATTGTGCTATAATATAGCATAAAATCTCTCAGGATTTTGAGAAAACAGTAGCTACTCTAGTATTGATTTTTTAACTTAGGAACTCTCATGGACATTTACAAGGCTACACACCAGAACTAAAGCATGTCAGCTCTGCCTGTTTTCAATTGATGGCATTTGTAGTTAGTTACTTGTGGAAGACACAGCACCTTGCAAACAAAACAGCCTTTCAGACAGCCCTAGAAGAGAACCTTCTGTTTTAAGTCCTCAATAATTAATTCAGTAAAATTCAGTAACACTGCAGGCAGTAAAAGTGATAGAGATAGTGAAGTACTCAATAATAATTTTAACAGACTAAAACACTTAGTGGTAAAATTGATAAGAATAAATTTCACAGAACCTACAGAGATAAGTTAGCTGAACCAATGATTAAGAAAGCCTTTAGTTTAGAGGAATAGATCATTTAAAGTGGGTTTCTTTTTTTTTTTTAAGATTTTATTTATTTATTTGAGAGAGAGAGCAAACATGAGCAGGGGGAGGGGCAGAGGGGGAGGAAAAGGGAAAAGAAGATTCTCCCATGAGCACAGAGCCACATGTAGGGCTTGATCCCAAGATGTTGGGATCGTGACCTGAGCCAAAGTCAGATGCTTAACTGACTGAGCCACCCAGGTGCCCCCAAAGCAGCTTACTGCTTTATGCCTACTGATCACTTAAGTTCCTTGTTAGAATGAAAATTGTGACTCAATTGGTCTAGTGTAATGCCTGGAATTCTGTATTTCTAACAAGTGCCCCAGTAATGTGATACTATTTATGGACCACCTTTTGAGAATAAAGGATCTAGACCCTGAGTGTTTGACTTTGGCGATAGCATGAGATAGAAGGTGAGAAAATATGCAATAAAATATATAAAAATCATCTCAGAGACTAGTGCTGGTTGTGTATGTGTGTTTAAATGTAAATGGCATAATATATGTAAATTGCTTTAAATTCTTCGAAGGTAGTACCCACTCTAAATTCAAAGTATAGTGTGTATACAATTCTAATGAATACCTGAAAAATATAGAAAATAGTAAAGAAATACACAAAATATATTTTTAAATAACATACATTTTATTTATTTATTTGTAAAGATTTATTTATTTATGAGAGAGAGAGTGTGAGCAGGGGGAGGGGGAAAGGAGAGGGAGAGAATCTCAAGCAGATTCTGGCTGAGCACAGAATGCGCCCAGGGGCTCCATCCCAGGACCCTGAGATTTATGAACTGAGCTGAAATCAAGAGTCAGAAACCCAACCAACTGAGCCACTCAGATGTCCCATAACATACATTTAAAATAAAATGGGAGACTTCCTTGTAAGAGTTAAGTAATATATTTAAATAATAACACATAAGAACCAAAGAGGTGCCATAGTAACGGGTACTGACATGGAAATAGTGGAACATTAGCTCAGCGGAATAGTCGAGAGAACAGAATTGGTGACAGCTACCTGCCTTCAAATCCTGCCTTTGCTCACTGGCTTTGTGGATCAGGTAACCAAACTGTGCTTCAGTTTCCTCGTTTATAAAATGGAGTAATAGTTTACTCAGCTGTTAAAATTGTTACGAGTCTTAAGTGTGTAAGACATCAACACAAAACAATGTCTGGTTTCTATTTGGCAGTGATAAATGTTTATTTTTACCATTATGATAATAATAAGGTACTTCGAAGGTAATTCAGATCAAGAGATTAAAAAAATAGTTTTCAAAGAGTAGAAGTTTTTTTTTTTTTTTAGGTCTTTTATTGCTAAATTGCCTATGGGAAAATATTTTGATTATTTTTTGACTAAACAATAGAGAGCGAAAAACTTATGATTAAATACGTAAAATTATCAGTGAAATTAGAGCGTATCATTTAGAGAAGAATGTTTTCATCAACTGAGTTAAAAGTCTGATTATTAAAAAAATAAAAGGGCAGAAATTAATTGTTCCTCGTATTTACTTTTTAGTGTGCTTTAAACCTGGTATGTGACTTTGTTGTTGTTATTTCTGCCTTTTCTCTGGCATATATTAAGCATACATTTCAAAATGCCTGTGCCTTGGTTATTACCTTTGTGGTTTTTATTATTGATGTTTAATATAGGCATAATTATAATTTAGAGAAGAAAAATTTTTTCTATCTCATTGCTTACAGACAGCGATAAATAGGTGTTTATTGTATTTTTGTTTTCTATTTATGTTTTCTTTCCAAAACTTAAATGCAGAAACTTTTAAAAACCTACAATTACAAATGTAATAAGTGTATCATAAAATAATAAGCAAAGGAAAATTAGAAAGGAATCAAGTCAGTAGAAATTTTAGTATTTGCAAAGGGAAATAATTTAAAAGGTCAGGTGTAACACTTAAAATCTGACTATGTTTCCTGGCTAATGTAGCCCAAATTAAAAAAAAAAATCTCAAATGTATGTACTGTTAAATATGCAAATGTGCTTTAAAAAATGGAATATACATATATTTTGTGCTAGATTCCCTTTCACTGAACAGAGTCAACAATGAATAAGTAATTTGAGGGGGAAATGTATAGGTTGAAAATATGGAAATTGGCTGTATTCCAGGGAAAACACTAATGTTCTCTCTTCAGGTGCTGCCCTGAATTATCATACCTGTAGATGCTGAGAAAGAACATTTACAGATTGAAATCTGCTCTTTAATTTCTGTCTGATTGTCTTTAAAATCAGGGATCACCTTTATAATCTCTTTGTACCTTTTTTTCAAGTGGTATAGACAGATGGGTGGGGATTCCAGTACCACTTAAAAAAATGAACTTTATTGGAATATAACGGCCATATAGAAAAGTGAGAAATCTTAAGTTTACAGCTTGATAAAATTTTGCAAGTGAACATACCTGAAGATCCAACAGCCAGCTCAAGAAAAAGAATAGTATCAGTACCTTAAAAGCACCCCCATGTCTTCTCCCAGTCACTACCCCACAAGAGGTTCCCTCCACTTTTTATATATATGTTGTCATATGGTATGTACTTTTTTGCATGTGACTTCTTACCCTAATTATTGTTTGTGATATTCATCCATGTTGTTCATATAACTGTAGTTTGTTCATTCTCATTAATGTGTAGCATTTCATTGTATGAATAAATCTTAATGTCTTAATTAGTTCTGCTATTAATGGAGATTTGAGCTATTTCCAATTAGTCCCTACTATGAAGAGTGCTGTTATGAACATTCTTGTACATAATTTTTGGCAACCATAGTGTGACTTTATAGTGATTATAAACCTAGGAGTGGAACTTGCCCAGCCACAAGGTGTGCATATGTCCACCTTCAGTAGATACTACCAAACTGTTTTCTAAAGTTACACCAATTTCCACTCTCTGCCCTTCACAAGCAGGATATGACAATACCATTGCTCCATATCCTTGCAACTCTTGATGTTATCTGTCCTTTTTATTTTGGCCACAGTAGTATCTCACTGTGATTTTAATTTGCATTTCCAAGAGACTAATAAAGTTGAGGAAATTTTATTATTTTAGTTGAAGATTTGAATGCCTTCTTTTGTGAAATGTCCATTTGTGCCATTTTTCTTTTGAGTTGTCTGCCTTGTTCTTATTGATTTGTAGGAGTTTAAATATCCTGAATATGAGTCATTATCTGATATATGTATTGCAGGTTTCTCCTTGTACTCTGTGGTTTTCCATTTCATTCTCTACGTGGCATCTTTTGATAAAGAGAAGCTCTTAATTTAAATGCACTCACATGTCTTTTCCCTTTATAGCTACCACTTCTGTGCTCTGTAAGAAATCATTGTCTACCCCAAAGGGAAAGATATTCTTTTCTGAAAGCTTTATTGTTTTATCATCCATGTGTTAGTATACAACCCTCTGAAAGTGATTTTTTTGTATATGTAGGAGTTAAGATTCACGTTTTACCCCAAATGGTTATATAATTAGTTCAGTATCAGTTAGTGGAAAAATTGCCCTTTACCAACTTCTCTACATTGTCAAATTTACTTGTGTAAATAGTTGTCATAATTTGTGTGGTCTTTTTTTTGTTTGTTTTGTTCCATGTATCTGTTTGTTTTTGTACCAATTCCACACTGTGTCAATTATGAAAGCTTTATAAGTTTGATTCTGGTCATTGAAGACCTCCAGCTTTGTTCTTCTTTAATATCACTTGGCTAATCTTGGCCCTTTACATTTCTGTATAAATGTTAGCTTGTAAATTTAAAATTAAAAAAAAAACAAACTACTGGGATCTTTATTGTGATAACACTGTATACATGGGTCAGTTTGGGGAGAACCAACATCCTTTAATAATGAATCTTCCAATCACTGAGCTTGATGTCTCTCTTTCCATTAAATTTTCTGCTTTATTTTCTCTAGGTAATGTTTCTCTAAGTAATTTTTAATTTAGAGGTCATAAACATGTTTTGCTAGATTTATTCCATGGTATTTGAGGTTTTATTTCTATCTTAAATGTAGAATTTCTTTTTTTTCTAAGTAGGCTCCATGCCCGGCTCTACACCAGCTCCACACCTAGCATGGAGCCCAGCATGTGGCTTGAACTCATAACCCTGAGATCAAGAGTCAGATGCTTAACCGACTGAGCCACCCAGGCAATCAGAATTTCTATGTTTTTGTTTGTTATGTGGTAGCCCAACTGATTTTTGTATAATGACCTTAAATCAGTAACCTTGCTAAATTTACTAAGTAAATGAGACTAATAGTGTTTCTGTGGACTCATTATTCATTATTTTAATTTTAAATGTATTTCGTTATTCATTAAAATAAATGGATTTAAAATTGTTGGTATTTTTATTTAAAATAAAATTTAAATTTTTATTTTTAAATATTAACTGAATAACAGCATTAACTGATATAATAAAAAGAAGCTGGATAAAAGTGTAGGATACTGTGTAGGCATTTCAGCAGGTATTAGAAAAATTGGAATTATTGCCTCTTCTCTGTCCTCATTTGCATAATACTCGAGTAAATGAGTCTGCCACTCTGGTCTTTTGTTTCCTCATCTATAGAAGAATGACATTGGACTAGATACATTTAAGTTCCTTTTTATCAGGGGTAGATGACTCAGACAACTTTTGGGTAAATGTTTGTGCTTTCAGAATTCTCTTTTTTCTATTCTTTCCCTTATGGTATTGTGACTATATAGGCAGTGATTGCATTTTCCTGGGGGGGTGGTGCTAGTAGGTGGGACCACATCCACTCAGCACTCCCATGTTCCCTGATCAGGGTACTTAGGAACTTCTGTCTCCCTAAGGCACCACACATTGGCTGTGGGCATAATGGGACTCTGCCTCAGATTCATGGTTTTAGATATTTCCCTCCCTCTTCCAAAGCCACTTAGCTGCTTCCATGTAGTGTTAAATGCTGAATGCTAGTTTTCTCAGACAGTCTTGAGTTCTCTCCAGTCTATGCCCTGAAAAGCAGTCTACTAGTCCTACTGCTCTTATTACCAAATTCATGTGAGGATTTAACTTAGAGGAGGGAAATGAAGACTTGATATTTGACCTCTTCCTCTTCTGTCTTCTTCTCCATACAACCCTTGAGCCTAAGGTAGTTTTCCATCTCCTTTATATCATACCCTATGTTTTCTTCACTAATGGCATCATATAACTCCATGATCTAGTTCTCTAATTCTGACTTCTAATATGATAATGCCAAGTAAGATCGTCTTTTTAAAAATTAAAAGGAAAGCCTGGTTTTCATGACCGCCACCTTGCTATGGATCTAGAATTCTTGCTGGTGAAGCTGTAGTCTCCTCCTTTCTTATTTTATTTACCTTGTAATAATCCTAATCCCTCTGAGACAAGTGCTACCCCTGGCAGAAAGGTGAGGTCAAACATAGAGAAACGCAAAAGCATTGCATATGGATTATATTTCCAAATAATGACATCTTTGTTTTCTGATGGCATATCATTTCTCATGTTGCTTTGTCTTCTGCTTCTGCTTCTGTTCTATCTAACATATTAGTTTGTTCAAATGTTCTTTAAATTTTATGTGGCAATGACAAGGACTGTAATTTCTATATGGGACATAAGACATTTATGCCACAAAAATTAGCTCTGCTTTATCTTTGTTAATAGATATTTAGTACATGGAAGTGAGTATGTATTTATTAGGAACCATCTCCTATGTGCCAAGCATTGAATTAAGTACTAAAGGGGATAGGTGAGAGGCACAAGATACAAATACTCTTGAGGAACTTAAAATATAGTTGGGGAGACATGATAGCACAAGACAACCCAAGAAGACAATATAAATTATATGCATTGGCTATAATTGCTACACAAGGTCAGAGAGTGATAAAATCAACAAACTCCGAAGTACCTGGGGATCACTTTGTGGAGAAGTTGGCATTAAAACATTGACAGGGTGGTAAATTTGGAAGGTGCTGAAAAGTAAGAATTCAGCCACAACCAGAAGGAACAGACATGGAAAGTGGAATTGGTGAGAGCAACGTGAGAGCTATTAGGCACTCTGCCTGACTGAAGATGAGAGATTATATTGAGGATTAGGAGAGATAATATTGATTATATTTTATTGAATTTATATATAAAATTCATGGAATGCTCAAGAAACTTCAAAAAGATTGTATATCCAGTAGGCATATTATACAATTTTTAGCTGCTTCCCCTATGAGTCTCTTAAAATTCAGATTGTGAAAACTCCTATGTAAATGGGAAAATATTGACCCTTTAAGACAATAGCTATCAGATACCAAAGTGATTTATGAACACAGGGCACCTTGTAGAAATTTCCTAGTATGAGCATGAGAACTGGTTAGATAACTCCTACATTCCTAATCCAAAAAGGCTGGGAGGTCTAGAGATTAAAGCCTTATTTCTTTGGAGTGAACTGAGGGTCCATTGGGAATGTCCACAAGGAGGTAGGTTGTGGGGTGTTACCTTTTTTCCCCTCCCAGTGATAAAAAGAGGTGCTTCAACAAAACTCAGTGAGTTTACTATGTGTCCCTTGAAGTTTTGGGGGTGGTTGTGGAGACAGTGGACTGATTTCTGATGAATCTAAAGCCAAGATGAGCTAGTGAGGATTTATGGTAGAGAAAGTAGAGGTGCTCAATTGAGAGTAGCCCATTTCCCCAGGGTTTGTTGGAGAGGTCCCTGTGCAGTAGATCTGGGCCATGAATGTGAGGGGGCAATCATGAAGGTGTCCCAGAGAGCTCCCCAGGGGCTGAACTGCCTTCAACAGATAGCTGAACGTGTTAGTTGGTGCTGTGGATGTAGTAAGTGATAAAGTGAGACAGTATGACTCATGTTGAGGTAATATAAATGAAAGGTCCTCAGTGATTGGAGAAGGGGAAATAATCCCTGAAAAACCTGGAAAAGCATCCACTGGTTGAGAATCAGCTTTAAATACATAATAGCTCTCTTAGCTCAGTGAACAGAAAGTAAATTTTCCTTCTCCATTTACCTCTTCTTTCCTTATCTTCCATTTTTTCACTCCACTCCCATATTCCAGAGGCATTGCGAGCAAGATTAACTGGCTGGGGAAGAGGGACCTGGGGTAAAAATATAGGACCAACATATTCCTCTTCACTGACTGTTGGTTTCCACTTTCAGTGGACCCTAGCTATGGAGGGAAAACAACTTAAACTTTAAATCAGCTTTTTATATGCAACTGGCTATTCTAAATTCTAAATTGAGAATATGTTTGCTGACAGTATACCTGTAAGATTTTTTAAATTCCAAGTGATCAGGGTAGGGTACTATTTCTTGTTGCCTCAAAAGATGCTACATTAGTTTGCTAGGACTGCCATAACAAATTACCACAAATGGGGTAGCTTAGAATAAGATAAATTTATTCTCTCACAATTCTAGAGGTTCTAAATCCAGAATAAGGGGGTCAACAGGGCCATGTTCTCTCTGTAAGCTCTAGGGGAGAATCAGTTCCATGACTTTCTCTTAGCTTCTGTTGTCAGCAATCTTTGGTATTCTTTGGCTTGTTGACTCCAGTCTCTTCTTCCCTCATCACATGATCTCCCTCTGTGTGCCTTGTCTTTATGTGGCATTCTCCTCTCTGCATGTGTCTTTGTGCCTCATCTTATAAGGACACACCAGTCATATTGGATTAAGGGTCCCCCCTTTCTATATCATATAATCTTAACTCACATTTTAATTATATCTGAAAAGACTCCATTTCCAAATAAGGTCACATTCACAGGTGTAAGGGTAGGACTTTAATATATTTCCTGGGGGACACAATTCAACCCACAAGAGAAGTTATGCAGACTTTGGTCTGCTTGATTCCAGCACCTTGGGGTTGGGGACTATTGGTGTGAATCAAAGTCCCTTCCCAGTTTCTTTATTTCTAGTCATATATGCTGTATCTTTCAAAATATACAGTGAGAGGTTCGAGTCTAAAACAGTGTTACTTAATCTGTCCCTATCAGGGATGCAGCTACTAGAAATACCTTTTTATATTTTGTCTCTTTTCTCCTGATACCATTACTAGTATTCCTCTTCTTTGACATCCTCTGAGCATGTTAATGAGAGATTGGGGAGAAGTATAATGGGCTCTCTGCAAGTCAGCCTCATGCTAATCTGGTCTCCATGTTTTTTTTATGATTCCAGTTCTTTGTATGCATTGTCTCAGCTCCCTGGAAAGACATATTCTTACTTACCTGCCTTCCAGACTTAGTCTTCCAAAGTTCCTCTCTTTCGTGAAATTTTCTTAGACAAAACAGGACCGATAGTCAGCCAGTATGTATCAGTTAAGCTATTCTGACTGACTTTTTAAAGATTATTTTTTAAATCTCCCTTTTCTGACTGCAGAATATTCTTTCAATACCTTCTATTGCTCCAACACATTTTGTGTTTTGGATTGTTTAATGATTTAAACTTGGTGTTTACATCAATTACTTGAAATAATTGTCTAAAGATGTGTTTCCTCCACCGAACTGTGTTTTTCTTGGGTCATATTTTGTTTATTGTTTTCTCTAAAGTCAGTCCATACCCTTGTCTTGCACTAGGGGCTCATGAGGTGTTTTCTGAATGGGATTGAGTACTGATAAGAGTACACAAGGGGCAGTTTCTTTAAGAGAATCTTGAAATATATCATAATTTCTTGGAGGGTTTCTTTAAATTAAAATCTTTAGCAAAATCAAGAGAAGCCAATGCAGTAGAGTGGTTGACAACTTACTCATCTTCCTGAAAAAAATTTTTTTCTCCACCTGTCCAAAGACCTAAAATGATTCTTTCTTTCTTTCTTTCTTTCTTTCTTTTTGTCATCACAGACTGTGATTAACAAATAGGCAAATTCGGTGATGTCCAGTATGATACTATTTTAATCATTCCACCACATGGCTCACAGAGGCAGAGATTTTCAGTAGGGTAGTGAGATCTTTTTGAAAGGGGAACAATGATAATAATATTAATGATGTTATTGATAATTATATTAAATAATATTCATTAGTTCTATATCCTTTATACATTTTTATATCATTTATCAGCTCTGTGGAGTAGGAGGGATTATTATTCTGATATTACAGATGAAATGTAAAGGCTTACAGAGTTTAATGTACTTGCCCAAGGTCACTTGCTAGTAAGATGTAGTGATTACAGTTATAAGACTATTCTTACAATGACTGTTATAGTCAATTAATCAATGATGCTTTTAACTGTTAACATTTGTTCAAATAACTTTCTTGAGGAATGAATTTAAAATTCTTACCTAGCTATGTAACATTCCTTTCTGGAAAGCTGTTGCTCAGACTTGAATTTCTTATTCTCCAATCTGAACATTCAGATAATGATGCAATAAAATCTCTTATGGAATACTCATCAAGATTGTTATATGCTAAGAGAGGGAATAAGATATATTTTCATACTTTTGACTTCTATAAAGTGCTTTCCTCCTTGTTGCAGCATAGAAAAGCTCTGAAACTGCATCATATAAGCAGGGTAATCTGCAATTATTTACAGAGTCATCCCATAATATCTCATCGTATCACTTCTGTGGAAAGACAGAATAGGAAAACACCCAAGCTTTCATGAATATTTTAAAACCCATACTCACTGCAGGAGGGAGAAAAGTAAGTTTAGATAATTGCAAATTCCATTTCAGTTAGCTGTATTCCAAGTAAATGTTCTGTCCCAACATGGCTTACATCTTATCTTTTGAAATGGTGGAAGCTAATGCTTTTTGTTGCTCAAGTGCTAGTTTTGTTCCCATGTGAGAAGATAGAGAAGCAAGGAAAACAAGGCTGAGTATCTGCCACAGTCACCCATGTTCTCAGCTATAGGAGAGGGGGAACCTCTTAGGAAACTACCTGGCATTTATAGCAAGTATTTCCCAAGGCAGCTGCTGAATGGAGCTGAGTATTTTGCTAAGTGATTTTCGTCTCTGACCTTTATTACTAATGAATCTTCTTCAAGAAGTATTTAAAGAGTAAAAAGAAAGGTTGTTTTTATTAATCTCTTTTCTCTTTGCCCACAGAATCCAAAGAAATGGTGTTACCTGGCAAGAGATCTGCTGTTTTTTATGAAAATTCAGATCAAGGTAATGCTTATTTTGAACTGATGTATTTTTTTAGTTTGTTTAACTCTGACACATTAGACTCATTGGCTTTCTTGGATTACTGGTTTTAGCTATTGAATAACCCATCAAAAAATAATCAAATCATTATCTTAAAAATGGAATGATTTATGATGATCATCATATTCATGAAGTGAATAGTAAATTTTAAAATATATATTAGCTTATCAAAACTATGGTTAATGGTTAATTTTATGACAGTTTCTTTCATTTATGTTAATAAGTGAATAGGATCTTGACTAGAAGATTGCATTCTCTTTGGAAATAGCTCCAATTAGTGTATCATATTTACAAATGATAGACAATAAGACAATTAGATTCTTACCAGGTGACAGTGATGAGATTTGCCTTTTATTTAAGCATTAGTCAGATGGCTTTACCTATTATTTTTTGAATATGTGAAAATTTCAGTACAAATTCCTAGAAAACGTCATCAAGTTTTTATAAAGGCACCCTCATGCAAAACATATATTTTCTTTGGAAGATTGAATTATATCATACAGTTGCTGAATAGCATGTCTGATTATGCTTAACAGATTGCCTATTTAGTTGCTAAATTTTCAAATTGCTATGTGATTTATTTACATATCTTGGCCTAAGAATATGAACACTCATGCAAATATTATAATGACATGTACATGTAAATGAAGTGTGGGTATAGATGCAGATATATAATGTGTGTATATTTTATGAATAAAACTATTATCTCAAAATAGTTTTTTATGGAAATTTTTATGAAAGGTTAGAATTGTGATGGGGAACTGGACCCATCTCTCAGTACTTTCTATTCATACAGCTGTGAAGATAGGATGTCACTGTATGTATATGAACACAAATAATAGAATTATTGAAATATACATTAGACTACATTCTAATTGGAATTAATTGGGTTTTATTTTTGACAAATCATTGAATTCCTAAAAACAAATGAGTGCTGAAACAAAGGTAGCGTTTAAATTTAATGGACATCAGCAGGAAACTTGTTTCTGAACTTTAATTTGTAGTTGAACAAAAATTTAGGTTGAATTGCAAATTGGGGTGTTTCTAATTATTTCTAGTTTTCAGTTAATTCTTCAAAGGATGTATAAACTCCTTAAGGAAGCAGATTTTCTCCCCTAAAGGGGATTTTGAATTGTAGGCACTCTATTCAAGTTTTATCTATACTAAAATGTTAATTCAAACTATAAAATATCTTAAAATGGTTAATGACAGCAGTTAAGGGTTGCCTTTTGCATAGAACTATTAACTGTGACTCCCCAGAGAGAGACATAATGAGCACTACTTACTACCTAGACAATATGTGGAACAAGGTGAAGCTGAGCTATATGATATAGGCATAGGGAGATATGTGGTGGAAAAGTGCTTGTTGAGGGTAAATTGATGAATGACACAATAAAGAGAGAGGGAAAAAAACACCCTGAATGAGATGAAGCCAATAAAGAGGGTCAAGGATCTATGACCTTTAGGATGAAAATAAAGAATGAAGGGAGCACAGACTATCCAGGAGGCATTCATGTGATATTTTTCTTTTTTCAGAGGTCTGTATATGCTAATATTCAATTTTACTAGCCTTTTATTTTATGTATTTAAGAGATGAATAAACTTATTTTGAACTGAATGTAATAACAGAAAAAAGTTAGGGTTGAGGGAGGGATATTTCCATTAACATGGTAGAGTTTTCAGAATTGTGTGTGCAGAGTAACAAAATTCACTTCTCCTCAACATGAAAATAAAGGAACAGTCCTGTATACAAAGTCCGAGTGCTTTGGTCTGACAGAAGTCCCCAAAAGCTTATGCTCTAGCATATGTGTATTTGTGTGCAGGCTGTGAGTGGGATGTGGATGAGTAATTTGGAGTGGAGAAAATGGTGTTCACTTCATCATCTCTCTACGTTAGACCTTTCGATTCATTGAAATAAGGATGTTTCCAATCTTATAAAAATAATTCCTATTAATATGACAAAGAATGCTGATTGTTGATGCTCAGTATTCATTATCTCAGATGGAATATAGACATTTAAATTTCAATGTTTAATGTACTGTTGTGTTTGGTTTACTAGTGTTTTATTGAGAATTTTTGTATCCATGTTCATCAGGGATATTGGCCTGTAGTTCTCTTTTTTAGTGGAGTCTTTATTTGGTTTTGGTATCAAGGTAATGCTGGCCTCCTACTATGAATACGGAAGTTTAAGACATACTAGTGAAGGTGCTATTTTTAGACAAATGGGACCATTTAGCTTTCCCAGTTGCACATGACAACTAACACACTCATTTTGTGTAGAATTAACTCTGACAGTGGAGCTCAGAGAGCAAGCTATTGGAATGATATACACTTGAAAGTTCTGCATTTGACTCTTTTAAAGGGGGTATTTTAGTCACAGTATTCTGAATTTTGTCATCCAAAAAGAGAAGCAACTTCAACTAGTCAGGTCAAAATATCCTTCGATATGCCCCTAGAAAGATTATGTACAAAGATAGAGACTGTTATTCTGTCGCACTTCTACATATGTTTATATGTCCTGGAAATAGATTGAATTTCATTAAGAAAATTTCGTGTCTGGAATTTATTTTTATTATGTAGGAATATCAAGTTTTTTTCTCACATATAACTTTTTTGTAAGTAATTGTAATGAGATATTAAGGATTTGGCATTTTTTGATGTACTCTAGGTTGAGATCTAAGCTTAGTATAAACAGTTTTAAGAATTGAAAATAAACTGTGTCATAAGGCTAGTGTATAATGTTACTTATGTTCAAGAGCACTAATAAATAAATTATAAATAAATAATTTAGTGATGTGTTTCATTGTGGTTTATTATACAGGCTGTAAGAAACATAGATGTTATATATGTTGAGGCTTAAAAGGATGAAATCTGATATTTTAAGAGCTTACTACATTACTTATATTTTATATTATTTATTACATACCTACCCTAAAGTAACAATGGAAAGTAAATCATCAAAACTTGCAGGTTGATCAATAAGTTAATGACCATGAATTTAAATGAGAAGTAGAAATACTTCGATGACATGTGATAAAAGGTGTGATGTAATTGTCACATTGCCTGAATTAGGTGCCATGTATGATAAATGTAATGCTTTACAGAAATACAGTTGTAGCATCAGGCAAAGTATGCTCCCAAAGGGTGCTTAAAGTGCAAGTCAGACAACAGATCACTGAGCATTTTCATACAGAAGTGATTAAAAAGTAATTCTTAAAGAGGATTTACATGACAAAGAGCTATTATGATAATTTTGAAGAACTTTTTTGGCTTTTATGGTTTTTGTCATTTGAAAAGTTCTTATTATGTTTTAATCTTCTGAGGATTAGATTCTGTGGGATACACCATCTTTTAAAACCTGTTTAAAAACTCCCAAAATTATAAGGCATGGCACTGTATAAAATCGACTCCTGCAAGTAATATTCATCAATTCATCAATATTCATCAGTATCCATCAATTCCCTGCCTATATTTCTTACTTCGTTTCTCTCTTACTCCACCTCATACCCTAATTCTTCTGTTTCTTTATGCTGAATACTCCACTCTGAATACCCAATCTTTCTCCCTTATTCCCAAGCCTACATAACCTTAAAATATCTCTTTAAGGAGCCTTCTGAATTCCTCATAATACTACATCTATTTCTCTCTCTTAACCCCCATATTCACTTGGTAAAGTCATCTGGATGCACTGGCTGCTGCACTGTCATTGATTTGCCTAGGTTGCTACCTAGTAGGTCTTATGTGTGCATGTGTGTATATATGCATATGTATATATATCATTTTATTGTATTATATATAAAGGTACATACACAGACATGGGATTTCTTTCCTTTGATATGAATGTAAAAAAGATTCTTCTGCCATCCATTTTTACTCCCACTTTTGAGTGAAGTACACAAACTTTGAATGAATGAATGAACTTGTATCTCCATGATTTCCACTAAAGTAATATTTAAAGGCTAAAAGAGTCTTTTGTACTATGAGAGTTATAATTTAGCTATGTTTTGTATTATTTAGGTTTGCCTTGAGAACCTACTCTCCCTTTATCACATCTTTTCAATGAGAATAAAATCTAAATTCAAATACATTAACTTATAAAGAAAATAATTTTCCACTATTGAAACATTCTCTTCACCAAGGGAAGATTGCCCAGTTCTATCACCCATTGGTTTTTGCCACTTAGCACACATGCCATTGAAGAAAATTCTAACCTGAGCTATTCAGCTAAGGCACTTGTTGCCCACGAGCAAAACCCTGCCTTATAAAGACACTGCCTATTGCATATCTCACATCAGAACCAATAGGAAAAAAAAAGTTATACTGTAATTTGCCACCTCATTCATTTATGTATTCATTCATTAAATCAGTGTTTACCTACTATATTCATCAGTGCTCTAGTTGGAGTGGGGGTACATGCAAAACTTGAGAGTCTCTTGTTCTACTCACATACACGCATACACATCTTACATACATACATACATACATACATACACACATACACACATATAGAGACTACAAAACAAATCTCTTATGCTTATAGCATGCTTATAGAAGCATGCTCTACACTCCTTATCATTTTTCCCAAGTTCAATTTCTTCTGTGTTTTTCTGTACATCATCATTCATGTGGATGGTTGGAAACCATTAAAGCTGTTCCTGAAAGCTATTTTTAAGTTTGCAATAATTGTTGAACCTCATGACTAAGAAGTTTGTGGCCATTTTGAATGTGTGTGTATGTTTGCAGATATACAGTCTGAAATAATATATTCCCAGCTTCACAGTCTTTTCTTTAGGCTAGGATCCTAAAAGTACCTAAATACTAGGTGTGGAGGTTGGGAAAGGGTGATTGTTATTTAGAAAATGGAGATGAAATTAACGACTATTGGGGTTGGAGCAGGGCTTTTGGGAATTGGGGCTGTCTGGGAACTGGTAATTCCCAGTGGAGGACTAAGAACTTTGAGGGAATTGGTTCCTTTAAGGCTTTAGCCTGTGTGTTAATTTTCATTTCTTTGGTTTTGCAGTACTAGCATTACTTTGGAAGGGAAGCAAATCATTGCAAGGAGAGTAGTGTGGGCAGAGGCAAATAATTTATGACATGGGGTGTCCACTAGACTTTGCAAGTGCATGTGTATGTATGTTTGTCCCTTTCTCTCTCTAGTTATATATTTTTAATGCATTTGGCATTTAAAAAGTTATGCCACTAGATGTCAGCAGCAACCTCCCAGGGTTCCTGTGGCCTTAATTGACAACAAATTGGTACTCTATTAGAACATCTTATCTGTGAATAGTAAGTACCTATTCTGAAAATGTAAGAGGCAGTTTTTGAGTTATGAGGAGGATTACAAACATCATAAAATGTTTTGAAATTATTTTTTAAACTGGTTTTTGTTGACATGTAACAAGCTACTTTTACTTCCAATATTCTCTCTACCAGTGAGATGACATGAAGAACTATGTGTGCAGCTGAGTAATTTGTCAGAAGTTGTACTTGATGCCAGATCTCTAAACTTCTGTTTCAATGCTTTATGATTCATTCATGCTATGATTACATGAGTACTTGTGCTTGGGTTTATTTCATTCTGTTGTTGTAGAAGCATTTTGATACTTCAGCCTGTCAGATTGTGTGGTATTAATTTTTCAACATCCACATCTGTGTGCTGTTTATTTAGTAAAGTATAAACTTTCTTGGATCTGTGCTCTGTTGTTATAAGACACTCAGAACACTTTGATAGATGCCAAAGAGTCTGATAGGTGTTTGCTCAACAGGAGACAAGGAAAACAACCTAGAAATATGAAAAAAAATATGTATTTTCCATGAATTATAATACATATAATTGTTTAATTCTTAAAACAGCAGGTAAGATGATCTCAGATGTTTTTCCCAGAAATTAATAAGAAAATTGTAGTACTGGCCAAAGTTCAATAGATCCTAATAACATTATTTTAAATAATGAAGTTAATATCTGGTCAAATCAGATTCACATTAGCAGAATGACTCAAACTAATCTGCTGGATTTTAGTCATGAATTAGAACTCAGGTGATTGACTATTAGTTGATCAAGCACCAAGCAGATTTTTAAATAACCTTGAAAAAGGTAGAGTTACTTCCATGTTTCTCTCTTGGAAAAATTATGCTTTCAATGCATTAAAAAAATGTATGTCTTAGGAAAAGCTGGAAATGAGAATTATGAAAATATTTCCTTTCCTAAAAACAGTTCTACCAATGAAGATATTAATGTAAATGTTACACCCTCATCACTTTCAAGATTTTTAAAAATCGTTTTAGTTGGTGCAGTGAGGTAGGGGCTAACTCAACTAGTACGTAGGCCAGGAAATAATTCCTTTCATACCGAAGTTGTTACATTTGGGAGTTATTGGTTTAACTTCATAAGATTATCACTAATTTTCTTATTTTTTGCATTTCTGTTATAGAACTACTAGTAAAGGGGACTCATCAAGATTTACCCCCAAGATTGTGGTTATTATTATTTAATTATGTTTGTAGATGGTAAGGCAAACATTTGAAATTATGCGGCAGTTACTTGACCCATGTACTTTCCTCCCATGGGCCAGGTGCAATGAGTAAGTGCTTTTAATAAATGGAAGGCACATTATTAGCCAGATGTTCAGTTAAGGAACTTTCAACATTGAACCTGGTGTGGAAGCACACAGCTGGCTGGATATAAAACAGTCCATCCTGTGCCTCCCATACTTAACCTTCTAGAAAGAGTTAGGGCCGAGATGTGACCAGAGCATCTGTCTGCAGTCTTCCTCTTTCATCTTTTACAAATAGTTAAATGACACAGATGTTCATGAAGTATTTTGAATAGAAATATTGCCAATTCTAAACAAACTATTCTAGCTCCACATCAAGAAACTGACTCCTGCTTCCCTATATACCAGTGCATTTTCCCTCAACATGCTCATTTGCTGGTGCATTGACATGGATTAAGTTAAAGTATAGAGAGGGTCAGGTTCCCCTTGGGCTGTTCCAGAAATTCAAACACCTTAACCTGATAATCAAGGGCCACTTTTCTGCTGCTGCATCACAAACCTTCCTCCCAACCTCATTTCCACCTGATTCTTCACCCAGATGTTGCCTCAATCCATACACAAGGATTGATCTGCCCTGTGTATGATTTACTTATTTCTACCTTGATAACTTTTCATTTACCATTACTCTTCTCTCTCCCGACTTCTTAGTCTTCATTTCAGAGACAGAAGACAGTAACAGGGACACTTATGGGAGGTAGATGGTCTATATTCAAATCCCCTGTTGGTGATTTATGAGATTACTGCTACTAAGCTGAATGCAAGCTCTTTAACCCACAGAGTCTCATATTGGTTTCCTCTACAAAACCATGAAAAAAATACTTAAATAATTGAGCTAATGCTAGCATTAACTTAAGATATGACTTTTAACTTACAATAGCTACTGGCACATAGTAAGTGCTTAATATATATTAACTACTATTAATTCTGTCAAATTAATCTGACAACTCACTTTCATAAAATTTAGTCTCGAACTGATTATCCTTCACCCAGTCATTATTAATCTTACTGGTGTGTGTTTGCAGCTGTACCTGCCATCCTACTTGTACTTTCATATTTGGTGACCCATACATCTTATCCTCTGGGTATATTACACTCATAATCAATAAGTACGATCATAATATTTGCCATAGCCATACCTAGGGTTATTGTGAAGACAGAGTTAGAAAATAAAGGTAATAATGAAATTAGCGATGATTACTTCTTATCCTGCTTTTGTTACGTGTGAGGAGCAGGGCTAAGAGCTTTATTTACATTGCGCTATCACTTAGCATACATGTTTTGTGAACGATGGACAGGGAGGCAGCGATTCACATTCAGGCCTATAGAGAAGGGAAATAACAGAATATCCAAGTACAGAAGTCAAATAGAAAAGGAAATATAGAATTAAGTTCACAAGAGAATTTACTAGCTGAGGTGGAGTCTATAAACTGTCACAGAGTTCCACTGAAGTTCTGTAACTGGATGCGTGACTTACCTGAGAGAGAGAGCAGACCAAGAAGGGTCGCTATGAAAGAACAGTCCCTCCCCCCAGTACACATGTACTCACACAGAAGGGTGAGGCTCAGAGGCATGTGTGTCTCCGGTTTTTGTAAAGGTAATATATAGATATCAAGATATAGTAATGTTTTGTTAGAACTAATGCATTTATTCTTTTAAAGTCCACCGTTGAAAATTGTATCATACATAGAATTATTGTGTCTGAAAAATACTAGGAGAGATAAAATTACTCTTGTCCTAATTTTTCCTAGTATAAATATTAATTAATCATATAATAAAAATGTTACTGTCCATTTTGCAAGGAAGAAGTTTGCTATTTGATCTAATTGGTGATATGATAGCTGGGCATAGATCAGGTATTAGAAATTTATACAGGATGTGTGAAGGGCTTTGGAGATCATCTACTTTTACTTCACTGACAATAAGTGATGTGCTTCCCATTATGATATGGTTACTTTTCCTTTTAAATTTATTAAATTGCTAAAAATTTAATAGAGCAATATTCTCTCTTTATTAGACCTCATGCAGCATGTGGTAGATATCTAATTTTTAATTTTGTTTGCTTTTGGAGTTTAGTTTGGGAAACCTTTTCTTCTTTAGGAAGCTACCCCACTCACATTCTGTGTGGTACTGGCAAATTATGGATAATAATAATAGCAAATATTTATTGACTACTTTTTTAAGGTCAGACAGTGTTCTAAACAGAGTACTAAGATTTAGGGACTAATGGTATTGTTGTTTCATACTTGTCATAATAATACTGTGGAACAAAGATACAAGGAGCAAAACTCATGGGCGCAGTCTGCAGATTGGGTGGTCTTACCTGAGTTTGCTCATATATCCTCAGACAGCTGAAGTCAGCTGTGGATTGGTTTTGCTGATCTTGGCTGAGCTGTCCTATGTGTTTATGACTTTGGCTAGGAGAACTGGGCTGACTCAGCTTTGCTATCCTGGCAGTATCAGGGTTCTGAGAGACAAAGAGCAGAAATGCTTGAGAGATTTTTAGGCCTATGCTCAGAACTGGCAGAAAGTTACTTCAACCATCCTCTATTGGACAAAACTAAATCTCAGGGTTAGCCTGGAATCCAGGGATAGGGGAATTGACTCACCATTGGAAAAAAGGGGCTAAAAATCACATTGCAGTTGGTTGGATACAGAAAAGGGGAGAATTGGAGTAAGTTTTGCCATTGATTTATCAGAATCTCCTTTCTACCTGTGAGAAAACAACAATTCAGTGAGATTAAATAATTTGCTACTGGGGTTGACTTGTAAACTTTACCGGGCCTATAATGCAACTTCATTTTCCAGAACCCAGGATTGGACAAGGGGTGGGCATGGGACCTAAACAAATTAATCACAGTCCTTCCATGAGACTTGGTATAAAAGAAAATAATACCTTTAGGTTCAAAAATTGTCAGAATGTTGCCTTAGCATAGCCAGTAATCTTTTGTTCTGCTATTTGGACAAGATATTGAGACAGTTGAAAAAGAGAGAGACAGAGAGACAGGGACAAGAGACAAGTGGCAAGAAACACAGAATGATTAGCATGTAGGAGAAAGATGAAATTGTGTCATTTGAGACACTAGATGCAGACATATTTGAAACTTTAAGCTAACTAGTTTCTTTTTTTTTTTTTTTAAAGATTTTATTTATTTATTTGAGAGAGAGAGAATGAGAGAGAGCAAGCACATGAGAGGGGGGAGGGTCAGAGGGAGAAGCAGACTCCCTGCCGAGCAGGGAGCCCAATGCGGGACTCGATCCAGGGACTCCAGGATCATGACCTGAACCGAAGGCAGTCACTTGACCAACTGAGCCACCCAGGTGCCCTAAGCTAACTAGTTTCTTAAAGCAATAAGTTTCTTTTTTGTTGTTAGTCTAGTTTGACTAAGGCCTCTATTACTTGGAGCCTAAACTATTTTATTAAACAGTGATGGATAATTTTGCAAAAGTGGCTATAGGAATATATCTAGTCTTATGTACATTTCCAGAACCTCCTTGGCACTCCTTATCAAAAGGTGAAGAGTATTTTCACCTGAATGGGCTTGTGTGTTCTCTGATGAGCAGAATACTGCAGAAGCAATGCTATGGGACTTCCAGAGCTAGGTCATAAAGAGGGTACAAAACTCTTTCTGGACACTTGCATTTGAAATCCAGTCACCATGTAGTGAGAAAAGTCCAGACCTCATGGAGTAGCCATTTTTAAGGTGTTCTGACTGATGGTTTAACAGTCAGTAGTCAGCATTATCTCCAGCCGTGTGTGGGGACAAGCCTTCAGATGATTCCAGTTCCCAGCCTTGGGACAATTTGGGTGATGATGAATGGAACAGAGATTCACTATCTTCCCATGGGCCACGCCCAAATTGCAGATTCATGAACAAAACAAATGTCATTGATTTAAGCCACTAAATTGTGGGATAATTTGTTAGACAGCCATGGATAAATGCAACACTAACATTATACTCTTATCCTGTAGCTCTTTTTTAGAATTCTCTTTTCTTTTCTTTTCTTTTTCTGTCTTTTCTTTTTCCTTTGAGGTATAATTGACATACATTATATTAATTTCAAGTAACGACTTGATTTTTTTTTTTAAGGAGAGAGTGCATGAGTGGGGGAGGGGCAGAGGGAGAGGGAGAATGAGAATTTTAAGCAGGCTCCAGCATGGAGCCTGACATGGGGGCTTGATCTCACAACACTGAGATCATGACCTAAGCCGAAATCAAGAGTCAGACACTTCACTGACTGAGTCACTCAGGCATCCCATGACCTGATATTTTTATGTATTGGTAAATGATCACCATGAGTCTAACTAACATCTAACACCAACACATAGTAAATAGAATTTGTGTGTTTGTGTGATGAGAAATTTAAGTTTTATTCTTAGCAACTTCCAAGTAAGTATGCAGTACAGTATTATTAACTGTAGTCACCACGCTGTACATTATGCTCCCATGATTTATTTATTTTATACCTGCAAGTTTGTACCTTTTGATCCCCTTTACACATTTCCCCCGCCCTCCACCCCCTATCTCTGGCAACCACCAATTTGTTCTACGTATCTATGAGCTCATTTTTCTTAAAGATTCCAAATATAAGTAAGATCATACAATATTTGTCTTTCTCTCTCTTATTTATTGCATTTAGCATAATGCCTTCAAAGTCAATCTCTGTTGCGCAAATAGCAAGATTTCATTCTTTTTTAATGGCTGAATAATATTCCAGTGTGTGTGTGTGTGTGTGTGTGTGTATATATATATATATATATATGCACCACAATTTTTATCTATGCATCTGTTGATGGAAATTTAAATTGTTTCTATGCCTTGGCTATTGTGAATAATGCTACAATGAACATGGGGGTGCATATATTTTTTTGAGGACTCTCTTTTCTTACTTAGACACATATCAAACTCTCCTTCCACCCAATGATTGCCATTCTACTTTTACCCATGCCTTTATTTAAACTCACTCTGATTTTCCAAGTAGACATGGACATTTTTTATTGACTCTTGCCATTAGCTTTTTGATGTAGCTTTGCTTGGAAGGAAATGACCAGGGAACATGGGTTGGGAATATCCATGTTGCTCTACATCCTTACTAAAAGGCTGGGAATCCTGACTTGATGAATGCAGCTCTCATTCTCCAGTGCTATGCTGTCCAAAATGGTGGCCACTAGGCACATGGAATTATTTAAATTTGAATGAGTTAAAATGAAATAATATTGGCAATTCACTTATTTAGCTATACTAACCACATTTCAAGCATTCAATATTTATATGTAACTACTGGCTAACATGTTGAGCAGTGCAAAGTTATAGAACATTTCTTATCTCACTATGTTCTTTTTTTTTTTATTATTTTATTATGTTATGTTAGTCACCATACAATACATCATTGGTTTTTGATGTGGTGATCCACGATCCATTGTTTTCGTATAACACCCAGTGCTCCATGCAGTACGAGCCCTCCTTAATACCCATCACCAGGCTAACCACTCCCCCCTCCCCCTCCCCTCTAAAACCCTGTTTGTTTCTCAGAGTCCATAGTCTCTCATGGTTCATCTCTCCCTCCAATTCCCCCCCCCCCATTTTTCCCTTCCTTCTCCTAATGTCCTCCATGCTATTCCTTATGTTCCACAAATAAGTGAAACCATATGATAATTGACTTTCTCTGCTTGACTTATTTCACTTAGCATAATCTCCTCCAATCCCATCCATGTTGATGTAAAAGTTGGGTATTCATCCTTTCTGATGGCTGAATAATATTCCTTTGTATATATGGACCACATCTTCTTTATCCATTCATCTGTTGAAGGGCATCTCGGCTCTTTATACAGTTTGACTATTGCGGACATGGCTGCTATGAACATTGGGGTGCATATGGCCCTTCTTTTCACTACATCTGTGTCTTTGGGGTAAATACCCAGTAGTGCAATTGCTGGGTCATAGGGTAGCACTATTTTTAAAATTTTGAGGCACCTCCACACTGTTTTCCAAAGTGGCTGTACCAACTTGCATTCCCACCAACAGTGTAAGAGGGTTCCCCTTTCTCCACAACCTCTCCAACATTTGTTGTTTCTCTTCCTGTCCATTTTTGCCATTCTTACCGGTGTAAGGTGGTATCTCAGTGTGGTTTTGATTTGGATTTCCCTGATGGCTAATGATGATGAACACTTTTTCATGTGTCTGTTAGCCATTTGTATGTCTTCTTCAGAGAAGTGTCTTTTCATATCTTCTGCCCACTTTTTGGCTTGATTATTTGTTTTTGGGGTGTTGAGTTTGAGAAGTTCTTTATAGATTTTGGATACCAGCCCTTTATCTGTAGTGTCATTTGCAAATATCTTCTCCCATTCTGTGGGTTGCCTCTTTGTTTTGTTGACTGTTTCCTTTGCTGTGCAGAAGCTTTTTATCTTGATGAAGTCCCAAAAGTTCATTTTTGCTTTTGTTTCACTAGCTTTTGGAGATGTGTCTTGAAAGAAGTTGCTGTGGGCGATGTCAAAGAGGTTACTGCCTATGTTCTCCTCTAGGATTTTGATGGATTCCTGTCTCACATTGAGGTCTTTCATCCACTTTGAGTTTATCTTTGTGAATGGTGTTAGAGAATGGTCGAGTTTCATTCTTCTGCATGTGGCTGTCCAATTTTCCCAGAACCATTTGTTGAAGAGACTGTCTTTTTTCCATTGCATGTTTTTTCCTGCTTTGTCAAAGATTATTTGACCATAGAGTTGAGGGTCCATATCTGGGTTCTCTATTCTGTTCCATTGGTCTGTATGTGTGTTTTTGTGCCAGGACCATGCTGTCAATGGTGATCACAGCTTTGTAATATAGCTTGAAATCGGACAACATGATGCCCCCAGCTTTGTTTTTCTTTTTCAACATTTCCTTGGCAATTCGGGGTCTTTTCTGATTCCATACAAATTTTAGGATGGTTTGTTCCAGCACTTTGAAAAATGTCTTTGGAATTTTGATCGGGATGGCATTGAAGGTATAGATTGCTCTGGGTAGCATAGACATTTTAATAATGTTTATTCTTCTGATCCATGAGCATGGCATATTTTTCCATCTTTTTGTGTCTTCTTCAATTTCTTTCATGAGTGTTTTGTAGTTCCTAGAGTATACATCCTTTACCTCTTTGGTTAGGTTTATTCTGAGGTATCTTATGGTTTTTGGTGCTATTGTAAATGGAATCGTTTCTCTACTTTCTCTTTCTACAGTTGCGTTGTTAGTGTATAAGAAAGCAACTGATTTCTGTGCATTGATTTTGTATCCTGCCACATTACTGAAATGCTGGATGAGTTCTAGTAATTTGGGGGTGGAGTCTTTTGGGTTTTCCACATAAAGTATCATGTCGTCTGCGAAAAGAGAGAGTTTGACTTCTTCTTTGTCAATTTGAATACCTTTTATTTCTTTTTGTTGTCTGATTGCTGTTGCTAGGACTTCTAGTACTATGTTGAACAATAGTGGCGAGAGTGGGCATCCTTGACGTGTTCCTGATCTTAAGGGAAAGGCTCTCAGCTTTTCCCTGTTGAGGATGATATTCACTGTGGGTTTTTCATTGATGGATTTTATGAACTTGAGGAATGTTCCCCCTATCCCTATGCTCTGAAGAGTTTTAATCAGGAAAGGATGTTGTATTTTGTCAAATGCTTTTTCTGCATCAATTGAGAGGACCATATGGTTCTTCTCCCTCCTCTTATTAATGTGTTCTATCACATTGATTGATTTGCAAATGTTGAACCACCCTTGCATCCCGGGGATAAATCCCACTTGGTCGTGGTGGATGATCCTTTTAATGTATTGTTGGATCCTATTAGCTAGGATTTTGTTGAGGATTTTAGAATCCATATTCATCAGGGATATCGGTCTGAAATTCTCCTTTTTGATGGGGTCTTTGCCTGGTTTGGGGATTAAGGTAATGCTGGCCTCATAGAATGAGTCTGGAAGCTTTCCTTTGGTTTCTATTTTTTGGAACAGCTTCAGTAGAATAGGTATTATTTCTTCTTTGAATGTTTGGTAGAATTCCCCAGGGAATCATCCATCAGGCCCTGGACTTGTTTTTTGGGAGGTTTTTGATCACTGCTTCAATCTCGTTACTGGTTATTGGCCTATTCAGGTTGTCAATTTCTTCCTGTTTCAGTCTTGGCAGCTTATAGGTTTCCAGGAAGGCCTACATTTCATCCAGATTGCTCAGATTATTGGCATATAGTTGTTGATAATAATTTCTAATAATTGTTTCTATTTCCTTGGTGTTAGTCGTGATCTCTCCCCTTTCATTCATAGTTTTATTAATTTGGGCCTTTTTTCTTTTGGATAAGTCTGGCCAGTGGTTTATCGATCTTATTAATTCTTTCAAAGAATCAACTTCTAGTTTCGTTGATCTGATATACTGTGTATCTGGTTTCTAATTCATTGATTTCTGCTCTAATTTTGATTATTTCTCTTCTAATGTGTGGCTTAGGCATCGTTTGTTGCTTTTTCTCTGGTTCTTTAAGGTGTAGAGTTAGTTGGTGAATCCGGGATTTTTCTATTTTTTTGAGTGAGGCTTGGATGGCTATGTATTTCCCCCTTAGGATTGCCTTTGCAGTATCCCTTGGTTTTGGACCAATGTGTTTGCGTTCTCATTGGTTTCCATGAATTGTTTAAGTTCTTCTTTGATTTCCTGGTTGACGCAAACATTCTTGAGCAGAGTGGTCTTTAGCTTCCAAGTGTTTGAATTTCTGCCAAATTTTTTCTTGTGATTGAGTTGCAGTTTTAGAGCATGTGGTCTGAGAATATGCAGGGAATAATCTCAATCTTTTGGTATTGGTTGAGACCTGATTTGTGACCCAGTATATGGTCTGTTCTGGAGAAAGTTCCATGTGCGCTCGAGAAGAATGAGTATTCTGTTGTTTTAGGGTGGAATGTTCTGTAAATATCTATGAGGTCCAACTGGTCCAATGTATCATTCAAAGCTCTTGTTTCCTTGTTGATTTTCTGCTTAGATGATGTATCTATTGCTGAGAGTGGAGTATTGAGGTCTCCTACAATTAATGTATTGTTATCAATGTGACTCTTTATTTTGGTTAACAGTTGGCTTATGTAGATGGCTGCTCCCATGTTGGGGGCATAGATATTTACAGTTGTTAGATCTTCTTGTTGGATAGACCCTTTAAGAATGATATAATGTCCTTCTGTGTCTCTTATTACAGACTTTAGTTTAAAATCTAATTTGTCTGATATAAGAATTGCTACCCCAGCTTTCTTTTGAGGTCCGCTGGCATGGAAGATGGATCTCCATCCCTTCACTTTCAGTCTGAATGTATCTTTAGGTTCAAAATGAATCTCTTGTAGGCAGCATATGGATGGGTCCTGTCTTTTTATCCAATCTGCAACCCTGTGCCGTTTTATGGGAGCATTTAGGCCATTCACGTTGAGAGTGATTATTGAAAGATATGAATTAATTGTCATCATGTTGCCTTTGAAGATGTTGTTTTTATAGATTGTTCCTATAAATTTCTGTTGTATATCACTCTTGGGATCTTTCTCCTTTTATAGAACCCACCCTTAATATTTCTTGCAGAGCCGGCTTCGTGGTCACATATTCTTTCAGTTTCTGCCGGTCGTGGAAGCTCTGCATCTCTCCATCCATTCTAAATGACAGCCTTGCCGGATAAAGTATTCTTGGCTGCATGTTCTTCTCATTTAGTACCCTGAATATGTCTTGCCAGGTCTCTGTGGATAGGTCTGACGTTATTCTGATGTTCTTCCCTCTGTACGTAAGGAATCTCTTCCCCCTAACTGCCATTAAGATGGTTTCCTTGGTTCTAAGATTTGCAAGTTTTACTATTACATGCCGGGGTGTTGGCCTGTTTTCCTTGATATTAGGAGGGGTCCTCTCTGCCTCTAGGACTCGAATGTTTGTTTCATTCCCCAGATTAGGGAAGTTCTCAGCTACGATTTGCTCAAATACATCTTCTAGTCCTCTCTCTCTCTCCACTCCCTCCGGGATTCCAATTATTCTGACATTGGAACGCTTCATGGTGTCACTTATTTCTCTGATTTTATTTTCATGGATTCTGAGTTGTTTTTCCCTGGCCTCCTCTTTTCCCTTTTTATCTATTATATTGTCTTCCAGGTCGCTTATTCTCTCTTCTGCCTCAGTTACCCTAGCTGTTAGATTATCTAGATTGGATTGGATCTCATGCATAGCATTTTTAAGTTCTGCCAGTTCCCCTTTTATTTCTGCCCTTAGAGACTCTATGTTGCCATTAATTGATTTCTCCATTCTAGCCATTGTCTTCACAATTGCTAGCCTGAATTCCATCTCCGACATCTTGGTTATATCTGCATCCATTTGTAAATCTGCAGCATAAGGCATAATCTCTGAGTCTTTTCTATTTTGGGGGCTCCTCCTCCTAGTCATTCTGTTGATGGGTGTTTGAGGGAATGTATAGAGTCCAAATTATTGACCAGAAGCCAAGCAAGATGCACCTGTTTTCTTGGGACCTTAGGGTTGCTGGCCTCTTGTTTTCCCAGCCTGTCTTCTGCGGGAGGGGCCTGCCGGGCTGTTACTCAGGCAACCCTGTTTGGGCGGAGTTGCCCTGTGCCCCTGTGGTGGGGGATGGGCTCAGTGGGAATCAGTCTTTGGGGCTTTTGTTCTCTGGCACCTTTCCCTGGCGGCTTTCCGCGTCTCTTCACGAGTCAGAGCAGAAGAGACCGTTTCCAACCCTCTGCCTCAGAGCAGAGAGACCTCAGTCTGTTCTTCAGTGAGCTCTCCAGGCCACACCGTCTCCATTTCTGTCTGTGCTGCTATAAACTGCAGCGTCCTGGGTTGTGCGCCCCTCCGCAGCGCTCCCAGTCCTGCCTCCAGGTCAGGGCACGTCTCTGCCCTTTGTGCTTCTAAAACTGCCAGCTGCTCCCAGTTCACGGGCCCGCAACCCCGCTGCTCTGGGTTTCCGACCCAGGGGCTGCAGTTTGCCTGCCCGACCCCACCACTTGGGGTTTCTGCCCCAGGGTGCCCTAAAGTCCTTTCCCTACACTACCAGTCTTTGAGTCTGTGCCCCGTCTGCAGCGAGCGAGGCTGTCGCTCACCAGCGGTGTAGGATCCCCACAGCCAGGCTCCCTCCCACAGCCGTTTATCCTATGATATCTGCCTGAGGAATCACCGCTCCCGCTTCGTACCTCAAAACCAACCGCCTGCGGTATTCTGTTTGAGGAGATCCAGATCTTCTTACAGCTCAGGCTGGTTTTGTGGGTGCTCAGAGTGGTCTGGTAGATATCCAGCTCAATTCCGGGGACCAGTTGAAATAGGGTCCCCTACTCCGCCACCAACTTTCCGCCTCACTATGTTCTTTTGAATGGTACTGCTCTGATTTGCAACTCACACATGTGGTCCAAAGTCAACTCCTTTAAATACTGTCATGCAATGGTAAAAATCTTTTGACCTAGAGCAGAACTCTACAGGATCTAGTCTCTATTTCCTAGGTATAAGTTCCAGGAGAGGACAGAGGTGAGAATCTCAGCTCCATTAATAAAGTTATGTTTAAAAGTTATGTAAAAAAGTAAGGCTTTTTGTAGCCTTACCTACATTCTTTTCTGGCCCCTCAACTTGTGGACAATGGTTTATTTTCTTGGCTACCTTGGTTCCCTTTTTACAATCCTGCCTGATTTTCAGAACAATTCAATTCACAGAAGTTATCCTAGTAACAAAAGATATCCCTCTGAAAATACTTGGGGGCTCTGTTCTCTCAGCAGAGAGTTCCTCATAAGCACACAGGGCTTCTGTTGACTTGAAAGTGAACTCTGGCTGTGGAGCAGATATTACTCCCTTAAAAAAGAAAAAGAATAACTTTAAGGCAAAAGGGCCTTTATTCTCCCTGGGTATAAGTTTCCTTGAAAGCTTGTTTATTGATTTTCCTTGTAACAACTGAGCTTGTAAGCTATAAAAGAAAAAAAAAAAGCAAATAGAAGCAGGGAAATCAACAAGTTTATTCATCTGCCTTATCTCATTTGTACTCAGTCACTGTGTACATTGTGAAATAAAAAAACACCACAAACCGCAATCCCATTTTTTTTATGCAGTCTATAGAATATTGTTGATCAAAAGGGAAAGCAAACAAACTCTCAAGCAAAGGTCCATTCCCATTAAAAGTGATTGTGACCAAATTAATGTCATTATGTGAGGAAAGAGCTGAAAGCGGGCGAAGTGGAGAAAATGTGGCTGGTCCAATGGGGTGATACCTGGTATGACTACAGTGGTACTGATTTTGATCGCTAATTAATTTGTGACATTGCCTGAAATAACCGCCATTAGCATTGTTCCCATAGGAAGACATCTTCCTAAATTTCTGACCCATGTGATAACTTTTTTAAAAAGTCCTATAATCAGGTAATTTTGGAAAATGCCAAATTTTATGTGTCTCTCCTGTAGTTTATGATGCACATTAGAATATTAGTCTCTGAAAATCCTGCTGTAAAGAAACTTGTTTAACTTTGTTTAGCCCAGCATTTCCTAAAATTAGTGGACCCTGGAACCTTTTCTACTTTGGCATATTTTATGCATCCAGTAGTACTAGGCTTTAGTGAAGCACATGTTGTGAAATGCTGCTTTAGAATAAAATATGGATCCCCAAGAGGGCTTGTTTCCACACAGAAGTCACCTGGTAAGAGTAACACTTTCACCATTAGTATCCATCCATACAGACTAACTTGCCTCAATAAACAGGATCCTAAGACCCTGATGGTATGGGAGAGCCATAACATGGAGTGTTTCCTAAAGACGGCTGTTTCGGGAAGGTTCCTGGGGAGTTGGACAATGACCAGCCACCTCTGGCAATGTCTTCCCTAGGACATGAGACTTCCAGAGTTATGTTTTTGGAAAGGTCAATTTTAGAAGATGTCAAAAGGGAAATGATCGGCTGAAGAAAATTTTAATAGCTCCTGTCACTTCCAGATAGTGTTCAATCACTTCCTTCCCCTTTGCAAATAACCATTTCTCAGAAGAGTAGATTACGTTCACTGTTCCTGCTTCCCCACCAACCATCACTCTTTGGCCTATAACAATCTTTCATTTACCTTCTCATTCTGATAAAGCTCCTCTTTCTCAGATAATGTTATTTTCTATTTGCCAAGTGTAGTGAACTCTTCTGGGTGAAATTATTGGTTTCCATAAGTTTGGATTCTGTCTAAATGCTTTTGAGTTCCATATTTATATCTTCAGGCCAGGACACAGTTCTGAGCTTCAAAATTATATTCCCACAGGCATCTCAGACTTACATCCAAAATTGATCTGATAAACTTGTGCTCTAAACCTCTTCTTCCTATAGATCATTGGAATAACCATCATCCACCTAGTCACCTAAGCCAGACACCTGTGGATCATGCTTGGTTCCTCTTTTTGCTCTTACCCCCTGAAAATCAATCACATTTCTCAAGATACGTCCTGTGTTCCATAAAGCATATATCCTTCCATGACTTAGGTCTCAGAGTCAGATCAATACCTCTTCTACCTGGTACCTACATGACCTTGAACAAACTTTCTAGTCTCATGCTTAATTTCTCTTCTGTTTAATGGGGATAATAGTAATAGCTAAGTGAGAGAGTTGTGAGTTTGTGAAAATTAAAAGGGGATAAACTAGGGGAGTGGAGATGATTAAATTGGCTTTCTCTTTTTGTCTCTCTATGGAGGGAGAAAGCATTTATTATTAAGGGAAAAATCTTAATGGCTCATTTAGTGCTTTTACAGGAGCAAATATATTTTAAATAGCAATAGTGAATAAAAAAAACTAAGGTTGTGATCTGGTTATAATTCATGGGAAAAAGAAGTTTTAACATTTTTCTCTTTTTGTTCCATAATTATGGGTTATTGGAAAGAAAATAAAGGAAGGAAATTGAGCTATGTTTCACATTCTTTAGGCCAATAGAAGTGGATGGGTGTATGGTGAAGTAGATAAAAAAGAAAGACCCCAAATCAGCATCCCTAGGACATTGGTATTATCTGTTTAACCAGGGCCATATATAGGTATCTGTGTCTTATAGGGTTAGCCAGAAGGAACACTGCTAACATAGGATTAAGACCTGGCTATGAATTTCAGACAACTTTTGGAAATATTTCACATTTTTTGCTTAATAGCTAAAAACTCTCTTAAAAATCATGTTACACATAGAACTGCATAATACAGTGTGGGAGTTACATAGCCTTTGTGTACTCTGAGGCCTATTATCATCATAAGAATACATGACTGATGATAGTCACTCATTCTTTCAGTAAGTATTATTGGTCTCCTCATATGGGCCACCAATTCTGGATTCTGGGATATGATATTCTACAAAACAGACAGAAATCTTTGCCCTGCTGGATCTTATATCCTAATAAGTGGAGACAGACAGTAAACAAAATAAATAACTATATAGTATTTTATACAAGGGTTTTGGAGAAAAGTAAAGCAGGAAAGGGGGACATGACATCTTGTAGTGGCAGTAAAATTATATGTTTAAGGAGAGAGGCTTGGAGCTCTTCACTATGAAGATGCTATTTGAGCAAAGACCTGAAGGAGGTCACGGGGCCAGTGAGTGGTTCTGATCAAAGCAATGAGACAGTCTGACTTTCCTTTTATAAGGGTTGCTCTGGCTACTCTTTGAGCATTGACAGAAGAGGAGACCAGTCATTAGGCTATTGCAATAATCCAGGCAAGAGGTGGTAGTAAACAGGGCCAGGGAGGTAGTATTGGAGGTGATAAGTGGCAGAGGTAAAGTTCAGTCTTAGTGTATGTGGCATCTCTGAGGCCCATGCTTCGTCTGCAGAAATGTTAGCGTTTCAGGGGAAGACTGAGTGAAAAGAACCTGAAAACAAAATCTTGAGGGAAACACTGGGGAGATAGCAGAAGGATCATATAGAAAATGATGTCACACAAGCCAAGGCCAATGCAAGTTTTAAGAAAGAGATATGAACAATGTTCAGCACTGCAGAGAATTCCGTTATGAATGTATCTGAAGGAGGTTACATCCAATCTGATAAATAGAAGGTCATCAGTGACATTATTCAGAGCAACTTTGGTGAGTTTGCTGAAGCAGAAATAACAGATTGAGATTGGGAATTTAGAAGGCATATACAGAGAATATAGATTATTCATGTATGAAGCTTGTAAAGCACAAACTAGTGATTCCTGTCTCTCGCTCTATCTATCACAATTTTACCACAGTAAGAAATACATTTTATACTGTAATCTACTGTACATGCACACACACACACCAATATACATATTTATGTGACATAATTACTACTTTTTTATATGTGCTGTGTACCTTATTTTCTATTTTCCTATATAATTTCTTTTAAAAATGCTCACTAAATTGATTTTATAACCTGCTCTAAGGTCTTGACTCATGATTTGAAAAGCATGACTACGGGCAGCAGTTACAACAAAAGTTCTCCCCTCAGAACTATTGCACACATTTTCTGCATGCCTGTCAGTCGTATATCTGGACACTTGTGTTGAAACCTTCAGAAACACAATCCCTACCTTACATTTGGAATTTTTGCCTTGCCATCTGTAGTCAAAAAACTGAAGCCCAGGAAGATAGTTAATCCAAACTTACTATAATATGATTAAGACTCAGTGTCTAGTAACAACTCTGGCTGTGCTGATAGGTAAGTGTTTCCTGTGGACCAAACAGTATGAGCCCATTTTCATTCTTTGGTTTTATTCTGTCTCTATAACATGCAAACTGGAGATCCATGATCCACGGCAGAGTGGGTTAACTGTGCTGAGGCACTTCAAGCTCAAGTGGGATTTAGAATGGATCACTCTTGAGCAGTGCTTGGTATATACTAGGCTAATAAGTATTTATCAGATAAACAAATAGCAATAAGTAATACATCATTTTTATATTTATTTTATTTTATTTTTTTAAAGATTTTATTTATTTATTTATTTGAGAGAAAGAGAGAGAGAGAAACAGCATGAGAGGGGAGAGGGTCTGAGGGAGAAGCAGGCTCCCCGCTGAGCTGGGAGCCCGATGTGGGACTCGATCCCGGGACTCCGGGATCATGACCTGAGCCGAAGGCAGTCGCTTAACCAACTGAGCCACCCAGGCGCCCAGTAATACATCATTTTTAATGATGACTTCTTGTTCTGTAAAATTATTGCTAATATAATAGTAAAGCTCATTAAAAAGTACAAAATAAACTTTGCTTTAAAGGAAATTTAAAGGATGGGGCAGTAGGCAGTAGGCCAAAGAGGGTCCCTTGCCCCAAGAGGAGACTGTTACTAAATTGAACAAAAGGATGAAATTGAAGATCTTTGAGAGAAGAGAATAATTAATGGAAGGGGCATATTAAAGGCAACTGTGGGGGATTCCCTTAAAGAGAAGAAAGGTCACCTCTCCTTTGAGGTTGGATGGTTCCAATGATGGGTAAGTTTGAGACTAAGAATGGGAAAACGAGGAGATTGCTTACTAATGTTAACTAATGTCTAAAATCAAGATTTTCTGCTGAGAGTGAGAGGTTATGCGTTAGAAGGTGCTTGAGGATAACATTGAAATTTTGGAACTGTCCTTGGGTAATCTAAGGTAAAGACATTCATAAACATGAAAATTTAGTACTTATCTACTGGCTGTCTAGATTTTTGTCTTCTTTCTCATTGGTTTAAGGCCAAGATCATTAATTGATAATTCACTACAACTGAATAGGCCCCATCGATTTGTTTTGTTTGTTTCTCATTATTTTAACAAGCCATATTTTAAAATGAGTAGCCTCACATCAGATTTTGGATTTCTAGGTTTAAAAAAACAGCCCAAAGACCTGGGAATAATACAGTGTAGCTAAGCAATGTCTGTTCCCTTTAGAAAAGGCCTGCCTTCTCCTTTTAGCTCAGTCCCCACTGTCACACAGTATGCATTCACCCACATCACTCACTTACGTGCTTGCGGGGCCCCTGTAGGCGTATGAGGATAAAATCCCTGCTTTAAACCTCAGCCTATGGGATTTGTTTTTGAAATAAGCATAGTGAAGGCAGGCTTCCTTATTTAGCTTCAGCCTAGGGTGGTTGTAGCTCAATGGATTGATAGTTTTCAAAGTCTGGTCACTATCCCATGATGACTGAGTTCTAGGTATTAATTCATGTAAATAAAACACATGAGACAGATTTATAAACAATCACATACTCCTGACCAGACTAGATGATGAACAGGCCATCCTTTTCCTATGTGTAAGGCTACTTAGCAGCCTAAATTATTTATTCATTTATTGATATAGTCTCTCAAAATTGTTGTTAAGTACCTGCCATGGGTTAAGAAGTCTGCTAGTTTCTGGGCTTACAAAGATAAATAAGATACATATGGGTACATATGCTCATCTCTCTCATAAAGCTACAAACCTAGAGGGGGAGACAGACAATTTAACAATCATGATAGTGTCATACTCGGGGTATTCAAAGGTACTGTGAATTTTCTTATAGTTAAAGCAATGGCCTTAAGTTCTGGAACCTGATTGAATTAGCAGGCAAAGAGGAGGGGGAAGAGATGTCCAAATGAGGGGAATTGCATTTACAAAGTTTGGAGATATGAGAGCATGAGATTTAGGGGGAACTAGAGGAAATTACCTGTGACCATAACATAGAGGGCAGGAGTAAAGTTTGAGAGATAAGGCTGAGAGAGTGGCAGAGGCCAGGTCATGAATGATCTGGTAAACCATCTTAATAGGTTTGCATTTTATGCCACATGCAACAGGAACCACCAAATGGTTTTAATTTGAGAAATGATTTCTATTTAGGAAGGTCACTCAGGTCAGATCATTTAGAATGATCCATTCTAAATCCCAGTTGAGGTCAAAGCTCCTCAGCAGAGTTAACCCACCCTGCCATGGGTCATGGATCTCTAGCTGACATGTCATAGAGACAGAATAAAATCAAGGTAAGGAAATTAATATATATTTAGTTGTGAAGAATATAAATCAAAGAGAAACGCTGGCAGCTTGGAAGCACTTTCTAACACATACTGAGTACCTAAGTGTTTGTCAGTACTGTGACATGATCTTGTGCGTCATTTCACTTAATTTTTACAATAGTCCTATGAGGCTGGGCTTTATAATCATTCCAGTTGTAAAGATGAAGAAATGAATGTTTAGAGTGATTAAGTAAATCGTTTAAAGTAGCATAAGAAGTAAATGGCAGAGTTGGGAATTTAATCACAATCTGGAAAACTTATGCTCTTAACCACTAGGCTCCATGACTCCAGTTGCAGCTATCTGGGAGTGACATATGATATAGGGCTGTAGAACTGACTGAAGAGAAGTAGACTTCTTTTGGAAGTGAGGAGAAAAGGATTGGCTTATTTTTGTGATTGTGGATGGAAGGGGCACTTTTTGAGGGTTAAAATGAGAGAAGGGTAACATCTAGGCTTTTTGACCTTATCTACTAAATTAATGACTGGCCAGTTTGTGGAAGATGATGATAAATTCACGTGAATATGTTAGAGTTAAGGTTCTATGGGAATGCCTATAAGAATTGCAGGAATTGTGATCTGGGTTAGTGATGGAAAATTGATAGTCCTAAACACCAAAGTCACTGCCAGATCCAGGTGAATACAGACCATTGCCCAGAAACTATGTTTGGATTGGGAATAAAAAGATGACCTAGGAGAAGCAGGGATAGGAATAGTCTCAGAAATAGAGAGAGAGAAAGAACAACTGAAGGGCATTGATAACAATAGTTGGAGAGAAACCTAGGAGAAGATGGTGAATTTCAAGAGGGAGATAATGACCAAGAACATTGTTTCCGAAATGCTAAATAAGATAACACAGAAATATAATAAATTGAATGATTGGTCAAGCGGCAAAGGGCCCTTTTGGGGAAGAGCCAGATTACCATGGACTGAAGAATGAGTAGGGGGTGAAAAGTATGTAGAGAATTGACATTTATTTATTTAAAGAGATTTGTGAGGGGAAGGAATGAAGGCAGTGTTTGTGAGGAACAGGGATTTGACAGAGAACGATTCTTGTTTGTTAAGAAAAAAGGAATCTTCAGCATGTTTACCTGCTGATAGGAAGAAGTGAATAGAAAAGGAGAAGGCGGAAGATGCAGATAAGAAGAGACAAGTGATTGAACTTCTTGATCAAGTGGTAAGGGGCTAACATACAGAGCATTGGTGGGAGATCTGTTTTAAATTGAATTTTCCCATAGTAACTGTATTAGTCTATTTGGACTGCTATAACAAAAATACCATAGACTGGGTAGCTTAAACAACAAGCATTTATTTCTGGAGGTTGGGAAGTGCAAGATCATGGTGCCACCAATTTGGTTCTTGGTAGGGACCCTCTTCCTGGTTTACTGATGGCAGCCTTCTCCTTATGTGGTGGAGAGAGAGAAAGAGAGAGCGGTTGGGGGGAGAGGGAGAGAGAGGAAGAGAGAAAGAGCAAGCTCTCTGGTGCCTCTTCTTATAAGTACACCAATCTCATTATGAGAGCTCCACCCTCATGACCTTGTTACCTCCCAAAGGTCCCACCTCCTAATACATTCACCTCAAGGATTAGGGTTTCAACCTATGGATTTTGGGAGGACAGAAGTTTTCAGTCCATTGCAGTAATAGAAGGAAATAGTAAAAAAAATATGTGAAATTGTATAAAGGTGCAAGTTTTGTGGTAAGAAGTTAGAGGAATTTTATATGATGGCTTCCATTTGTCCTATGAAGTGATGGAGGTCACAGATTCCTTGGTTATACGTTTTAAATAAAGTAGATGTCCAAAGGAATAGCTTACTAAATTCATATAATTCATATATCATGGTACTCACCATCATGCAACAAAATGCAATTTCATTTTCTTACAGCAACATTCTTATGACAGAAGTCTTCCACTGATTTATTGCTGAAAATTAGCTCTCTCAAAGTATGTTCAGTATGCTGTTCATCACCGCCACTCCATCTTTATCTCTGTCCCCCTCATCATGCCTTTGTTTGTTTTTAAGTTTGCCTCATATGTGTTCTGGAACGAGTTCCTGTGATTTGTCCACCCTGGCTTCCTTATCTTGCCATCCTGTTGTATCCTGTGTTGCTGATGAGGCCCTGAATCCTCTGCACTGTGAAACACACCTCCTTATATTGGTTACTCCTACTGGTGTGCCCTCATTGGCTTTGGGGAGGGGTACCACTCTCTGCTTGTTCCAAGGGCAGTCATTATTCCTTGAAAGTTAAGTGCTAGATTTTGGATATACCATCTCCCTCTACACTCTGAAGAAAATGTTCTCATATTGGTCTTCCCCAAATGGTAGAATTTCAGAGACTGGCCACTCTTCTGCATTGTTAGTCTGGTACTGCTGGCAAAAGGCAGAGGCCATGTGGGTCTATTTAAGTCTAACCTGGATTAGCTTTCTTTCACTACTAGAACTTTTTCTGTCTCCTATATGCTTCAGGGTTTGGTAACAATACACTGTCTCAGAGAGAGGAGCCTCTTTCTATTCTAGGACTAATTCTGAGGAATGTAGATAATTGCCACACTTATTCTTTCAGCGATAATGGGACATTATTAGGAAATTAGACTGCCTTGGAGAATTTGACATATCTCTATCTATAGATACATAGTATTATCTATCTATATATCTCATATATCTATAAATATATATCTCTATATAAATTATATCTTATATATCTATAAATATTTATATCTATATAGATATATATACTATATCCATAAACACCAGACACCCTGCACCAAACCCTGTACTGCTTTGTTTATAAGGACTCACTGGATTCATTGCTAAATTTGGGAACCCGTGTTACTTCTGTTCTCCCGAAGCTCTTGATATCCCTACATTTCTCAACAATCTGTTTAAGGGTAATCCTGTCATCTTTGCTGCTCATGATGTCCCATTAACAGTAAATCTGGCTATAATAGTACTGTGGCCTAACTACTGAATATAACTAACTGCAAAACATATTATTATTATTGTAAGGTATCTACTCATCTTTTCAAAACATGAAAACTACTTATTAATTAAAAACCTGATATTTCAAATACATATTTGTTGTTTGTGAGCAAATAGCTTTGTTTGGAAGAGCCAATACCACGGTGGTGGGTGAGGTGGGCTGTTGGGGCACTCTTCATGAAACTTCTCAGATTTAAGACTCATTGTCCCAGGTTGTGGAGCTGATGCAGTCTCTTCTGTCACTACCTTTTGGCAGTTTGGGACATTATGGCTAAGTCATGTATGTTAATTAAAGAATGGGAATACCCTTGAAAGGCTCAGAGAGTAAGGTGGGGGGGTGCCTGGGTGGCTCAGTCAGTTAAGCATCTGCCTTAGGCTCCATTCATGATCTCAGGATCATGGGAGCCTACTTCTCCCTCTGCCTCTGCCCACCTCACCCCCCCTTGTGCTTTCTCTTTCATTTGCACTCTTTCTCTCTTAAATAAATAAATAAAATCTTTAAAAATATAAAGAGAGCAAGAGAGAGTAACAAGCATTGTACCAAGTTTTCTTCACAAGTTCTCTCTTTGAATCATTTCATACTATTTTCTCCCTTTTGCAAGTAAGGGAATCAGTGCTAAAAGGGGTAAGTAACTTGTCCAAAGTACACAGCTAACAAGAGTCTGAACTAGGCTTGAGCCCATACCTTTATGATTCCAAAACAAGTGCTCTAGATATATTAATAATCTTTGTACAGTAAGTATAGATAAGTACTTCTCTCTCTCTCTCTCTCTCTCTCTCTCTATATATATATATATATATATATATATACATATACACCTTCTTCAATGTCATCTAACTTTATATGGAGCCAACACCAAGATATATTAATTCTGTGGAACCAAGTTAAGGAAAAAATATTAGCAAATATCAGTATTTACCCAAAAATTGCTGTATTTTGTCATTCCAAAGTAAATACAAATACCATACTTTTAAATAATGAAAAAATAACCAATTTTTATACATTCTGGAATAAGTAACAGCCTTATTGGAATAAGATAAAGAAGAATAGAACATTTTAAAGATGGCCCCATCAATAAGAATTCTGTGAACCACAAACTTGAAATCAGTTGTATCCAATGTGTATTTAGAGTTGTTCCTGTCTAAAGGTAACATTTTGAACTTAAAAGGATAATTTTATCAAGAAACTAAAGCTTAAAGAGGCCCAAACTGTGAAAAATGATAGGTGACAAGGGTGGAGTTACAAGTCAGGAATATTTTCATTAAGTAGGCTTGCAAACAAGTCTCTCAAACTCCTAAATTAGACTTGACTTGGGTGAACTGTCAGTATGAGTGAGAGCTTCTTTACAATAACCTGATCTGGTTTAATTCATTTTATGTTGAGCTATCACAATATCTACATGTTCCTTATATTTACTCATGTTTAAGAAACTGCAGTAGTTCACTGTCAACCTATGCAGATGTTTATTATGATAGGGTTTGGAAGGAAATACCCCCACAGTGCCAGATTTTCAGGTTCTGCGTAGTTGATTCTGTTCTCTACATCAGGGTAGAGGTACCAGCCCCTGACTTTTGGGAACTTTGAAAATAAACAATGATTCACAAAGCACCTAGTAGGGAGAAAATGTAACTTTCCAGCTGGTATTAAAAACAAAATCCACAATTTCACATACATCAACATATATTTGGTAAACAAGAGGGCAAAGACCCCTTGGGGCATCTGGGTAGCTCAGTTGGTTGAGCATCCCACTCTTGATTTCTGCTGGGGTCAGGACCTTGGTGTCAGGATCTTGGGGTCGTGGGATCAGACACTGGGTTGAGGCCCTTGAGGAGCCCCTCATGGAGCCCCACATGGAGCTGGGTCTGAGCCCCTGAATGAGCCCTGCCTTGAGCCCCTTTTTGGCTCTGTGTTCAGCAGGGAGTCTGCTTCTCTCTCTCTCTCTCTCTCTCTCTCTCCCCCTCTCCTTTTGCCCCTTCCTGGCTCATGCTCTCTCTCTCTCTCTCAAATAAATAAATTTTAAAAAAAGAAGGCTAAGGCCTTTTCCTCTCCTTCAAACCTCACCTTTTTCCTTGCTACTCAATGCTTCTTGTTACCATCTTTCATTCCCAGGGTGTTTCTTGTTTTTGATGCTCATTTCTTCCTCATTGCACCTGTTGGCATGTGGCTGCCTTTGATGTGGTTGGATCTGTGAGACATCCCTTCAAGGATGGGCTGGAGTTGACTTTCATGATTTTCTTGGTTACACCAGTTCCCTTTTAGGGCACCCCCTACTGTGTAAGCACTGGGTAGGAGGGAGTATCCACTAAACATTATGGAAATAGAATGGTCTCCTCTTGCCTAGGACAGTCAGGGGTAGTCATGGCTGCCATCTATACCTTCCTGACACTTTCATGCAGACGTTGTATTAGCAATGGCATGCAGACCAGATTGTTCTCCCCGTGTCACTTTTTCTGTGATTCCCGCTGCCTTCTTCTGGCTCACTTGTTCCCACCAGTTCTCCAAGAATGGCCCTCTAGCCTCTCATCAGCCCTGAAATCTCTCTAGTAAATTTCATTATGGCTTAAGGTAACAGAGCAAATTTCTGTTGTTTTCAGTCTATAGCTCTGTTTTCAGTCTGTAGCTCTGATATATGATCTTAACATGTTCTGAAATAAAAAATGTTTAAATCATCTGATTATCAACATTTTTATATTTTAGGTACAATATTAGCTGGGTATTCTTGCCCTAGTCTTTATTTTGAAAATTAGCATGAAAAATATAAATTTAAGACATTTCACTGATGCTTAAACTCAAAATCACACGTAATTTCACAGAAAGATTCTAAGAAAAGATTATAATCTGAAGTAGGAAAAAACACTTGCTGCAATGCAAGAATCAAAGATTTTAGTTCCATGCTAATGACCCAGGGCAAAAATGAAGGAGTAATAAATTGAGCAAAAATATAATGGCCAGGTGTTTTCTTAAATAAGAATGCTCTTCATTTTTTTATAGGGAGGAATGAAAGGGTTAATAGAATTTGGAACATATATTTAGACAAAAAGAAATTCTTTATCTTACAATGGAAATACATACAGAGATATAGTTCTATAGAAATCTGACTGACTAGTCCTATCTTTGAAATACGCTTCCCTATGGGCTGAGTTGAAGGAATACCAGATATACCACAGAGAAGAATTGTTAATAACATATTTAACTCAGTATTGTGCATTTATGGGAAAGAGAAGCCATACAGCTTCTCCATGTAGTGCATTTCTTAAGTTAAAATGGCAGCTTATAAGTTGATGCCTCCATTTTAAATAATAAAAGATTTATATAAATGCCCATGGACTGAGCCAGATTCCTCATTTAGTGAGTTTAATCTTTCCTCTCCACTTTGAGGCTTTAGATGTTAGTACTTGGCATCACCATGGACATAGACTGAAGACAACCTATCACCCTTGCATCCTATCTTAACTAGAGAGGCAAATTACGATTCCATTTATGGAAACTTTGCTAATTATTTAGTTATTAGATCATGGTTGAATGACCATCATTACACAATAAGGATGTCATTGGTGACATGAGAACAAAAGTTTTGATAGAGTGATAAAGGCAAAATTTGATTGGAGCAGTTTCAAGGAAGAATAGAAAAGACAATTTGAGGACCAAGAATACAGGCAAATCTATCAAGATGTTTTACTACACAAGGATGGAAGGAAAGGAGGGTGGTTGCTGAAGAAACTGTTTTTTTGATTTGTTTTTTAATATGGGAGATATAATAGTATGTTTGTATGCTGATGGGGAAAAAAAGTTAAGAGGAAGAAACTGTGTAGAAAGAAAGAAATGTTGAATGAGGCCCTTGAGTAGTCAAGAATGGTTGAGACCTAGTGCGCAAGTAAGGGGTTGGTTTTAGTCAAGAGCTTATAGAGTTCACCCATGATAATGGGGCAGGCTCAGAATATGCAGGTGCAAATTAAGAAGGTGGATATGAGGTGGGAGCTTGTATGCCTTCTGATTGCTTATACTTTATTATTGAAATAGAGAGCAAGGTTGTCAGAGAAACATAAGGATGGAGGAGAAGGTTTCAGACATTAATGGGAGACAAAGGTATCTAATAGTCCTTGAGGCATGTGGAGGAATGAAAGTATTAGGGGTGTATAGTATGATTGCTAGGCTGTCTTAAGAGCACATTGAGGATAGAGATCATGGATATAAAGTGACACCAGTCACCATGGATATGAGCTTTTCTCCAATCACATTCACAACTGCACAGGCAGAAAGAAGTACAGAGTAGGTGGAAAGATGCTTTTACCAAGTGTGTGTTTTTCTCAAGTGAGATGATGAAATGCAAGAGACTCAAGGTAGTCTGGTGTATGAACAAGAGGCTGCCTGTAAAGGCCAACTATGACATTCAAGTTGGGTCAGAAGGGAGGTGAGGACATGAAGAGATAGGGTAGGCTATGCTAACCAGTGGTAGTACAATGGATTGTAGATCTTAGGGGCCACGCTGAGTTGGAGAGAGCTGAGCTGGGCTGCCATGTGTCAGAATAGCCAGTTAAGACAGTAAGTCAAAATAAAAATTAACTGTCAAGCCTTTAATCACTTACTGATTATAAGTATAAGCAAGAGACTAAACCAAAAAGCACTGACATCCCCGTTCCATTTTTCCCTATGAACAATACTGGCTGGGTGTTCAGTGATCAACAGAGATATGAGGAATCACTTTACTACCAGAGGGAGTCCCAAGCAAAAGATTACTGCAGTCTTATGGGCCCAGGACCCAGAGAAAAGGGGGAAATGGGGGTGGGGCTAGGAGTTAAAAAGTGTTGAGTCGGAGTGAAAAAAAGCTTCTTCAGGGTTCCCTTCTGCTCCTCCCAATAAGAAGGTCTAGGCAGACATTCATGAGGAAGCCCTTAGCTCAAAGACCTCAGAATAATGGTGTTGAGCCAAGAATACAGATATGCCTAAGAGCATGGCTGGCCTTGGGGGCCTGAGTCCTTCACTGCAGCTCCCTTCAGAGACTGTCATGCATGAGCTGTACATCAGGTCTGGTGTGGGGAGGGCTGCCTATCCCTGTGAGGCCAGCCAGGTAAAGCCTTTGTAACTGCCTGGCATCAAGTCTAAAAGATCACACAGAGATATTTTAGGCCAGGAGTTGGACTACTCAGTAGATCCTGATGAAGCCTAAAAATTGTTGGTGACAAGAAGTGAATTAGAAGAATTGGGAAATGAGATGCTTGCAGCTGAGATACAGAGAATCTGGATATTGGTAATGATGACATCTAGGGTCTGGTGGTTGAAATGAGTGGTTCTAATGAGGTAGAAAAAAATCCTTTGAGAGAGGAGAGGTGGAATCATCTCTGTGGAAATTAAAATTGTAACATTATGACAGGAATTATGGTGGACACAGAAATGATGACACATCCTTCCAATGTAAGATACTTAAACATTTATCTCATCTGTATCTTTTTTCTATGAAAAATATTTCATGAAAAATTTATTGACTTGAAATTTATCAAAATAACATTTGTATCAGGAATTTTTTTAAAAAAGCTGTAAGATCTGTAACTGCATTATTTTCTTTTACTGGAAGGGTGTGTTCACACAAACAGTTGCCTTTAGGGGATGACTGTGGTTGCTTATCTTGATTTAAAAAAAAAAAAAAGATTCATTTCAGCCTGAGTTTTTTCTTCCAGCTTTATTGGGGGATAATTGACAAATATAATTGTATATATTTGAAGTGCACAATGTGGTGTTTTTTTTATTATTTTTTAAACTTAGATTTATTTACTTATTTGAGAGAGAGAGAGAACACAGAGAGGGAGAGGGAGAAGCAGACTCCCCTCTGAGCAGTGAGGCTGATGCAGGGCTCCATCCCAGGACCCTGAGATCATGACTTGAGCCCAAGGCAGACACTTAACTGACTTAGCCACTCAGACACCCCTGTGGTGTTTGGACACACACACACACACACACACACACATTGTGGAACAATTACCAAGATCAAGGTAATTAACAGATTTATCAACTCTTATAATTAATTCCTTTTCTCTCTCTCTCTCTCTCTCTCTGGGTGTGTGTGTGTGTGTGTGTGTGTGTGTGTGTGTGTATGTGTATGGTAAGGACACTTAATATCCTGTTTTTCTTATAGGTTCCCAGTGTCTTTATGTCTTTATGGTCAGTGTCTTTATGGTCTGGCCACATAAAGTAATGAAAAGCAATAAGCCTTTGTCATTTAATCATATAGAAAAGCTCACTAAGAATATGTTGTTCAAATCTTTTTCAGTTGAGATTGATAGTTTTATCTAATTAGATGGGGTTTTTAAGAGAAGATGACCAGAACATTATCCTGTGATTAAAATCTACTGCCCCAAATAATAAACTTGCCTTACCTATTCCGTTAGAGTATTATTTTGATTTATATGCTAATATATATAATTCAGTTTCACAATTGATACCAGATTTTTGCTTTTTAATTAATGACAACTCCATAAATTTAGTTTTTCCAGGAGTGAGGCTGATGGTGTTGGTTGGGGAAAGCTAAGCAGTATCATAGGGGAGGGCAGGCTTGGGGTTACTTACCCTATGTTTAGCCCCACAGGTCTTTTCACTACAGGTTTATTATTTGAATGCCTTATTTTCTTGGAAATTATGTAGCATTGTACAACAGATAATTTAATATCTACTTAACTTAGGCTCCTAACAACTGACATCAACATGTAGATGATGTGATTCTAAGAAATTTTTAAAAAAATCATCTTTGGGATAATAAGCTATAACTGACATACTTTTAAACTAAAAGAAAGTGACAGCTTGCCAACTTCCCTATTGTGTTTCACTCTCTCTGAGAATAAATGCATACAATGGAGTGTGCTGGGCTGCACACCGAGGTTTTATCGACTTCCTTGCTGGAAGAAAGTACTTTTATAAAAACAAGTAAAACATGCAAGGAAAGTAATATAAGAAGTAATTTTACAATAAAAGAGTGGAACTGTAAATCTACTTTTGCATGGCTATCCTTGGTGCTATCCAGTTTGCCCCCTCACTAGGCGTCTCAGCTGGCTGGCTGGCAAAGGGGTTGGTGCACTGAGACGTGCAGAAGTGGATGACTGTGTAGTGCCGCCTTTTGAAATGTTCAGAGTTTCGCAAGTAGTAGCTGATGATAAGACAGGAATACGGGGGTGCAATAGACACCGCTGATGCCAGGATAAGACAGTGTGGGTGTAAGCGGAGCAGTAAGTGGTGAAGTTGGGTAGACACCGGTGGTGTAGTTTGTGTAGGAGGTAGAAATTAGTACGAGGTGGGAAAAAGGAGTGTTTGTGCTACAAAGTGAGGCACTGGGTCCATTTTTGCCTTGCACTGATATGTAGATATATTTATTCTGTTCCCTCAGCTAGATTTTGTGCTCTGTGAGGGTAGAAGCCACATTTTATAATTGTCTCCTCAAGCCGCCTGGCACAGTTATGGAATGAGGTTGGTTGTTGCATGAGGAGCTCTTGTGAGGTTCTCTTGTGGCTTTCTGACCTCTTGGGGCACTTGTCTAATTCTCAAGATCCCGGCTTGCTCTTCTGGAACTTGACCTCTGACCTGATGGAAGTGTCTGGGTTTAAGTTCTTTCTGGCCCATCCTGCCCCTTGCAATCTAACATCCTGATAAGAGCATTGGCTTCATTTGTGTGAATGATATGTATGTGACTACTGAGACTTCTGCCTGACAGTTAGGATTTGGTTGCAGTTGGATTATAGATGGATAACTTAGTGCTCTGCTGGCTAGAACACTGTAGCTGTCTTAATGAGCTTTATATAACTGATTTAAATTCTGCTGCACAATTTATTAAATCATATGTGTTGGATAGATTCCTGGCTTTGAGGCATGCTGCTAACCACACACAATACAACATCTTATTTTTCCTTCAACCAGTTATTTCCAATCATAGACTTATGCATAGTATTTTAAAAATGAACTACTAATTTATAGATAATTGCATGAGGAAAGTGACAGCTGCATTATATTTGATCCTTTGCTTAAAAAAAAAACACATTAAGAACTAAGGCATTCAGATCTTTTGCATGGGAAAAATGTTTCACCATTATTAAAATTTATTTCAATGTATTAATTTTTTAAAAATCTATTTTTAGGGAAACAGAATAGTTATTCAGTTTAGCAAAATAATTTGTTGTGGACTTCCTGGCTAACAGAACACATGCTTCAACTTTGGCAGGGGTGTTTCGGAATTAGTTCCATGTTTGGGACTCCTCAGTCTCCTGGTTCATTGCTGGACTTCAATTTCAGAACTTTATATCTTTGTACAATACTGAAGTAGGGTCAGTGATTTTGATGTCCCCATAATGGAGGTTATTTTTCCAGGTGTTGTTTTGTATAATTTATAGATGATTTTATATAATTTTTACCACACAGGCATAGGGGTTGTTTAACACTCAAGAAAAAAAAAAAAAAAGGATATGATTAAGAAGGTGTTCTAGGTACAATAAATTGTATTGTAATTTTTGCAGATTACCTACCTCCACGCCCACCCCCCAACAAACCAACCTGCAAAGACTCTACGTTATAACTGGACTGATAGTGAAATGTGGGTTTTAATGAAGAAAGTGGTTGTTTTTTAAGTTTTGTCTCCTACTAGAGAAAAATATTTTCCCGAGGGACTTCAGCTGGTATTCCTGTACATTAAGTAAAAGCACATATATTTTTCAAGCATGTTAAGTAATTTAATGGAGAATATTTTGGCAAATTTAATCTGAGAATATTTTTTAGGCTCACTGTTAAGTCTTGTTGGCAAATGGAAGGAAGTGAATTATAAAATGGTGGGAGGGATACTTTCTATTAATATTCTGTATTATTTTTTTCCTTCAATGTTTATTTCTCTTCCAGCATTTTTATTTGTTTCTACTAATCTATTTGAAGTAATGATAAGGCAGCTGAGAACCCAACATGATTTGTTCCATCTGTGGCTTCTGAACAGAAGTTTCTAATGGGACAAAGGAATCATTGCACATGGTCTGTGAGGTTCTTTTCTGTGTGAAGGCTTAGTATTAATCTGTTTTGAGAACACTGAGTAATTCTTCACAGATTTTAAGTCAAAAGGGGGTGCTCAGGTTGTCTATAACCCATACCCTACATTTCAGAGAAGACGACGAGGTCTGGGCTGCCTGTCTGCAGTGAGTGGCAGAGTCAGAAGTAGAACCCAACCTTCTGGTTCTCCCTTACATTTCTTTCTTAGAGCTTCCACAGAGCTCCTTGAAGGGAAGGCATGAACAAAGGAGAATCTGTAATCCAAGGTCATTAGTTTAGGGACTTTGTAGTTGGGAAGTATCCACCTGTTTCCTGAATTGGCCTGAGGAAGTACAGAGAAGAGAGAATGCAAGCAGTTTACTCAAGAGTCACAGGATAAATTGAGGTTCCCTAGATGAGGTGATGAGGATGCTGTGATTGTGTTGTTTCTAAATCTAGATTGTCAATGGATAAGTAGATGCAATCTTAGGAATGATTTTGAGACACAGGGTATCTGCCCTGTCATTTTCTTCAGTGGTCTTCCTATCTCTGCCTGATTCTAATAAATGCATATCATTGTTTGACCCTGTTAAAAAGGTATAACTTGACTATCAAAGTATTAATCAGGGGAAATTTTTCCAGTGGCATCTGTTTTCCAAACATGAACCTTGTGGGCATAGGCTGTATTATGTGGATCCTGAGAAACTAAAATTAACAACAAAAAGTCTGCCCTTTGTACGCATTTTGGACCCACTGCTTTTTTTTTTTTTTTTTTCAAAATGCTTCAAAAACACATTCTAGTCTTGGTGTCAGAAGGGCTATCATTTTCCTTTGAGTTTGTTTCCCTGGGCTTTTAGAATTTGCCAAAAAATGTGGTGACAGAGCTAAAGATAATGTTAAGATAAGAAGGAAATGAGACACAGTAGAGGGTGGAGGTGCACTTAGAGCTCGTAGTCTCACGGTGATGGATCTAAACAGATGGCTCCTGACAAGTCCTTAGCTCTGTCAAGTCCCGCAGGTCAGCTGGTCATCACAGCATTGTACGCTTTATGATAACTGAGAAGTATATGCAGAATTTGAAAAACAGTGCGAAAGAGACCAGTTGCTGGCTATAAACAGCTTTTGGGTATGCCTTTTAAAAATAGGTTCCAGGGAAAAGGTCCTGGGCTCGTGGTTCCTGGTCTCTGGAGGTGGGGGTGGGGAGGTGCTGGGGGTCTTCTAGACTGATTTCTAAGCCCTTGCTGGGCTTTACAAAGAGGTCAATTTCACTATTCAGTGGGATTGAAAAGTCAGTATTGGGAGCCATTTAAAAAGTCTAAATTGGCTTTTCTAATGAAGTTGAAGGCACCAGGGGAGGCTCTCTAGGAGGAATGGGAGGCGAGCATTTACAATTCCTTCTCTGGTCCTTTTTACCAATTCTCCAGCAGCTCCCTGCAGGGGAGAGGGCTTCTTTCAAGATTGTTTCAGTGTTAAATTGACACTAAATCAAGAGCACAGTAAGCCCCTAGCCTAGTCTTTTTAAGTGAAAAAAATTTTGAAGGCTGCCAGGTCTCCTGTGGGGAACTGATGCAGAAGGGGATATAGCAGGTAAAACCACTGAAGAAGTTGGGGAATGGAAAGTTGAAATTAAAAGGCTGTTATTTTTATTTTTAAATATGTCTTTCTGTCCTTGTATGTCCTTTCCTCATTTCACTGTTTGCATTATTTGTTTTATATGGTGAATATTTTTTTCTAGTCCAAAGAACAAAAATTACCTCTGAAACATTTTTCTCCATGTTATATTTAGTCCAAGACACTCCAGATCATCCTTTCTATACCTGCATGACACCTTGTTGGCTCAAACTCTTAGTCAGTTTCTTCATGCTTTGTAACACACCTGAGTCAAATAATAATGGATCAATAAAAGATTCCCTATTGTGTCTTAAAAGGATGTTAAGAACCAGCTTCTGACTTGAAGGCATGGTGCTGATGGTGACTAGATCTCTTATCAGCAATACAGAGCTGAGTATGTCATTCACTTTTTAAATAAAACTCCAAAGTGATATACAGGATATTGCATCATGGAAAAGGTTATTAAATGTATAAATGTCAGTGCATTTTGTTATGCAGATGGTAGTTGCCTCTATCTATCTATTTATCTGTCTATCTATCTATCTATCTATCTATCTATTTTGCAAGGTAAGGAAAGTTTGATTTTTTTTTTTTTAGGAAAGTTTGATTTTTTAAAATTCCACGAAACAGGAACTTAGTACTTACTTGTGAACTTAGTTCTAGAGGGATGGAGGGAAGATAAAGTATTATTTTCTAAAGAATTACTCAGCTGTACATGAATATGCGCATTTATGTAAAGTAGAATTTGTTTACTTAGAAATGTTTATCTCTAACAACTGTGAGGCTTTTTTTAATGCTTTAGAATGTGACTTGTATTGTGGCTCATTTTATACCATCAGCCTGGGCTACTTTTTAAAGAAGTTTAGTATCATAGATCTTGAGAATTAATACCACTGAGTAGAGAAATGTGACTAGCTCTTCAAATATTTTATGGACTTTTTTGTTCCAAAATGACCCTGAAACAAAGAGTCTGGGTAGTTCTGTTGAAGCAATTATAACTTCTTGGTTTAAACCTAATGAAATAGATTGTCATGGGCAGCTTGGTACTACCTGTTGAAAGCACTCTTAACATGTTATTTGAGTAAGAGATTGCAATTTCAGAAAATTTCATTCAATTCACAAATATTTATTGTCTACCAATAATCTTGGACCTTCACTTGATCCTGGGTATTAGTCTCTCTTCTAAGAAGTCCATAACAAAGAAACATGTAATTAATTGTTGTGAGAGTTCCTTTCCATTAGCATATATGTAAGAGATTCCATTAGCACATATGTGAGGGATTCATTTCCATTAGCACATATGTGAGAGATTCATTTCCATTAGTGTATATCTGAAAGATTCATTTCCATCAGTGAATATACTATGTACAGCAGTGATACAAAACGGGACCTTTGGCTTCCTGAGATGGCTCAGGACATCTACCAGAAAAGAGGGTCTCCTGGCTGAGTCTTGAAGGAAGTGTATTTTCCAGATAAAAATAGTATGGGAAGGCTTTCCAGAAAAAAAGGAAATAACATGTGCAGAGTCATAGAGGCAAGAAATATCATAGTGTATTTAGGGAATTATATATAGTCTTGCAGTGTTTCTTACCAAAATCTTGCTCTCATTTCAGTATTCACAAACAAAAATAATATAGGAAATGACCATCAGTTAGCTATCAAAGAGGATGACTTAGTACTGATTACAGGGTTCATTCTGGTGATGAAATGAATCTGCAAAGTGTTTTGAAGACAAACTTTTTAAAAAAATACTCCAAGATAAGAAAAAATGATGCTCTAGAAGGGACAGGTGTCTGTAGGAGAAGGCTCAGTGCAGCTTTGGTATCTATCCATGAGCTGTGGGTCATAGGAGAATGAGCAGGGCAGACAGTACGTCAGGCAAGAGTTGTTTCTTCGAGGCAAAGAGACATAGAGCAAAGTTCACTCAAGTCTGTCATGGTGGGACAGGGGTTCATAGGACAGGATAGAAAGAGCTGGGCGGAAAGAGAAACATGAAGGCTAAAGGAGGGACAAAGCAGAGATTGGTATGGGGACAAGGAAAATGTCACCCTGGCAGTATATGTAGTGCTTGAGCCTGACAGGGATCAGAAGAGTGGGACCCAGGGGATGCGCACGGTGGCCGAGAATCCCACAACATCCCACACTGTTGGGAGTGTCTCAGCAAATAGCATCCGTAGCACTGATAGTCAGCAGGACTGTATCCTCTATTCCTAGCAGTGTAAATGTGGCACCAACAAGCCCAAGGTACAGCTCCTTGCTTTCCACGTACTTGCTGTTTCTGGCTGCCATCTCCCTGCCCGGCTTTTGCCTGCAGAACTTTCACAGCTTCCACTACCTGAACAAGCCCAAGGCTTCTGTTTTTCCTTCAAGGGTTTTCCTGAGGAAGGATGATTGAATAAAAGAAAAGAATTAGCAACCTCATTTCCCTTGTGTCCCATTTTGCTTTGAATCCTGGAAAAGTGAAAGCTGAATTGGCTTCCCAGCTCAGGCGACTCTAGAACTTATGCTTATCTATTTCTGTATACAAACCCCAATCAGAGCCTTATTGAATTTTCAATGGTTACTTTCTCTTTTTCTCAGTTTTTTTTTTTTCACTCATTAATTTTGTGCTTTGGTATTGTAGCTATTTTAGAAAGTCCTCCAAAGCCCTCTTGAAATGAATTGAAAATTAATTAGTAAAAATAATCAAATACTGTTTCTAATCTCATGCATCCTTTGGCATAATCCTCCCTGTTCTTCTCTGCCTTGGAACACATTCTTGATTCCTTGTCAGTGGGTCAGTTTCATATCTTTTTCTATTTGATATTCTTTCTAAGTAACTCTCAGCACTCATAAGCTTTCAATAAAAATGAAATCCGCCAGTTTACTTGTGGCAAAACTCTTTGTTTCTTACCAGGTTTTTCAAGAATCTTGAGATTTTTTTTTTTCCTCCTGACTGTTTCCAGTGAACAGGAAAGAAAACCCTGCAATACATCTGATTTTTTATCTCCAAAACTACTTTATTTTTGACAAGTCTTGGTTAGCATCCCTTATCTCCTGTAAAATGGATATATACTGCTCTTCAATTTTTGGTTTGGATGACCTGCTATCTAATTTCTAGAGAGTAGAGATAGAGAAGACACATAATCTTCTTTCTGTTGGAGTTCTTTTCTCTTAACAAAGGTTTATTTTTCCAAATTTTAAATTTCGTATGAAACCCAGGAATAAACAAAAATTATCATTTATAACTAAAGTTGTTTTTAGGGCATGTTATACACTTTAAAACACATGAGATACTACACTCAAGTTCAGAGTGGCTGATAAGAATTATCAAAGGTGAACAGTAGTTTGGGGATCACTGATCTTTGCTTTGTATGAAAATGGTGTGATGACATTATTGGTCTGTATTTTATTATTCAAAGTGTCCCTGTGATTCTTTGACCTCACCTGAACCCAGCCTTCATTGTAAATCCTGACCACTGAGTATCAGGGCAGCTCACACAGAGAGCCAACTGGACTCATTCTGGTTTTCAATTTGAACTTTATTTCTTGACTTTGACCCAAGATATAACTATATATTGCTTATTCAAGTTGGCAACCAAGGTCATCAGAATTTCTCCCTACTCAAGGATCTTAACCTGTGGGTGACGACTTTGTCATTTCCTTCCCAAGATTGTTAATTGAGAACTGGAATCTTCACTTGCAACACTTAAACATTTAAGTGTTGTATTTAAACTCTACCTAAACTCTACCATTCTAGAGAATTTCACAAATGCTTATGGGCTATCTAAGGAGTAGAAACCACAGTCAGTGCATTGGAAGCATTCTAAGTCTTAATTCCAACTTGATTCTGGAGTTTGAAAAATCTGACCAACAGTTTAGGGGTTCAGTTATACCCAATGTTGAAAATATGCCTTCTGGAATTTGTAAACCTGTGCCTTGTAGTTTGTTACTAACTTCAATAATCTAGTATTTAAAATCAAATATCTGTGGCACATATATTCTATGCAGTTAATTTTTTGTTATTATGTAGCAGTGCATACTTTCTATAGACTCAACTATTTAAGTCACTTGTTTGGTAAATATTTTTAATGGTATGGCTAAATTTGCATGTAAAAACCTATTTGATTCTAGAGAAAGTATACCTAATGTGGGAGTTTAAAGACAACTTTAGCTTGGTAGGGAAACTCTTGATCATTTGTATTTTTAGAAATGGTTACAGATAGTGGAATTTCAGTGGAATGAAAGTAGACCATATCAAAAAGCCATACTATGAAATTTTCACCCTGGAAATCACTAAAATATTTATTGTTTATAAAACATTTTTTCACCCTTGAACAGTCTTTGAAATATTATTCACTAAAAATGTCTCCCCAGTGAAGGATTTTTCTAAAGTGCAATTGGCTTTTTTTCTCCCCTCTTCTCTGAAGTCAGGAAGGATCTGTAAAATGGTGAATATTCAAATGTTCTTATAAAATACTATATATTTCCCTGGCTCAGGCAAGTATAGGACTGCGTTGGCAGAAGTCAGCTTCTGCTTATTAAGAAGTATTCCTATGGCTTGTAAAATTAGGAAGCGGCATATCTGAACCTACAGCATTCCTTTGATACATCACTGACTTATACTTTTCAGAATTATGGAAGACATACTTAAGTCTGACTCAGGTAATAATGTCAAAGAAAATAAATATCCACCTTTTGGGCAGCAGTTTAAAATATATTAAATTTTAGAAATGTTCAAAGTCACACACATATGTTCTTAAATTCACTTCCTTTTATTAATGTATAACTAACATGTAGTATTCAAATGGACCTTTTGAGGTTTGGACTATCACTCTGGCTAACTTTTTTTTTTTTTTTGTAGCCTTATGCCAATTTAGTCCAATTAAATTTTGCCAAATAATTAGTAATGGGGAAGTATCTTTTTTCTCATGTAGGATTAATATGACCAGGATATATTTAATTAAAGATATTTTGGCTTTTTATTTCAAGCTGAAATGTCTGTTGCTGAATATCAAGGTACCTTTTCAAAAATAATGCCACTGAACAATCAGGAAAATCCAATCAAGTATTAATGGCATATACTAAATCATAATTAAATGACTGGCTTTTTTATTTCTAAATTTCAAACTCCCTTTCTACCACTCTCCTAAATTCTCAGGTCTTTCTCAGCTTGGTGGCTGTTGAGCTATTTGGGAATTACTGGTAGTGGAGTTCTCTCTTGCTTAGCAAGTACAGGGGTAGAGGGAAAGGCATTTTTATAGTAGACTTCATATTGTTAACTTAGACTGATCTCCAGTCTGAAAATATTACCATACTCATAGCTCTGCAACACCCAATCATATGCTCTTGGATAAGTTATAGGAAACTTTCTGGCATTAATATCTTGGTTTCCATGAAGGATTATATATGTGCAATCTTTTTGGCAGAGCCATTCATGAAGGTTCAGATTTCCTTCTAAGAATGTCCCATTTTGTGTTGTTTCACAAAACCCACGTGAAATCTTGGTAGACCTATCCACTGGGAAGCCTTGTTGGATGGCAGCAAATGCCCCATTTGTAAGCATGCTAACCGCAAAGATCCCAAAGAAAGTTTTATTTATGTATACAAATTGAAGGGGTTTTGCAGTGGATAAATCCAAGCTATACCTTCCCTGATTTATTTATTGCCACTCCATCTCCATGAATACCCTATGCTCTAGCCTCCCCAAATAACATCTAATCCTGAAATACACCATGCTCTCTTTTGCTTCTGTGTTTGCCTAGTTGCCCGTCAAGCCTGTTGCTGCTACCTGGTAAGTATATACTCATTTTTCCTGACTCAACTCAAGCACCGATTCCTCTTTAAAGCTTTCCCAAATTCCCTTCCCTTTTCCCAGCACAGACTGGTTTTGGTACTCCCTTTTTAAAATCACCCCATATTTATACCTGTTGTAATACTTCATAGATTATAAATTTGCTGGTTTGTTTACATATGTAATCCTATATCCCCGGGTCTTCCCAGCTTGGAGAGTAAAACATAAGGTCACAATAACTTGACAAAAAGGCATTTGTCTGTCTTCTTTCTCCAAAGTTAGTAGTCATGGGATGTCCTATATGAACCTGTTAAGTAGTCCTGTTAATTTTCAAGTGATAGACAGCATTTTTTTTTCTTCTATAGCGTGTTCTACTGATGTCCCTCGGAAGACACTATCACCAAGAAGTCCTGTTTAGTGCTCTCAGTGCCTTACAGAAGTTTTTATAAATTACTCTTCTAGTATCTCCTCTTCCACCAGACACACAAACAAAACACACTGAGAAAAGATGTCCTTTTATTCTAGAGCTATAGCATTTAAATATAGGAGGAGGCTCTTCGTATATGTAATATGCATGCGCTGCATTAAAAATGACTTAGAAGTTCAGAGCAGTATTGCTGGAGAACAAAAAAATGAATAAGAAAAGTTTTGACTGAGGTGTTTCAGTTATCTAGAAAAATCATCTCAAATTGCAAAGATAAATTATTCTGAGAGGCTTTCCATTTATCACATATGTATGTGTGAGCACATATGTAACATATAATCATTGCAATACCTTTATTGTATAATACATTCTTCCTTCCCCCAAAGCTAAAATACTCTTCTTTGGCTTCTTTCCAACCCTACTGATTGATATCATATAGGTACCAAAGTTATTTTTTATTAAGCATTTTTATAATACCAAACTTCCAAAACAGAATACTGTTTCTTTTGATAATGAAATGCCAGATAGCACTTCCCTGTCTGTCTCTCAGAATTCCATGGTCAGAATCCCTGGGAGGAAGATATTTTTACCTTCATACACCAATATTCAGCGGAAATATTTTCTATCCCGATGCAACAGGGAAAGCATTTTGTTTTTGTTTTTCAAAGGATTTTACTCTTTTTGTTCAGAAATGGTTGTTATAATCATTAAATACATGAAGACATTAAAAATTGTTAAAATATGGATACAAAAGAAAAGAATTGTCTTTTCATAAATTAATCAAATTAATTAAAATCAGTTTGAGTCTTTTGAAAAGAATCCATAAAAGCTGACAATGTTGATGTGGGAAGACAACTTAAATGGATAAAGAATTTTAAAAATCTAGATTTATTCTATATTAAATTATTTTGTAAGTATCTTTCGATTCTCACTTTTGTTTTGGGAATCCCCAAGACCACCCCCAGGTTTGATGATTCACCAGAAGGACTCAGAACTCAGAAAAGCTGTTATACTCATAGTTACAGTTTATTTCAGCAAAAGGATACAGATTAAGACCAGTAAAGATGAAAGGTGCATAAGACATGTCTAGAAGAGACCAAGCATGAGCTTCAGCTTTCCCTTTACAGTGAGATTGTGTGGATTAACTCTCCCTGCAATGACAGGTGAGATGTATAAGGTTTTGCCGACCATGGAAGCTCACTTGAACCTTGTGTCTAGGGTTTATATTGGAGCTCAGTCACATAGGCATGGAGGCCACATGACTGACCTGACCTATTTAGTTAGTCTCTAGCTCTCCTGGGTGTCAAAATGATACAGTGGTCCGGAGCCCCAAGTAAAAAAAATAGAGAGAGAGAAGAGAGGCATTCACTATATTGGGTTGTTAGCATAACCTGTATTCCATGGCCCAAGGCCCCAGGTATACAAAGACAGTCTTATCAAGTAGGATATTCTAAGGGCTTAGAAACTACCTCCCAGGAGCCAGTTAAGAACAAGTCCTTTCGTTGGAATGTGTAGGATTTGAGCACGCCAAGCCTGCCAATTTAACCCTTTATTGAAGACTTCACTTGGAGACATCCGAGCTGAAATGATGCATCACGGTTGCATTGTATTTAAGAAAAACTGTGATCCACCAATTCGCGTAGATGTACTCAAAGAAAAGGCCTTGTTTCAATCTCAGAAAATTGACAAATATGTGTGTGTATATTTTCAGTTAAAATAAAATGTTTAAAGCAGCACATATCATTTTTGATTTCTTTTTAAAAAAAAATTTTAAAGATTTTATTTATTTGACAGAGAGGGGGAGAGAGCACAAGCAGGGGGAATGGCGAGCAAAGGGAGAGGGAGAAGCAGGTTTCCAGCTGAGCAGGGAGCCCAATGCAGGGCTTGATCCCAGGACCCTGGGATCATGACCTGAGCCGAAGACAGATGCTTAACTGACTGGGCCACTCAGGGGCCCCAAGATTTCTTTTTTATATTGGCTTTTTAATTTCCTATTTGTCTCTAACTCATCTCCTAAAAAGTGCTTCTAATGAGCTTTAAATGATCTTAAAATTCTCATAGCCATGAAACAGCACACAACATAAGGACAGAGTGGAGATTATATATATATAACTGTGCAATATGTGTTAGAATTATAGTAACCGCCTTAATATTAGGTATGGGACCTGACATGGAAGCCAAAGACTATCAGTGAGTGAGCCATCACTATTTTTATAGAAGTTACCTATGTTTTATTTAATCAGATGTAGCACATTAGTGATAAATTAGTAAGAAGTTATTTATTTGGATTGTGCTGTGCTAAACCTCACGATATCCCAACCTCCAATGCTCTGGATTCAGTCTTACAGAAAAATTATTCTTATACTAAATGCACAAATTCATTGTTAATTTTTTGGTGTTTTCATTCAAGACCTCTGTAAATATTTAAATAATAATCATAAGAGTACAAAATTAAATTTTTATCTTAAATCAGCTTCAAAATAATTTCCATAAAAATGTGAGGACAATCCGAAAAGTATTGATAGTCACACTACCTTTTGTCCCTGAGAAGAGTAGACATATCGAGTAATGAACTATTGACTGAATGTTGATGAACCTGAGTTTATCTTGAAACTTCTGCCTTGGATTGGTGAACAGCTAGAGTTTGACGTCTCTTCACTGATTTATGAAACTAGGTGGTGGGTTGGAACAGCTCTAGGAAATACAGGTTATTGACATTTTCTTAACAGAGATATCTATGCATACAATTTAATTCATCTCACAACTATTTATTGCCATTTTTTTGCACAACAAATACTAGGTGCTATTGGGAGGAAAAATCAATATTGTATTGGATAAATATATAGAAAAATTAGTGCTTATGAACTTAGGCTTCATATAGAAGCAAGGTAATACATTTTGTTCTAAAATAAACATTAAATATTTAACATGTACACAAAATTATGAGGCAACCTTGTAAGTGTGGTTATTTTCTTTCCAACTAAAAATTGCCATACCATAAAATTATCATAACATATACTTCCTTAGTTTTCATGCATTGCATGAAGGCAATATTTCAGTATGTGTTGCTGTACCATTTCTATATGTTAAGAGTTTACTTCATCTTCCAGCTCTTGTTTTTTGCCTATGTAATAGTTACTCCATGATAAGGCTAGTTGATTATTTTGTCTGAATGAATTTGTGATAGAGTAGATGAAAATAATTTGTACACCTTTGTACATTAAGATAATTTAAAATACTGAATCTGTTGACCTCTTATAAAATTAGTGTTCATTTTATTAATTAAGCTGCATTATTTATCTTGGTTAATGTAACTTTATTATATCCAATAAAATAAGTTGCTGATTTTATCCTGTAAATTATTGCAAAGTTTTATTTTCACCTAGCCCTGAATCCTGTTTAGTTAGATGAGGAAGTTATTCTATAACAGTGATGTACAGGAAAGTATCAGTGTAATAACCCAATTATCTGACTTCTCAAGTTTTTCCTCTGAGTCTGCTCTGCAGGCCATCTCATTGGGTGAATTAGTGATGATTTTTTTTTCCTTTTTTTTTTTTTTTTGAGAGAGAGAGCGAGAGAGAGCAAGGCACTAGGGAGAGAGGGAGAAGGAGAGAGAGAATCTTAAGTGGGCTCCATGCTGTGGAGTGGGGCTCGGTCTCACAAATCTGAGATCATGACCTGAGCCAAAATCAAGAGTCGGACACTTAACTGACTGAGCCAACCAGACACTCCTAGTGATGATATTTTAATGAAATATAGAATATTACAATTATTTTATCAGTGACATAATTTAATAATTTTTAAAGATCATTTTATATTTGATATGTATTGTAGAAATATTGTTCCTTTTCTAGTGTTTATTATTTTATTGACATTAATGATAGAAACTTCAAAAAGATACTATAATACTTCAGATTTTTAAGATGTTGCTTTTGTTTTTTGTCTCTTTTTCTCAATCCTTGTTAAGGTTAAATTGGGTAAGTATTATTTTATAGCCACAAGGAAGAGAGAGAGAGCGCGAGAGGGAGGGAGAGAGGGAACGAGAGAGAGACTCCTGTCAAGGAATTCCATTAAATATTCTATCTGGAGAAAAAAATGTGTCAAAAAACTAGAGAAGTTGTGGAAATTGATAGAATATTTAACTTCTTGTAAAATCATTTTCCACATCATTAGAACATTTGTTTTCAAATGTCAGAAGAAGATGAAATAATTTTACTAGAGATATTGCTTCAAGGATGAGGCTAAAACTCAGAGAGCACTAGAACAATGGAGGATACAAAACCTCCCAAAGGTATACATTAAGACTAAATTGCACATTGGGCAGAAAAGATAGTGCTCTTTATGACTGAACTTTTGAGTTGTTTCTGCATGGATTTGGGATAATTATACATGATGAAATATTGTACAGCATAGACAGCAATATCTGCCAGCCGTATTTATTAAGATTGAATGTACATGGAGCACTGAAATGCCATACAATACAATTTGTTATGTTAAATTTTAAGAAATTTCAAGGCAGATTAAAAATGACACTAGAACAAATTGACTGTCTTTGCCTTCTGCTATAAATCTTCCCCTATTGTGGTTTTTTTTTCCCCCTTTATCATTAACAGCCTTCATTTCCTTGGCTTATGCAGACATCCACCTCCTTGAAAAGCCTTTCATTTTTTCTTTTCTTCTTTCTCCTTTATTTTTTTCTCTCTTTTTTTTTGACTTCTATTATCCACATGTCTGCTTTAATGCCAAAATTAATGACACTTTTAAATGTACTCTTTCATTTTAAGCTTTAGACACCTGACCTTTCCTGCCTATTTAATCTCTTTTTTCTTCAGCTTTCCCCAGTTAGTCAAGGGCAGCTAATTAATTAGCATCCATAACAGAGGAGGAGAAACAGCCACACTTGCTTGCAATGCCTTTTATCCCAGTATTAAATTGCACTTAGAATTCATAAAATCTTGTCTGGTTCGGTAGACTATTCCGTGTTTAAGGCAGTCAGTCTGGCATCTTCAGGTTAAAGGGCATCAGTTGCCCTGAACAGGGTGTTTCTCTTCTTTTTATCATAATAGGGATATAATGCCTGTGCTAGGAGAGGATATTGACTTCAGATCCATGGCTCATTAAAAGACTGTACAAAGTTTAGAAAAACTGATGCTAACATAAACGTGGTCTAAAGCACCATGTAATTACAGTCAATTCTAGCATAAACTGAGTAAAATTATAGGAAAGTAGGATTTTATGCATGCAACCTGATGCAACAGTATAATTACATACATTGTGTAGAGAATTAAATAAAAACTCAGTCAGCCTAGCAGCCTCTCCACATAAATGTATAACTTTGGGGCTGTTCAGGATTATTCGCTTTGGCTTCTGAGAAGAGATTTGTTCAAGAGAATTTACTAAACAGTAAATGATACTTGGATTTTCTGACTCTTGTGAATGGCTGTGAAGAGTTTCAGGCTTACCTTTGGGTTGTGGGTGTATGTCAAAGCATCCCTAGTGGTGTGACAGTAACTGGAGTCTTAAAATGTGCCATGAGTTGGGGAAGAGAACTGTAGCCACCTTGGTCAGCTCTAGTTTGCCCTCATAGTTTCAGAACCTCTCCCAAGTCCTAAGCCTAAAACCCAAATGAGACGTCTGGGAAGTGGAAATAGGAAGACAGTTGAAAGGACATTTTTGGTAGTGGTAGTCTAGTTCTAGAACTGTGTTTGGTGAACTGACACTTCTCTACTAAAAATAATTAATGCAAAGGTGCGCTGTGTGTGTGTGTGTGTGTGTGTGTGTGTGTGAAGGGGGGAGGGAGGAGAGAGAAATTGAGAGAGACAGAGAGAGACTTCAATTTCTAACTAGCTTGCAGGTAACTCATTAAATAAAAAGCCTTAAATTATGCACTTGCTGGAAACTGTTTCATGTCAAGCAAGCGTCTTTGATTCTATGATTTTCTGTCTTTTTCTTTTTCATGGTTATTTAGAAATGTATAGCCAGCTATAAATAAAGATTCAGGTTGTTTGGCAATAGTTACTTTACAGGGGAAACTAAATGCCTTTTTAATTTGGAAGCAAACCTAAAACAAATGATCATGTTCGCTGAAGTGTTTCCCTTGGGGGATGTGATAGGTAAGAATGGGCAATAGGATTTGGCATGGAGGAGGTAATCTTGGAATGCAGTGTAGCTGCAAAAAAATATTTTGACTTGCCTTCCTGTTGGTTTCTTGGCTGGGGTTCCTGGCACAAAGTGAGAAAATCAAATTAATAGGAATATGTGAAGTTTTAATATTTTATGTTAAAGTGCCATTTTAAAATTAGTCTAAAAATAATCAAGCCTAGTTTGAATTCACCAGCTAAGACCTGTAATTAGATTTATGCACTGTGATGTTATGGTTCCAAATCAGAACTCAAAGTGGATGAAGAGTAAGGCTTATCTAAAACCAGCCAGCTTGTCCATGGCTGAAAAGAAAATGGAACAGATAGAAGAGACATTACATCTTCACTAAAAGTTGTCATCCATTTCTAAATTTAACCATTCAAGTCTCCAATGTCTAAATAAGATCCTGGTGTATCCATTTTTTTTTTCATTATGTTCAGTTAGCCAACATACAGTACATCACAAGTTTCTGTTGTAGTGTGTTCAGCAATTCATTAGTTGCATATACTACCCAGTGCTCATCCCAATACGTGCTCTCCTTAATACCCATCACCTGGTGTATCCATTTTTTAAAAAATGTGTTGACATGGTGAATGCTGTTAAAAGGTGTCCAGCTCTTACCGCCCTCTGCCTGAGTTAAGGAGAATGTTCTCTTTGTATAGTGAGGGTGATCATTAATGTTTTCTGGGTAAGGATTGATTCCTATATACAGAATCTTAAGGGTTCTCCCATAGAATAGTGTTTTCTGCTAGATGAGGTCTTGTCAACTCTTCATCTTCTAGAACTCAAATCTCTATATGGGTTTGAGGTGCTGATGGTGCCAGAGAATAAATTGCTTCCGTTAACTACACACCAATGACACACAGGTCCTATAATGATTTTATTTTAATTAGTGCTTCTCAACCTTTCTATAAATATTATTTTGGAATACCTGCTTTACTATCCTGAAATAAAATTCAGAGATATCATGCAACCTACCTACATACATAATTTAAAAAAATAAATCTAACGTTAGGAATGGAGAAATAAAAAGAAGAAAGTTAGGGACTCCTGGGTGGCACAGTTGGTTGAGCGTCAGACTCTTGATTTCAGCTCAGTTCATGGTCTTGGGGTCATGAGATCAAGCTCTGCATTGGGCTCTGCGCTCAGTACAGAGTCTGCTAAAGTTTCTCTCTCCCTCTGCCTCTGTCCTCTCTCTTGCTGTGTCTCTAAAATAAATAAATAAATCTTAAAAAAAAAGAAGATTAAGTTACTATAAAATGATATGTCTTGCTGTAGGTAAATACTCATGCAGGACTTTACGAGAGGACAAAAAATAGCCCTGCAATTTTCAATGCCGTTTTAGTTTCCAAGAAACTTTTAGGGTACTCTGCTGATCCCATTAAGATCCCTGCTTTAAAGAAAGTATATTAAGTGTCTTGTCAAGCCTTTGGATTTTAGATAGATGTTTTCCTGACTTGCTAAAGCAGCAGGACCCCGTCTTCCAAAGAAATTATATTCAGAGGTACAATATATTAATAGTATATAAAGCAGATAAAAGCTCTTCCCCACTTCCAGTCCACCGCAGTGGCTGTCTCTGAAACACTGCAGATCTAGGGATTTGGATATCTGATTGTTTCAGTGACATTTTGAGAACTAAAAATAACTTGAAGTAGATGGAAAGGAAATCTGTTTTTACTAGTAAGGAAGTACATTTTTTCTTAAACTTTCCTTTCTTTTTCCCCCCTTAGAACAATAGAGTAATTCCCTCAACCTTACCATTAGAAGGAATTTTTAGGGATTAGAAAAGATAAATTAATGTCTCTTGGGAAGATGTCTCTGGAGTGATTTATACAATTCTTCATTGCACAGCTAAGGAAATAACAAATGTTTGAGTGCATGAGATGTTCAACTTACTGAATGTTGCTCTAACCAGATTATGAGCAGGTTTACATTTGGGGGATGGGGTGGGTAGGAAGGTTATCTGGAAAGTACTATTGCAAATAACCCTTGTAAGAAATCGGAAGAAAGGTGAGCAAAGGGAGATGAACAGAATGTAATTGCAATATAGGAAGGCCTCAGATAACTCTACGGGGAGCCTTGGACATGGCCCCAAATTAGGGCAGGATGTGGGGCCCAGTCATTGGATGCAGTCTTTTCCTGGATAGAAGTGTAACCTAGGGAGACAGTTTCTGTCTGCCATCTGAGCCATGCTCAGAGACTCAGCTATGAGCTATTAACAGCCAATACTCTTGGCAGCAAGGGAAATGAGTTCCTGGGGCCTGACAGGTTATCTAAGTGCTGGCTCCAGATTCACTTGCTTTATATAGTAACTCTCCTCATCTAGGAACAGCTCTTTCTGGATTGTGGTTGGTTTCTTTTCCTGGGGAAACACAAAAGAAGAAAGTTAATATGACCAACTTCAGCCCTGCTCCTGCTGCAGCTAATACTCCATCAGCTTGTACTCATTCTAGGTTACATTCACCCTTGGCTGGAACCTCTACTGGTATTGATGGCTTACCTAGTGAACTGATCCAAATCCCCGAGGGGTCCAAGCTCCTGATTCCCTTGCCCATCTCAGGCTAAGGTCCAACATCACACTTGCCAATTTACCATTGACGTTGGGTAAGAGAATACAAAGAAATGCCCAAGTCATCATCAGATTGCAATTGTATTATTTTATGTCCCCACTGAGTAGCAGCATCCTTACCTCCTCATGACAATCAGAGTCAACTACGCTCTCGGAAGTATAACTCTTCCCTTGTCTACTAGTATTTTGACATGAAGAGCCCAGAGTGATGGGCACAATTTATAGGTCAATATTCAACAGGACTCTCTCCAAACTACTTTAAGAATCAGAGTAAATTCAATGCAATCTCAATATGAGTGATTTTTTTAAATAGAAATTGGCAAGTTGATTTTAAGATTTGGAAAGGTGAAGGAACTAGAGTAGCTGAAATATTTTTAAAAGATAGGCAAAGGTGGAGGACTCACACCATCTAATTTCGAGACTTCGTAAAAAATATAAAACTACAGTAATCCAGAGAGTGTGGTACTAGAAAAAGGTAAATATATACATGAATGGGAATGATTGGGAACTTTAGAAATAGGTTTATACATACGTAATCAAGTGATTTTGACAAAGTTATAAAACTAATTCACTAGAGAAAGGTAGTCTTTTCAACAAGTGATACTGGAAAAATTAGGTGTCCATATGCAAAAAAAAAAATGAACTTCAACTCATACCGTGCACAATATACAAAAATTAACTCTATATGAATCATAGCTCTACATGTAAAACCTAAACTTCTAGAAGAATACATGGGAAAAAGTCTTTGTGACCTTTGGTACAAAGATTACTTAGATATGATACCAAAAGCATGATCCATAGAAAAATTATAAATTAGACTATCAAAATTAGAATTTTCTGCTCTTCAAAAGACATTGTTTGTTTTTTTTTTTTATAAAGATTTTATTTATTTATTCATGACAGACAGAGAGAGAGAGGCAGAGGGAGAAGCAGGCTCCCGAGGAGCAGGGAGCCCGATGCGGGACTCGATCCCAGGACCCTGAGATCATGACCTGAGCCGAAGGCAGACGCTTAACCATCTGAGCCACCCAGGTGCCCCCAAAAGACATTGTTAAGAAAACGAAAAGACAGGCCAGGCCACAAATGGGAAGAAAATATTTGCAAAACACGTATCTGGTATAGGGTTTGTATTCTAGAATATATAAAGAACTCTCAAAACTCAATAAGAAAACAAACAACCAAATACAAAGCAAAATAATTGAAGAGATACTTTGCCAAAGGAGATAAACAGATGAAAATTAAGTACATGAAAAGATGGTCAGTATTATTAGTCATTATGGAAAAGCAAATTAAAGCCACAGTGACATATTAGAATGTCTAAAATTAGAAAAAAAAAAGAGAAAAAAAAAGGACAATAAAAGATCATACCTGTACCAAGAACTGGTAAGGATCCAGAATATCCAGAAGTCTCAAATGTTGCTGATAGGCATATGGAACAGCCACTTTCAAAAACAGTTTGGAAGTTTCTTATTGAGGTCAACATACGCTTACCATATGATTCAATAATACATCTCCTATGTATATGCTCAAGAGAAATGAAAACTTATGTGCCTACATAAGTACACAGAAACTTGTATGTGAATGTTTGTAGGAGCTTTATTCATAATAGTCAAAAAACTATGCAAATGTCCTTCAAATGGCTAATTAATAAACTGTGGTACATTCATACAATGGAATACTACTAAGCAATATAAAGGAATGAACTACTGATATATGCAACAACATAAATTATACTAAGTGAAAGAAGCCAGACTCAAAAGGTTACATACTGCATGATTCCATTCTGGAAAAGGCAAAACTATAAGGACAGAAAACATATCAGTCATTGCTAGACATTGAGAAATAGGTAAGAGTTGACTGCAAAGCAGCATGAGGAAACTTTTTTTTCTTTTTAAATTTTAATTTTAATTCCAGTTAGCTAACATATTTTAAGGAAATATTTTAGAGTAATAGAATTATTCTATATATTGATTTGGTGGTGGCACCTTGATTATATGCATCTGACAAAACTCATAGAATTATACACTGACAAGGGTAAATTTTATAGTATGTAAATTATATCTCCATAAAATAGAACTTTTAAATGGTTCAATGGGGTTTTATTGTGTCCCCTGTTAGAAGTGTTACTCTTTGGGAATTAAGACTTCTTAACCCTCAGAACCTAAAATTTGTTTTGTTTTTTTCTTTAAGATTTTATTTATTTATTTGAGAGAGAGAGTGAGAGAGAGCATAAGAGAGGGGAGACTCGGAGGAAAAAGCAGACTCCCCGCTGAGCAGGGAGCCCAATGTGGGACTAGATCCTGGGACTCCAGGATCATGACCTGAGCCGAAGGCAGACGCTTACCTGACTGAGGTACCCAGGTGCCCAGAACCTAAAGTAATGAGGATGAGAAGCACAAATTTCCCAGTATCCCTGGCAATGATAGTAAGTAGGTCAACACGTATATTTACCCTTGTTTTCCAGACCCATATGTTCTACCCAATTCAAGTTGCAGCATCATACAATGAGATTGCATTTGAGGCAGGCCTTGACGGATGGGTAGAGTTGCGACAAATTTACAAAGTACAGGGGGTTTTCAGGAAGAAGAAATTGTAACAGCAAAAATATGGAGGCAGGAAATGCACAGCATGTTTCAGGGTTTGTTTTGTTGGGGCACTAAGTACGGGCAGGAATATATTGGGATAAAATCTGCAAAGGAAAGTTGGATTATACCGTGAGGTTATGCCGAAAAGATTATATGTGATTTTGTAATACATTCAAGGGCTTTGAGAGACACCTTGGCTGATGATCATAGCTGCACTTTAGGGAGATTGGTGGGTCAGGAGTCCTTAGGATGGATTTATATGGCTCAAGAGTAAAGGTGGTTGCAATGACCCTCTGACTTTCAATATAGCCTGCTTCCAAACCCCAGAGCATTAGTGTTTTTACCTACATCTTCATTCTCATCCTCATCTAGAGCTCTAGAATTGTCTTTTTTTGTTGGGTGAAATTTCAAGCTTACATTAGCTTTTCAAGTAAGTTTACATTAAGGTAGTCTAGTTTTTTCCTTGCCACTGACTTTATGCCTAAATATCTAGGCTTCTAGTTTTTATATTTTATATGACAAAGATTTAACCCTGAATCATAATCCCAACAGTTAGTTCTTGAACTGTGCTCCTATACCCAATTATTTCTATGCAATCATCTGTTCTGAGATTTCCTTCTTGGCCGGAATGGCCTGTGATCTCTTGTCATTTTTCTTGTTCTTGAAGGCCTTATATTTTTCACTATACATGGGTAGACTGTTGCTAGACATATAAAGTGCCAGCCATATGCCTGGTTCTTTACATGAGTTCTCATTTAATTTCCAAAATAACCCCCCTGGAGATATTTTCTCAGAAGGAGACAAAACTTAGAGAAGTTAAATGGCTCATTCCTATTTACACAGTTAGTAAGCACCTGAGACAGAACTGGGACCTAATAATCTGATTCCAGAACCTATACTCCTGACCTCTGTAATGTCTAGGTAGAGGCCATATTCAAACAATTCAGTGTATTACAGTCATTGGGCTTGGCTGTCTCCACTTTGTGGAGCCGGATTCCATCAGCATCATGATTAGTGCCTGATGATGGAAGTAGCTTCCAATACATAGATATCAAAGTCCTGGCCAAGTGGGTCAGGACTCTGAAGAAAGAGACTGGAGGACCTTTCAGGAAACAAGGAAAAACCAAAGCATGAAGATTGGACAAATGTAGCAGGGATAGAGAAAGATTGAGAGGCACACCAATACTGAGAACTGACCCCAGTTATACCATTTAAGCTAGAAGTCTTACTGATGACCCCATCTGGTGCTGGTTCTATAGCCCATTTATGCTGTCAATACGGTCAACATAGCTCCAGAATTTAGGCTTTCAAGTGCCAGACCACAAAGATTGATCCAGGCTCAGGAAGATAGGTGTTGACAAACATGTCATGTTCAATGATTTCCTTTGTTTATGAAGTCCATGCTTAAATATATGGGTGGGCATTTTGTGTGTGTATTTATAGCAACTGAACTCCTGCAGCCATTAAAATCTAACAGAACAGCATGACAATAGCCTTAGGCTGTGTTGACCTTCCATTCATATAAAATGGCTTGTTTATCAAGCAAATGAATATTAAGGGTTATTAGTCCTCATTAAGGGATTTTAGCAAATTAAAAGGTTGATAGATAGCCCTCGTCTTTACCCTTTTGTTCCCAAGGCCAATGCTGGTGATGTCATTGTACATTAATAAATTGTAGCTGTTCAGCAGAAAGGAAAGTAAGCACAGACCTGCGTACACACATAAACACAGAATATCAATCCCATGTTAAAAAAAAATATTTACAAGGGTTGAATCTTAGAACAACCTCAAAAATTTTAGAAAAAGAAAATTCACGTGATTGATTCTGTTGTTGTTAAAATCTTATTCTCTATTTTCTAGATTGTGAGTAGGAATACTACTGAATTCACTTTAAAAAACAAGAAAAGCTTAATTTGGGGGTACTTTTTCATTGATTATCTCTTCCAATCCTAATGTTAACATAAAATGATTGGTTTCTATAACTGATACATATTTTATGTCTTAAATATTTTTTTCTGATTATAAAGACAATAAATTTATAATTAAATATGAAAACATGCTATGAACTTTTCTTTTTAAATTACTTATAATGAATCTCCCAGGGAAATCACTATGAATGTTGTGCTTTATTCCTAGTCATTTGATTTTTTTTGTGCAAGTGTTGCTTTTATCTCTGATTACTTTTTGTTTTAATTTACCTTAATACTCTTCCTCATCTTTGTACTTTTTTTTTTTTTTAAGATTTTATTTATTTATTTGACAGGGAGAGATACAACGAGAGCAGGAACACAAGCAGGGGGATTGGGAGAGGGAGAAGCAGGTTTCCCGCCAAGGAGGGAGCCCTATGTGGGGCTCGATCCCAGGACCCTGAGATCATGACCTGAGCTGAAGGCAGACGCTTAACGACTGAGCCACCCAGGCGCTCCTCATCTTTGTACTTTTAAACTCTTTCATTTTCTTTTTTTTCCCCAAGTTTTTATTTAAATTCCAGTTAGTTAACATACAGTGTAAATCATTATTCATTATTCATTTTCTTTAGGTATATCTCTTGTATATAGGTTTTTTAAAATTTTCTTTAATCTAATCTGGGATTGCATATATATTTTTATTCTTTTATTGCAGAAGTAAAAATGGGTATCTTGCAGAATAATTAGGAATTATGGATCAGTTATGTAAACCTCCCCACACCTGTTAGTATTTTGACATACACTTTTCAATTTATATATATGTATACACATACATATATTTATTAAGTAAAATAAGTATCTTAAATATGAGATCGATTGATATTTTTAGTGTTCTTCATTACTTAAGAAAATATTTTGAATGTCTCATATCATTTCATATAGTTTATAGAAATATCTTTAATGGCAGATAGCATCTCACTGTATCACTGTATCATAATTTTTTTATTTTATTAGTTATGTTAATCACCATACATTACATCATTAGTTTTTGATGTAGAGTTCCATGATTCATTGTTTGTGTATAACACCCAGTGCTCCATTCAGTACGTGCCCTCTTTAATACCCATCACCAGGCTAACCCATCTGTATCATAATTTTTTAATTGGTTCCTTTGGCTGTTCATATTATTTCCATTTTTTGCATTAGTAAACAAAGCTACAGTGAATAAACTTGTAGCTATCATTGACATATCAATCACTACTTCTTTAAAATGAAATCTTAGAACTGAAACTTCTGAGGAAAAAAGGGTATATGATATATAGGATTTTGGTTCAAGAAAGTAAGATTTAATTTCTTCCTTCAGTTTTCTGGTTCATGTTTTCTGTTTTGCATGCTTTCTTGCATTTTTCTTTTTTGCTCTTAAGTCTCTACTGTTTGTTTTCTTTTAGTAAATTGAAACATTTACATCCCATTTCTATCAGTGCTTTACTTCAAAGAAATTCTTAAAACTTAATCTTTCTAATTATAATTAGTAAGTATAAAACAGATTATTATTATTTTACTGTTATTTGTTGTCTGTTTCACGTTTCTAAGCGAAAGGGATTAACTTGATTTTGGCATTCTACAGTGTTTGACACTGTCTGATATTCCCCCCGCCGGACCCTTGCATTTCCATTTGTATATGTCGCAGTTCTAGGTATTGGATGGCAACAACCTAATCTAGACCAAGAAGGAATGACCCAGGATTGGGTAAAACCTTGGTGGAATAGTAAACACAAAGCCCAAAAGAGACATAGCTGATACGGCTGCAGTGGGCAGCAGAATTGGCAGAGATTCAGAGGCCTTTCATGCCTTCCTGTTCAGATCAAAACATTAGCCTCGTGGATCCCTCAGGTAGACAATTAAAGTCATCAGCCCAGAGACTAAGGTGCTTGACTTCCTAAGAAAAGTCAAGTTGCACTCATTACCTCAAAGAACACATATGACTAAACCATTTTTCTGATACATTTTAGTCCTTTGTTACTCTTTTGGACTACCTGGAAATACTTTTCCAAGATAATTAGTTCATTTAAGAAAACATTTTTTAAAAACCCCTTTTCTCTTTCACTTTCTTCCCATATTTGCTTTAATTTTATCAGAGTGAAAATTTTCACCCACTGAAAGGTTTCTAAAAGTTTTTAATCGCTTTATCTGAAAATCTCAAAACTATGGTGACAGTTGCTATAGAAATTCTCAGAAACAGATCAAAACAATTATAATAGTCTTTCAACTTGTAAACAATACAAATTCCAAATTTATTAGTTTTCCTTTGTGGAATAATAAATTATTTAAGACATATTAAATATAATTAGTTCACCAAATTGGATAGATTTTTTTAAAGATTTTATTTATTTCCTTGACAAAGAGAGAGAGAGAGCACAGTCAGGGGGAGTGGGAGAAGAGACAGGCTCCATGCTGCAGGGCTCCATCGCAGGACTCTGGAATCATGACGTGAGCTGCAGGCAAACGCTTAACCAACTGAGCCACCCAGGTGCCCAGGTAGATATTTTGCAAAATACACAATTAAGTGGTTGTGTTTTAAAACCACCTTCTCCCTATATTGAAAAAAAAATCTATTTGTCTCAATATTCTTACTCTCTAAAAAGATCTATTCTTCCATTAAAATGTCAATTTAGCCCATTCTTAAATATAATCACCCATTTAATCCTCACTCTTATTTTACTTCTAGACTTCTATTTCCTGTATTAAAATATGTAATTACAAATTTCCTTGAGCTTCCAAATCTAATCTGAAAAGTGAATGAAATTAATATAATTTAATTATCCTGTCTACAGAACTGTTCTGATTAATTTATTAGCAATGATATTGCTTTACTTTTTAAAGTACTTGACAGTTTTTCAAGTGCTGTCATATCTTTTATCTGACTTGATATTTTAACAAGTAAGATAGATATTAACCATATAAAGTTGAGATGGAATAACTTGTTTGAGTATGTCTTACCTAGAGAAACACCAATCATCCTTTGTATTTTTCTCACACTCTCACCCCCACCTATGTTTTTAATCTCAATTTCTCACCAAATTGAATGTTTCCTTCATCTTGATAATTTATCTTAACAAGGGATCCCAACCTATTCCAATAACTTTAATTTATTATTTATTTATTTTATTTCTGACTGAGAATATTTATTAAATGTTTTGGAGAAAGAAATGCCTTTCAATTATTATAACTTTTCAGTTTTGAGACCATCCCATCTATTTTAGGATTATAACCATTTATCTGATATTTCCATAACCAGGAATTTAAAAAATTATGTATTTTTCTTTTACTTTATTTTAGGGTTTAGAGTTATAGGGTTCCTCTAGCTGTCTCAATTAACACACACCAAGTTTTCTTTACTTCTCACTTCTGCAAGAGTCCAATATGGATATTTCTGATTAGTAGGCAGTTTTCCCCCATGGGGTTATTTGGGGAACTCAGGCTCTTTTCACCTTTTGATTCCACCATCCCCTGGGGCCTCTGAGTTCTCTACCTCAGGTTTATCTGCTTCTTCAGAGCTTCAGGTTGTAGATGACACAATCCATTCTTACATTCTTGCGGTGGGAATGAATCACATGGACAGATCTGAAATGTATCTCTGTTTGGGCAGCTACCTCCCAGAATCTACACCATGCTGTGATTTAGAGCAAATTTTGGTAGATAGTTAGCCATCAAAGCCACAGAAGATTATAACTATGAATACCCCAAATATAACACATGTGATGCTATTTAATAATGAGACACTAACAAGGAAGCATCAGGACTGTGCAAGGGAGTTTTTAAGAGCTTGACCACAGGTGCACAAGGATGGAGCTATGTTCAACCTCTCCCGCTTTTCTGGTTGGCTGTGTCTTAGAATACAGTTTACCTCAATTCCCATCTGATCATCTGGAAGATTTGAGCCCAAGGCAGAACTTACTGGGCCCCATTTATTAATACCTTGTCCCCAACTGTGCATCCACTAATGGTTTCAACTGGACTGTCTCCTGCTTGGAGGGGAACACTTCCAGCATCTATTACTTCAGATGGAAGTAACAGCCTCACTATTTCCTGGTCAGTAGCTGGTACATTATAGGTGAATGGGGCTAAAAGATTCCTGTTTTAAATAATTATCCTTAAAATCTAGCAGAGCATAAAAGGAAGATCTAGTTGTGTTTTTATTTTTATTTATTTATTTTTAAAGATTTTATTTATTTATTTGACAGAGAGAGACACAGGGAGAGAGAAGGGACACAAGCAGGGGGGAGTGGGAGAGGGAGAAGCAGGCTTCCTGCCGAGCAGGGAGCCCGATGTGGGACTCGATCCCAGGACCCTGGGACCATGACCTGAGCCAAAGGCAGATGCATAACGACTGAGCCACCCAGGCACCCCTCTAGTTGTGTTTTTAAAGGATTTTTCAATTCTGAAAGAATTGCCATATTAAGAAGTTCCTGTGGTTTCACTATCATAACAGATACGATATTGCAAGTGGAAAGGCTCTCAAACACTACCTAGTATTGAGATTATAACCTATTTTTTGAATTCTACCGCATCTAGTCGATGTCCATTTATGGACTGAATATTAGGAATCTGACAGAAATTCTTCATGCTATAGTTAAGCTTTTTTATTTTTAATTTTTATTTTTTAATTTTTTAAAATTATGTTCAGTTAGCCAACATATAGTGCATCATTAGTCTTTGATGTAGTGTTCAACGATTCATTAGTTGCGGATAACACCCAGTGCTCATCACCACACATGCCCTTCTGAATATCCATCACCTGGCTACCCTATCCCCCCATCCCCCCTTCTGTAACCCTCAGTTTGTTTCCCAGGGTCCATAGTCTCTCATGGTTTGTCTCCTTCTCTGATTTCTTCCCATTCAGTTAAGCTTATTTCCTCTTGTGCATTTCCTCTTGTGGTCTTTTCTCTCGGAACAGGGACAATTGCTGGTTATGACACTTGACCCTTTGCACTTTATCATTGCCCATATAGTTTTTTTTCTCTAATGGATAATTTTAAAATCTTCCCCAGAATTATGATTTAATTCTGCCCTCATTCTTTAGCATTGATTTTACCTGTATCTTGCATTTCAGAATTAATCAAATATCCTATATATCACTTTCAAGATTGAAAAAATAATATTAGCTTTCTAATTGAAAATAAGTCTTGCTTTTGAAAATAAGTCTTGCTAGTTTGAAAATACAGGAAGCTAGTAGTGTACAATGAAAATAGCAGATAGGCTAGGGTAACAGGAAGGTCCCCATGCCCTTCATGTAGACTTTCAAAGGAATAATGCGCGTAAATGAGAAAAACTAAATTAAATTAAGTTTATAACCTACAGTATGTTGCCACAGATTCCAATTTTTATACTCCTATAATTAACTGTGCCACTCATTAACTTTACAGTATCCTTTTAAGTCTTGTTACTTAACCATAGCCTCATGCTAGTTAATTATGGAAAATGTAAGGCAAGGGTTTTTTTTTTTTTTTTTTTTTTTTTTAGAAATATAATTCATGCAGGTACCTTAAAGCACTTAACATACAGGATGTACAAAATTAGCTTCACTTGTCAGATAATTTTAAAGCCAGATATTTAAAATGAGCACATGGAGGATCCACTCATTTAGATTTGGGCCAATTCTAAAAGAGTATGGTTCATTGAAAGCATGGTATGTTCCATAAGAAAATGGGAATTCACTGAAGACAGAAATTGTTAATCTACTATTCCCTGTAAATGAAAGTTTAGAAAATAAAATGACAAGAAGTATACAACTGTGGAGATAATGGAGCTCACCTACTGAGTTGGACCACCAGGTGAGATGATTTTCATAAGTATTATTTTAACGAGGAAATTGATGCCATTGAGCAATAATAAAAGGATTCACAGGAGGTTTTTTTTTTTTTTAATTGTTGTTTTAAAGAGCATTGACTTCTGAAACTATGCTGAAATACAGTGGGTTAGAAGACAGAAAATCTGAATTCTAGATCAAATTTGTAACTTTTCATTTCACATGTAGTTGCTGTGAGAACTGAATGAGATGTATCTGAAAGAGACTGATGCAGGTACTAGATTCAGGAACCCCCTCCATTACATGCTATCTCTTTTTGGGAGCTATTTGGATCATGCCCTCCGATGGTGGCACTGGGTTTGATCGGCTGTGAGTGGTACTTGCTTGGATATTTGTGTCTCTTTGCTCTTTGAAACATTATTTTAAGGAACAACATCTCTTCTTTTCTCATTGTTTTATCCACCTCCTTGCTGACCATAATTCTTCCAAAATGCCTTCAAAAATATTTGTTGACTTTAATTGAGTAATTGAGTTTCAAATGATAGTGAAATTGCAGCCCTGCTTTTGTTTTCTTCTTTGTAGTATTAGGTAGGTAAAGGTATTTAGGGAAGGAGGGAAGTCCAGCTCTGAAAACAAGAGCTTTAGAATCCAAAAAGATGTGGAATAAGAAACAATAAAAATTTAATAAGCAACCCCTTTGACATTCCCTTGAAATGATACAATTCTATAGTATTTTTGAGTTTGTGAGTTTCTTTAAGATTTTATTCATTATCATTGTGTTTGAAAGGAACTGTGTAGAGTGGAGAGGTAGGGGAACATTGCTCTTTATGGTCTCAGTTCACTAACTCATTTTATGTGTTTTGGTGCTAATCTGAGCCAATTTAGTTTCATAGCCTTGCAGCAAAGGTATATGTTACACTTTAGCAGCGTACCGTATTAGGCAAACTACCTGAGAAAATACCTTCTCATAGAGGGGATGGTGCAGAGAGGTAGTGAGTTCCTTTATAAGAAATTGATTCCACCTTGTTTCAAATTTTGAGGCATTTGGAAGTTCAGAGTAGAATCTAACGGGATGAGAGGAAGAAAATTAGCACCTACGCAGTCAATAAAAAGATACTTATTTAGGACTAACTAATCACCAATTGCTTGCTACAAGTAGTGGAAAACAATAAAACAATGAAGGACAGGAAGAAAGTAACATTTATCAACAGCTGCTTTGGGCCCTTAATCCAATGCTGTGTCTGTTATCGTATTTGATTCTCATATGAGTCCAGTGAGGACAGTATCACCTCCACATCATTTACAAGGAAATTGGGGCTTGGTGAAGTAACCTGTTTAAGGTGATTACAATGATAAGGTAATGAGAGAGGACTGGAGTTCAGATCTGTTCTATTTAACACCCACACCTTTTCAACGACAGTTCTCCCTCCCTAGCTGCAGACAAGTATTTGGGGGGCTTACTGATATAATGCAGGCTTATAATGCAGACTTCATTTGGGCTACATGCACCAGAGGTCATAAAAGAGATAAATAATCTCTGAGGACATCTATTTCTCCACACACAGCGTGGCAGGCTTCAGGCAAAATTGTGATGTAGATGAATAGTGTCTCTTATCCCAAGTTATCCTTGCTGACCTTCTCACTTCTTTACTTGGCAACTCTTCCTTCAGGTCCTCTATCTACTTTGTACCTGTAAAAACAGGAAAGAGCTGGTGTCAGGCATTATATGTATTGGGTTTCAGTTGCTATATTAACTGCATTTCATTTTTATACTGTTTTTCTTTAAAACAATAATACATGCACATAGCTAAAATGTACTTCAAGATACAACAATAAAAAACTGGTAGGCACCTGCACCACCTCTCCTGGCTCCTGAACCCCACTCCCCTGAGACAAATATTTTCAACTGTTTCAGCCATTTCTTCTGGCGTTTCCTCTTTTCTTTCCCTTAATAACGGGCCTACACTATTATCTCTTTATGTACTCAATTTTAAGCATGATCTATTTTCTTTCCATGGAAGCTGAGGATTGAATTCTCAGAACTTCCCCTACACAAACCCTTCTTCCTATCCACGAGCAAAGTTAAAATCCCAATCTTTGGTGAAATGGATATACTGGATTTGCAGTTTTACATGTTGCTGACAGCTGAGTCACATTGTGTGTTATAATTTCATTACTTTTCTTCTAAATCTCTCCATTTTCCTTGGAGTTACTGTCTTGCAGTGTTAACTAGGGCAGGTTCCATTGCTGAAAAAGAGGCCAAATGGCAGTGACTTGAAAGATGGAGTTTATCTCTGTCTTATCTGACAGTCTGAGCAAGCCGACTAGAGCAGATATGACCGTTCCAGTGGCAGGGACTCAGACTCCTTTTATCTTACTGTTTTGGCAGCCTTACCACCTGGCTTCCACTTCATGGTCTAAAAATGTTTCTTTAGCTTGACTGTCATGTCTGTTTTCCTAAAAGTGGGAGGGGGAGAAGATGTGGAGAGCATACAAGTGGAAATATCCTATCGCATTGGCGAAAATTTTGACCCAAGGCTACATGTAACTGCAAGGAGGATACAGGGTATAGTCTTACTAGGACACCTGCATGTCTAGCTAAATTTAGGGGGTTTATACTCAAAGAATTTGGAAGGGATATTTGGAGACTAATAACGGTGTTCCCTGCCTTGATTTCCACTCAAAGTTTTTTCTTTTTTTTTTTTTCGTTGTTTGGTTGTTTTGTTTTTAATTTAAATTAACATATAATGTATTATTTGTTTCAGGGGTACAGGTCTGTGATTCGTCAGTCTTATATAATACCCAGTGCTCATTATAACACATACTCTCCCCAATGTCCCTCACCCAGTTGGCCCACCACCCCACCCTCTCTCCCCTCCAGCAACCTTCAGTTTGTTTCCTAAGATTACGAGTGTCTTATGGTTTGTCTCCCTCTCTGGTTTGTCTTGTTTCATTTTTTCCTCTCTTCCCCTATGATCCACTCAAAGTTTTTTCTGACTTTTGCCTCTACTACTGCAAGCCATTGTCCATTCTAAGATCACCTCTACATCCTAGATTGCCAAATGCTATGAGCTCTTCAATCAGTAGGGCATTTCTTTCACTGAAATTTTATCCAATTCTATTAACTATATATTTCCTGAAACTCCTACTGAAGATTACAAATGTTCTTCTCTTTTGTGTGGCTATAATTGTGAGTGGGGCAAAATTTAAAATTAATGATTGGGCCTATTGTCGAGTATCTCTTCTATATTTTTACTTGTTGATAGCTAGTAGCATATAATGTCAACAGAGTTTTAGATACCACATCTTGATTTTCAGTAATTATATCATACAATCATACAATTTGTAAGAAAGATCTTGCATTTTCTTTCTCCAGAGAATAAATTAATATTACAAAGCTAATGTTCTGTTTGGTCTTCAAATGCAGTCACAGAATAAATAAAATCTCTCCTGGAGTTGAATTTTGTGTCGCATTCAGTTGCTGAAGTTAACTAGTTAAACTAGTTAGAGCTAGTTAAACTAACTTAACAAGTAATTATAGTTACTTGACAATAATATTCTTTTAAGCATCAAACTGTGGCAAAAAATCCTATCTTAATTAAGTTTAATAATCTAAGCACAAACCATTTTCCTGTGATATGATTTCAGAACTAATGGGCCCACAATTTTAAACTCTTTAAAGAGAGAGAGTATCATCTGCTGAATCTTTGATATTCTAGTTAGAAAATATTGCTGCAATATTCATGGCAGTAGAAGTAGAAGTAAATATTCTTATGTGGGGAGTTTATCTAGTTTCCCATGTGATTCAGAATGGAAAAATGTTGCTCAGCATCACATTTACTGTTTAATAATTTGTTGCTTTCAGTCTTAACTTTGAAATTTTATGAAATCCTCACCCGAACTTCCAACCAATTGACTAAATATTTTTATGGTAAGCTTTGAAAATAGTTCAGGCAAAGAAAGCTGAACTTGATATACTCCAAATAATGAAATAGAATGAGGATTGAATGAGGAACTGTTATAGTAGAGTTTATCTTTTTGTAAAAAAATGAAATATAGCAAAAATACAGAAAATTGCATAAAACAGAAACATACTCTTCAATGTTTATCAAAGTGAAAATCCCTGTAACCATCATCAGGTCAAGGATAAAACATTGCCAGCCCACTAGAGCTCCCTTTGTGTCCCATTTGAATTGCTTCCCTCACTCCCCAAATATAATTAAATCACTTGATTTAGTGAAGGGGGAGAAATTAGAGGGGGAGATGAACCATGAGAGACAATGCACTCTGAAAAACAAACTGAGGGTTCTAGAGGGGAGGGGTGTGGGAGGATGGGTTGGCCTGGTGATGGGTATTAAAGAGGGCACGTTCTGCATGGAGCACTGGGTGTTATGCACAAACAGTGAATCATGGAACACTACATCAAAAACTAATGATGTGATGTATGGTGATTAACATAACAATAAAAATTTTTAAAAATCACCTGATTTAGTTACCTTTTAAAAATGTAGTTTTACCACCGAAGCAGTATGCTTAGTTACTCTCTATAACCTGTCCCGTTCTTGAACTTACTTTATGTAAATAATACGAAGCACACACAATTCATTTCTATCTACTTTTGTTCTATGTTTTTTATGATATTGATTATGTTGTTGTAAGAAGCTGTAGCTTTTACAATTTTTGGTGCTGTATAACATTTCATTTTATGAAATGAAAATTTGCTACATTTTAGCTACCCAGTCTATTGTTAATGGACATTTGAGTTGTTTCCAGTTTGGAAAATTAAAGATGATGCTGCTATAAATAATCCTGTGCATGTCTTTTGGGACACATGTGCATATTTCTGATGGGAACATATCTAGGAATGCAGTTATTACATCTTACGTTATGTCTACCTGCAACATTAGTAGATATTGCCAAAATAGTTTTCCAAAGTGATACCTATTTATATTCTCCCTAGCAGCAAAAAAGGGTTCCCAGTGCTTCACATCCTCATCAAAAGTGGTGATTGAGAGTCTTTTCAAATTTACCCAATTAAATGCGTTTCTAATGGTATCTCATTGTTGTTTTAATTAGCACTTCTCTGAAGTCTAATGAGCTTGAGCAAGTTTTCATATGATTATTGACAATTTGGCTAGCATCTTTTTGTAAATGCTATTTGAAGGCCTGTAGCCCTTTTTCTATTGTGTTGATTGCTTTTTGCTTGTTTTTTAATTGTTAGGAATTCTTGATTGTCTGTATTGTAAAAATCTTCAGCTTTCTGGCTTACCTCTTTACTCAATGTGAATTTTGATGAACAAAAGTTCTTAATTTTGATGTAGTCTAATTTATCCCTCATTTCTTTAATGCTTAGTGCTATTTGAATTCTTTTAAGAAATTTTTTCTCTCTGCTGAGCTGTTAATGTTATGTTACCATATACTATTTTTAGAAGCTTTATTGTTTTACCTTCCATATTCAGACCATTTTTAAAATATATTCAAATGTCTTAGCATGAATTATTGAAAAAAATATCTTTACCCTTCAATTCTGTTTTTGCACTTTCTGTTTCATTTCATTTATCCATTAGTACCAGTATCTTTTAATTACTGTAGCTTTACAATAAGTTTTGATTTCCAATAGAGAAGGCCTCCTACTCTGTTGTTCTTCAGGAATATCTTGGTTCCTCCTTTGGCATTTTCATATACATTTTTAAATTAGTTTGTTACGTACCACTAATAAACCTACTGGTATTTTTATTAAGATTTCATTAATTATAGAAATTAATTTCATTCATTACATTTTTAGATTAGTTTGTTATGTATCACTAATAAAACTACTGGTATTTTTATTAAGATTTCATTAATTATAGAGTTAATTAAGATTTCATTAATTATAAATTTTATTAATGTATTGTATCACATTGATTGATTTGTGAATGTTGAACCAACCTTGCAGCCCAGGGATAAATCACACTTGGTCATGGTGAATAATCCTTTAAATGTACTGTTGGATCCTTTGGCTAGTATTTTGGTGAGAAATTTTGCATCCATGTTCATCAGGGATATTGGTCTGTAATTTTCCTTTTTGATGGGGTGCTTGTCTGGTTTTGGGATCAAGGTAATGGTAGCCTCATAAAATGAGTTTGGAAGTTTTCCTTCCATTTCTATTTTTTGGGACAGTTTCAGAAGAATAGGTATTAATTCTTCTTTAAATGTTTGGTAGAACTCCCCTGGGAAGCCATCTGGCCCTGGGCTCTTGTTTGTTGGGAGATTTTTGATTACTGCTTCAATTTCCTTACTGGATATAGGTCTATTTAGGTTTTCTATTTCTTCCTGGTTCAGTTTTGGTAGTTGATACATCTCTAGGAATGCATCCATTTCTTCCAGATTATCTAATTTGCTGGCATATAGTTGCTCATAATATGTTCTTATAATTGTTTATATTTCTTTGGTGTTGGTTGTGATCTCTCCTCTTTCATTCATGATTTTATTTATTTGGTTCATATCTCTTTTCTTTTTGATAAGTCTGGCTAGGGGTTTATCAATCTTATTAATTCTTTCAAAGAACCAGCTCCTAGTTTTGTTGATCTGTTTTACTGTTCTTTTTGTTTCTAGTTTATTGACTTTTGCTCTGATCTTTATTATTTCTCTTCTCCTGCTGGGTTCAGGCTTTATGTGCTGTTCTTTCTCCAGTTCCTTTAGGTGTAGGGTTAGGTTGTGTATTTGAGATCTTTCTTGTTTCTTGAGAAAGTCCTGTATTGCTATATATTTTCTTCTTAGGACCACCTTTGCTGCATCCCAAAGATTTTGATACAATACATTAATAAAAGAAAGAACAAGAACCATATGATCCTCTCAATAGATGCAGAAAAAGCATTTGACAAAGTATAGCATCCTCTCTTGACTAAAACTCTTCACAGTGTAGGGATAGAGGGTACATACCTCAATATCATAAAAGCCATCTATGAAAAACCCACAGCAAATATCGTTCTCAATGGGGAAAAACTGAGAGCTTTTCCCCTAAGGTCAGGAACACGGCAGGGATGTCCACTATCACCACTGCCTTTCAACATAGTAGTAGAAGTTCTAGCCTCTGCAATCAGACAACAAAAAGAAATAAAAGGCATCCGAATCAACAAAGAAGTCAAATTCTCACTTTTTGCAGGTGATATGATACTTTATGTGGAAAACCCAAAAGACTCCACCCCAAAACTGCTAGAACTCATCCAGGAATTCAGTAAGGTGGCAGGATATAAAATCAATGCACAGAAATCAGTGGCATTTCTATACACCAACAAGACAGAAGGAAGAGAAATTAAGGAGTCGATCCCATTTACAATTGCACCCAAAACCATAAGATACCTAGGAATAAATCTAACCAAAGAGGCAAAGAATCTGTACTCAGAAAACTATAGAATACTCATGAAAGAAATTGAGGAAGACACAAAGAAACGGAAAAGCGTTGTGAAAATGTCTATGCTATCTAGAGCAATCTACACATTTAATGAAATTCCTATCAAAATACCATCAACTTTTTTCAGAGATATGGAACAAATAATACTAAAATTTGTATGGAACCAGAAAAGACCCCAAATAGCCAGAGGAATGTTGAAAAAGAAAAGCAAAGCTGGCAGCATCACAATTCTGGGCTTCCAGCTCTATTACAAACTGTGGTCATCAAGACAGTATGGTACTGGCACAAAAACAGACACATAGATCAATGGAACAGAATAGAGAGCCCAGAAATGGATCCTCAACTCTGTGGTCAACTAATCCTCGACAAAGCAGGAAAGAATGTCCAATAGAAAAAAGACAGTCTCTGCAACAAATGGTGTTGGGAAAATTGGACAGCCACATGCAGAAGAATGAAACTGGACCATTTCCTTACACCACACACAAAAATAGACTCCAAATGGTTGAAAGACCTCAATGTGAGACAGGAGTCCATCAAAATCCTAAAGGAGAACACAGGCAGCAACCTCTTTGACCTCAGCTGAAGCAACTTCTTCCTAGAAACATCGCCAAAGGCAAGGGAAGCGAGGGCAAAAATGAACTATTGGGACTTTTGCATAGCAAAAGAAACAGTCAACAAAACCAAAAGACAACCGACAGAATGGAAGAAGATATTTGCAAGTGACATATCAGATAAAGGGCTGGTATCCAGAATCTATAAAGAACTTATCAAACTCAACACCCAAAGAACAAAGAATCCAATCAAGAAATGGGCAGAAGACATGAACAGACATTTCTGCAAAGAAGACATTCAAATGGCCAACAGACATATGAAAAAGTGCTCAACATCGCTCGGCATCAGGGAAATCCAAATCAACACCACAATGAGATACCATCTCATGCCTGTCAGAATGGCTAAAATTAATAACTCAGGAAATGACAGATGTTGGCAAGGATGCGGAGAAAGAGGAATCCTCTTATACCATTGTTGGGAAGGCAAACTGGTGCAGCCACTCTGGAAAACAGTATGGAAGTTCCTCAAAAAGTTAAAAATAGAGCTACCCTATTACCCAGCAATTGCACTACTATGTATTTGTCCAAAGGATACAAACATAGTGATTTGAAGGGCACATGCACCCCAATGTTTATAGCAGCAACATCCACAATAGCCAAAATATGGAAAGAGCCCAGCCCAGCTGTCCAACTACAGATGAATGGATACGAATATCTCCATGCCTACATACTTGATAAACTAGATGAAATGGACTGATTCCTTGAAAGACATAATCTGCCAAAACTCACTCAAGAAGAAATAGAAAATGAAGGGGGGGAAATCGGAGGGGGAGACGAACCATTAGAGACTATGGACTCTGAGAAACAAACTGAGGGTTCTAGAGGGGAGGGGGGTAGGGGGGAGTGGGTTAGCCGGGTGATGGGTATTAAAGAGGGCATGTATTGAATGGAGCACTGGGTGTTATACACAAATGTATGTATATATACGCATGTATATATACGCAAAAAATGTATATATATATATACACACACACAATGGAATATTACTTAGCCATCAAAAAAAAGGAAATCTTGCCATTTACAACGATGTGGATGGAACTAGAGTGTATTATGCTAAGCAAAATAAGTCAGAGAAAGACAAATACCATATGATTTCACCCATATGTGGAATTTAAGAAACAGAACAGATGAACATAGGGGGAGGGAAGGAAAAATAAAATTAGAGGAAAACAGAGAGGGAGACAAACCATAAGAGGCTCTTAATCTCAGGAAACAAACTGAGGTTTGCTGGAATGGACAGGGGTGGGAGGGATGGGGTGGCTGGGTGATGGACATTTGGGAGGGTATGTATTATGGTGAATGCTGTGAATTGTGTAAGACTGATGAATCACAGACCTGTACCCCTGAGACAAATAATACATTATATGTTGATAAAAAAAAATTTTTAATAACAAAAAAAAAGAAAGTAAGTCCTTCCTTCCTCATTTTCCTATGATAGTCCTGGTTTATACCTATAGTCCTGGTATCCTGTCTAGCTTAGTATTTCTCTGAGGTGTTTTTTTATCTCTCACTTATTAATTAATTAATTAACTAATTAATCAAATTACAATAAGCTGGGAAAATTTTGCTAGACCACTAGTTTGTAACTTCAGTTCCTGTATGGTCTCTTTTAGAAGTGGAATGGACACATGTGTAGGGAACAGAAAATAACTATCAATGACCCACCTCTATTTTTTCAACTAATTCTTGTCATAATGATATCAATATCTTCCATTTAAAGATAACAAGCAGAATGCTCACTGATAAAATAAAATGAACTCAAACACAAACAGCTAGCGGTAGCTAACTCATTCTGATCCAGGTGGTGGTTGGAAAGCTATACTATTGATTTTTTTGTCTCTGTCAGTCACCTGCTGTATATGGTATATTTGATAAATTGTGCCTTATAAAAATATTTGTCAAAAAACGAGTGCTCTGGGAAAAGGAAGAATCAATACTTGTGAAAATATTTGGGAGGTGGCATTTTAACATGAATATCTCCATGCCTACATATTTGACAAACTAGATGAAATGGACTGATTCCTTGAAAGACATAATCTGCCAAAACTCACTCAAGAAGAAATAGGAAATGAAGGGGGGGAAATCAGAGGGGGAGATGAACCATTAGAGACTATGGACTCTGAGAAACAAACTGAGGGTTCTAGAGGGGAGGGGGGAAGGGGGGAGAGGGTTAGCTGGGTGATGGGTATTAAAGAGGGCATGTATTGAATGGAGCACTGGGTGTTATACGCAAACAATGAATCATGGAACACTACATCAAAAACTAATGATGTAATATATGGTGATTAACATAACATAATAAAATGAAAAAAAAAGAAATAGGAAGTCTAAAAAAAGGAAGAATAGAAGAAGAAATAGGAAGTCTAAGAAGGCCTGTATATATTAAAGAAATTGACTCAATATTTAATAACCTTCTAATATAAAAAGCCATGAAAATATACGGAAGAACCTTAAATGCTTATTAAGTAAAAGAAGTCAATCTGAAAAGGCTACATACTGTATGATTCCTAATTATATTACATTATGGTAAGGTTAAACTATGGAGATGTAAAAGGATCAGTGGTTGTCAAGAATTAAGTATTTTGGTGTGAATCCAAAACTTTTCTAAAAAAATAAAAAGATGGAGCCTCATATGGAAGTCAAACCAAACATCTACAGCGGACCCCTTGATAGATCTGGACGAGAGAGACCCTGACCATTGCCCCATCCAATGCCCCTGACCAGCAGGAAGTAGCTACAATCGGTCATCGCCCTTTTTCCCTAACAGTAGTTAGGGTTACCTCTTCAGAGGGGGGCGGGGAATGATGAAGGATAATTAGAAGGCAGATAGGCAGGGACAAGGGGCCCCCACCCTAAGAGGAAACCACCCTTGAAAGGATTTTACACCACCCTAGAAGTAGCCCTCCCCTCTTTCCTGTGTGACAAAAACCTGATTGGAGGACAGGCGCAGGAATGGTTAATCAGATTAAAACAGCCCACCAACAAGCCCATAAAACCCCCTACACTTAGAAATTCTGGTGGCAACCCCTTCCGGTCTCCTCCCTCTTTGGAAGCTTTGTACTATCACTTTGCTATCACTCCCAATAAACCTTGCTTTGCTGTTCACCTAAATAAATAAATAAATAAATAATAAAGTTAATTAATACAAAGAATTGATAGTATGTTGCATTTAACAGAATTTAGCTAATATACTTTAACCATGGTTACAGAGTATTTCAACAATTAAGATATTACTTACCTGAAGAGTCAGTTGAAGGTGTCATCAATTTAAACAATTTTTTTTTAAGATTTTAATTATTTGTGAGAGAGAGAGAGAGAGTGTGCACAAGTTGAGGGGGAGGGGAAAAGGGAGAGGGAGAAGCAGACTCCCTGCTGAGGAGGGACACTGGTGCGGGGCTTGATCCCAGGACCCAGGGATCATGACCTGAAGGAAAGGCAGATGCTTAACTGACTGAGCCACCCAGGTACGCATGCTTATAGAATTTTAAAGGTTTAGATAATCCATATAAAGATCCTCTTCCCCAGGTTATTTTAATTTTTTAGAGAGAGTGTCATTTTGAGGAAAGTTAACAAAATTATTTTGTAAGCCCCCCATTATAATAAAACTAATATATTTTGGTCAATAAATCAATATTTCTTTAATGTCTTCTTTGAACCAAGAATAATATGGTTACATTATCTATCATTAGGAAGAATTGCTGCCTCAATGACACTGAGACTTTTAATCCATGAAAATGATATTTCCTTCTATTTGCTTAGGGTTTTTTAATGCCTTAATAACATTTTATGGATTTCCCCATACAGTTTTTGCACATCATTTGCTATATTTGTTTCTAGGTATTTGATTTTTGCTTCATTTTACTGTAATATAAATATTATCTTCTAAAATTTATTTTTGTTCCTTTTTTGGTGTATAGAAATGCAATTATTTTTGTAGATTTTATAGAAATCATGTAAAATTTATTAATTCAATGATGCATTTTGTGAATGGTCTAAGAACACAACCATATCTTTAGTAAGGAGTGATATTATTTTTTTTTTCAGTTCTTATACATTAATTAGTTTATTTTAACTTATTGCTTAGAACAATAAGTTCACCCACTTCTATACAACAGTGGGTGAAAGTGGGGATAATGAGCATACTTTTTAAAATGGTCAATCTCAAATAGAAAGCTTTTAACATTTCACTATAAAAGATGATACTTTATGTAATTTAAGGGTATTGTTCTTTAATTGTTTTTATTCTTAGTATGTATGCATACATGTATTTAGCTTATTCTTTCACAGTGAGAAGGATGTGTTAAAATTTCAAAGTGTTACTGAATATTTTTTTTCTTTACTTCTGCAAATGTTTGCTTTCTGTGCTTTGAAGCTATATTAGATGTTTACATATTCAAGCCATTTCATATCCTCCTGGCAAATTCACCATTTACTTATTCTTAGGTATCCCTCTTTGTCTTTAGTAATTCTCTTTGACTTAAAGGTTGCTTTGTGTGATAATTAGAGTTACAGCAACATTCTTTTGGATATGATTTTCATGGCATATGTATTTCCCATTCTTTTATTTTCAATCTTCTTTGTCCTCATAATTTAGATATTTTTATTATTGCTAAGATATTTTAATTCAGTCTATCTTCTTTTAAACTTTAAATATTTAAATCTAATCCATTTATGTTTATTATAATCATTTAAATTTTGTTTTTAAATCTACCATTATTCTTTGGCCCTTCTGCTTTTTTCTTGCTTACTTTGGATTGATTTTTTTCCCCCTATCAAATTAGAAGTTGTATATTCTTCTACCTTTTTTTTTTAGCATTTATTCTAGTGTTCACAACATGCATCCTTTACCTATTAAAATTGAATATTAATTGGCATTCTCCCCTCATCCCTGACAATGCAACCACCTTTGAACATTTTAACTCAATTTGTTTTACTCTTTAAGTATATGCTTTTATTATTGGATATTTAATTCTTCATTTATATTTAAACTGAAAAGGTATTATTTTTTATCTTGTAGCATCAGCATTCATATATATCCACATATTTCTTTCTTCATTGCTTTTTATTTCTTCCTATATTTCTAACCCTATATTTTCATTGCTGTGTATCAAGTACATAATTTAGTATTTCCTTTTGTATGGGTCTACTGCTCATGAATTCTTTTAGGGTTTGTTTTTTTTTTTTTTTTTGCTATAATACCTCTATTTCACTTTGATTCTTGAAGAATATGTTATTTTGGTAAAGAACTCTAGGTTGGCATATATTTTTTAAAGTACATTAAAATATTATTTCTTCCAGCTTACTTTTTTTTTCTGTAGATAAGTTAGCTGTCAGCATAATTGTTGCTATTTTGAAGTTAGTCCTTTTTTTTTACTTTCTCTTTAAAGATTTTTTTTCACCTTTATTTTTCTGTCAGTTTACCATGATGTGTATAACTATAGGTGTCTTTTTACTTCTTGAACTTTGTATTTGTACAGCCTCTAAATCTGTGGCTTACTGTCTTCATTCAATTTTGGAAAGTTCTCACTTAGTATTCTTCCAAATAATGCAGTTACTCTTTTCTCCTCCTTTTGTTTTGCTCAAATAACCCAAAATTATAGACCCCCATGCTATATATTCCCTGTCCCTTACTGTCTTTTTGGCATTTTTCTCCTTTTTTTCTCTTTATGCTTCATTTAACTATTTTCTCACAACTCATTTTCAAGTTTGCGAAGTATTTTTGCAGCTGTTGCTATTTTACTTTTAAAACCATCCATCAACATGGCTAAAATCAACAACACAAGAAATGATAGGTGTTTGCAGGGATAAAATTGTTTTTAAAAAAAGAACCAATGGGGGTGGGAAGTACATGAGATTGTTGCTCTGAGAAATAGGAAAAGGAATTGATTAAAATTAAATCAGACTGCTGTTGAAGACCCAGATAAAGTAGGTATTCATAGATGTGTAATGGAGTCAATCATTATGATTTTTCAATATTCCTTATAATATTCAGACTATCAGGAGTAAAATTGAAGAAACTGGGAAAGTAAGGTCCAAGTTAAAATGTATTAAGTTCTCTGTTATGAAGTTTTTGTCTTTTCTAACCAACCAGACTAAATTCTTTGAGAGTGGGAACCTGTGTTACACAATGCTTAATATATAAATATTAATATATGATACCGATATTTCTATCCTAGTTAAGTCCAGACTACAATAGTGCTGGAAATGTCTAATGTCACAAGACGTTCATTTGTTCATTCCTATCATATGAACTGAAACATCTTTCCTAATTTATTTACATACATTGTAGCCAAAGTTTTCAACCCCAGGCAGAATAAAATTCATATAAATGTAAAACCTTAAAAAATCCATCAAGTTCTTAATTTTAGTTATCAAATTTACTGGTTCTAGAATTTTATGTTATTATTTTTTATGGATTCTACTTGGCCAAAATATCCAACCTGTTTTTTTTTTTTTTTTTTTTTTTCTTATCTCTTTGAAGATAATAAGCCTGATCACTTTAAAGTCTATTCTGAAGGGCACCTGGGTAGCTCAGTCCTTAGGTGTCTGCCTTTGGTTCAGGTCATGATCCCAGGGTTCTGGAATCCAGCCCCACACTGGGCTCCCTGCTCAGCGGGAAGCCTACTTCTCCCTCTCCCACTCCCCCTGCTTGTGTTCCCTCTCTCGTTGTCTCTCTCTGTCAAATAAATAAATCTTTAGATTAAAAAAAATAAATTCTATTCTGATATCTGGAGGTCATAATATTTTATTTCTATTGTTCGTTGTATCTGGAGGATTTCATCCCTAGCCTTGACCCTTATTTTGGTTTATGTGAAATAGTGTTTTTATTTTTATTTTTTGGATTTTTTAGTAGTATTTTTGTATTGGAGAAATAATTTGAATTCTTTCATGATATTATTTTCCTCCAAAGAGGATTTATGTTAGCTTCCAGGCACCTGATGGCATTGGTAATGCAGGACTGCCTCAATTAATCTCCAATCATTGTGATGACTTGAAGTCAAGCTGCAATTGCAGTGAGGAGCTGATCACTTCTGGTTCACCAACTTCTAACATTAAGTCTCTTCATGTCATGCCAAAGGGATCGATTTACCTACCTCCCCAACTTAGTAGGATCTGGACTCCAATACATTCTTCCTTATGTTGATAGGTTATATAAACTGATTCTTAACTGATCCTCCAGATTACTTTTGAAAAAGTGGCCCCAAAGTCAGGCTTATTTTCCCGGATCTCTGTCCTGCTCTGTATCCTGGTCTTGTATTTTTTTACCTTCTTGTTGGCTCTACAAAATCTGAAAATACATAATTTTTTTATAACACTTTATCCAACTTTCCTAGTAGCAGTATTACTTTGTATTAACCTGTCTGCCCATTAACAGAAATAGAAGTCTTAGTAGAATTTGCCTAGTGTACTTGTTAAAAAACTGAACATTGCCCTACCCGCCCCCCAGCATAAATACCACTAATTTTTTTTAATTTAAAAATAAAGTACTAGAAATTTTTTAAAATTTTAATTTGGCAAAAAATAAAAGGACACAAAATAAAATATAAACTTAGTGGTTTGGTTGTGATAGAAATACAACTTTAATTAGTTTAGATATGAAAGTATTGGCTTATTTAACCAAGTTACTGAAAACAGCTATGACAAGGCTGCCCATAGAAATGACCAAATTTAAAGAGCAAAACACTGAGACTGGTACTTCCCTTGGTTCCTGTGCCGCTATTACTCTTTAGGTGTTGACTTTACTGTAGTACAGACAAGCTTTGTCATCCTGGCAGGGAGTGCAACTAATGATAGTGCTGAGTTTGCATACTTAAATCTTGCCACCAGAAGAGGGAAAGGGGTTTGTTCCTCTCTATTTTTCCTTCTTTCTACTAATATCCAATAAGAAGAATTGCAGGAAATGCCTAGAAAATTCTTAGCTTAGGCACTATGCTTGTTTTTGAATCATCATTGTCATCAGTTTTTACAGTTTGGCTTAAATCTTTTTTTTTTTTAATTTTTATTGTTATGTTAATCCCCATACATTACATCATTAGTTTTCGATGTAGTGTTCCATGATTCATTGTTTGTGCATAACACCCAGTGCTCCATGCAGAATGTGCCCTCCTCAATACCCATCACCAGGCTAACCCATCCTCCCACCCCCCTCCCCTCTAGAACCCTCAGTTTGTTTTTCAGAGTCCATCATCTCTCATGGTTCATCTACCCCTCCGATTTCCCCCCCTTCATTCTTCCCCTCCTGCTACCTTCTTCTTCTTCTTCTTCTTTTTTTTTTTCTTAACATATATTGCATTATTTGTTTCAGAGGTACAGATCTGAGATTCAACAGTCTTGCACAATTCACAGCACTTACCAGAGCACATACCCTCCCCAGTGTCTCTCACCCAGTCACCCCATCCTTCCCACCCCACCCCCCACTCCAGCAACCCTCAGTTTGTTTCCTGCGATTAAGAATTCCTCATATCAGTGAGGTCATATGATACATGTCTTTCTCTGTTTGACGTATTTCGCTCAGCATAATACCCTCCAGTTCCATCCACGTCATTGCAAATGGCAAGATCTCATTCCTTTTGATGGCTGCATAATATTCCATTGTATATATATACCACATCTTCTTTATCCATGCATCTGTTGATGGACATCTTGGCTCTTTCCACAGTTTGGCTATTGTGGACATTGCTGCTATAAACATCGGGGTGCACATACCCTTTCTGATCCCTACATTTGTATCTTTGGTGTAAATACCCAGTAGTGCAATTGCTGGATCGTATGGTAGCTCTATTTTCAACTTTTTGAGGAACCTCCATACTGTTTTCCAGAGTGGCTGCACCAGCTTGCATTCCCACCAACAGTGTAGGAGGGTTCCCCTTTCTCCTCATCCCCGCCAACATCTGTCATTTCCTGACTTGTTAATTTTAGCCATTCTAACTGGTGTGAGGTGGTATCTCCTTGAGGTTTTGATTTGGATTTCCCTGATACAGTTTGGCTTAAATCTTATGCCCATCTTTGGACCCATCACTGAGGTCAGTTTCTTTGGAAGGGGTTATTCTTTTTGGCCACAGCAGATGCTAGCTGTGGGATTAGGGTCTGTGTGTGGGAGAAGAAAAATGGAGAGAAGGACAATTGGGCAGAGGAAAACAATTACCCCCATATTATATCATATAAAATTTTCAACTCATTTGGAAATAAATAATGTCTACTTAAAGCAGCTCCTCTGCATTCATCCTGTTTGAAAATCTTATGCATATTCTGTTACATCTAATTCTGGTCAACTCTAGTTCAGTTGCCACTTGTTATACTTATATACTGCTGTTCTTTGTCACATCAAAATGTAAACATTTGTTGAATGAGTAAATGAAAATCAACATCCTCCAAGGTTTAGAGTTCAACCCAATAATTAGTCAATATTGATTCTCTGTTCTCCCAGGACGCAGTTCTAATGTATGCCTAAGAATCTCCTCACTTTCCCAGCAGTCTAGAGTAGAAAGAACTACTGGACATGCTTTTTAGCTATTAATTATCTTTGTTTCCTTCCTTAGTCCTGGAAGAGAACAGAATACTTTCATCTGTATAGTAGTATATTCTGTTTACTGTGTTATACAGGAAAGTTGGTTAAATACTGCTTCCATAAAAATGGGTGAAAAGAGAGAGTAATAAATAAAGTGTGGGAGAGGTAGATTTACTTTTTGCATTTTGTGGACATATTGTGACTGTATAGTAATGGATTATTTCATAGAAAATAAATGCTTTGTGCCATCTCTCTGATTTTCTTTTTGCTACCCCCTGCAGCTGACTTTTCCTGTTACGCAGCATGGGTACTTATTTGTGTTTATCATTTGTTTAGAGAACTCCTTGGGAAGACTCGGCCTGTCATAGAGAAGGAATATATCTACCCTGCAAAGAAAGTAAACATTAGGAATTCTATAATATAGTGGGTTCTTAGATTATGAAATGTTTGTCAAAAGATGAATCAAAGAAAAACATGAACAACCTGAGCACCCATAGAATAATTGTAGCAGAAAAATGGTGCTATAGGAACTTAAGAGTAGTGCAGGTAGCTGAAGCGCCCTGACATTCTATAAAGTTGCCAAGGCAGAAGAGTGTCATCTAGGTTATGCTCTGGTGTCATGGTGAAGGGCTCTTGTACCAGGTAGCTGTGTATCAGAAGCTTCAGTGGTAGCACATATAGCCAGTTGCAGAAGTCTCCCAAGCAGAATCCTTTATTCATATCTTAGTTATGTGAGGCTTTCATTTGGATGAGTGATGCATTGAGGAACCATAGCTTCATGGGTGTTTTTGGATGGAGATATACCACAGAATGGAAGAAGTCTTCATCCTTTAGCATCAAGTAATATTTATTTGAGAAAATTTCATCACGTGTTAAGAACAACTAACTATACTCTGTCATCTTAGGGAGATAGATTTTTCAAATGGAAAAAGACAAGGTGGATATATTAGTTTGAAGATGATGATGTAACAAATTTCTTCAAACTCAGTGGGGTTAGGGTCTGTGTGTGGGAGAAGAAAAATGGAGAGAAGGACAATTGGGCAGTGGGCATAAAACAATGTCCATTTATTTGTTCATGGTTCTTTAGGTCAGAAATCTGGGCATGATATAACTGGGTTCTCTGCTTAGAGTTGCATGAGGCTGAAATCAAGGTGTGAGCTGGGCTGAATTCCTACCTGAAGCTCTGGTCCTCTTTCAAATGTCATTGTTGGCAGAATCCAGTATTTGTGGTTGTAAAACTGAGGTCCCTGCCTTTTTGCTGACTGTTGGCTGGGGGTTGATCTCAGCTTCTAGAGGCTGCTCTCAAGTCCTTGCCACATGGTACTCTCCATCTTCAAAGCTAGCATGGGAGAATCTCCCTCAGGTCAAATCTCTCTAATGTTAGGAAGGGTCATATTCCTTTAAAGGATTTACTTGATCAGGTCACTCCCTTTTGAATAATTCAAAGTCAACTGATTATTAACTTAATCATAGAAATGATAATCCATTATATTCAGTTTTACCCATAGTTTAATCCATTTAATCCATTATATTCACAGTTTTACCCACAGTTTTACCAGGGATGGGAATACTGGAGGTCATCTTAGAATTCTGCCATCACAGTGGGTCCCTGTTTTAGGAAAGTGACTCAGGCAGAATATGAATGATAGATTAGAAATGTATGGAGTTAAAGCTATAGGTGTCATCTTGTGTAACATTTGCAATCACATGGTAGGGGCTTTATAGAGCATGGTGCTTAGGATTCACCAAGATGGAAAGATTCTCACAATTAGGCAGAGGAGAGAGAAGTGGCAATGGATACACTGCATATTTACCATCCTTGACTTTTAGATGGTTTCCAGATAGTACTGGTAATAGACAATGTCACCTTGAATCAGAGGAGATACGTTAAGAGTGGAGAAGATGTAAAAGATATACACACAGTGAGACTATGATAAGCCTTGGTCAAGGAAATCAGAGGGAGAAGTAAAGATGATTCTGCTCTGAAGCATCATATGCAGGCAGTTCCCACAGGCCACCTCAGGTGGTCAGGAGTGCACAAGGATCTGGGATAAGAAGACGTCTAGGAGCCTACACAAGAGTCTCATGGGCGAAAGCATCCCTCTTAGCAGAAACTAATTCCTATGTGATTAACACAAAAAAATTTTAATAAAAAATGAAAGAGTCTGAATGTTGCCCATATCCCATAGTGGCCCATATTTTCTACAGAGGCCATGATCCGCTATGCCAATCTTCTTCCTTGTCTTGGACCACCATTGATTTTCATTGATGTTTCTTTTCTGAGTTTCCTTGAATATTCTCTTCTTTTGGTCCAGGGAGTTTTCCCAGTGAGTTTTCTCTTTCTCTAATCATCAGGCAGTTTCACGGGTTTTCTCCTCAAAGTAAGGCTATTCATTTAACAGGACTGAACTGCAAAAACTTACCTTTATTCTCTATTTTATGTCCCATCTCTACCCCAACTTCCTACTGTTCTAACCATTGTGAACAGGTATGACATGTACATGGAGATGTTTCTGAGCCGTTGGGCTTCTGGGTCCAGAGTTCAGAAGAGAGGTTAAGAGCTGGGGACTTTGTTTTTAAAATGTAATTCTTCACTTTTGATTAACATCATCATTAGAAAGAAATCTCTGACTTTCCTGCATTGACGAAGAGAAAATGAAATGAAAAGTATCACAGTGTTAGCGGAATAGTTTTGTTTATATTGTTAACATTTGTGCTCTGTTCCACTTTGAGCTTCTGGGAGTCCAGTGAGATTAGTTTGCAATAAAAAATAAAGAACTGCAGTTTCAGCAGCAACCATTAGTTCAGCATCTACTTGTGCCAAGTCATTTATACACGCAGCAATAATGGTGAAGTTCTTTAATCAAATGGACGCTGGAACCAGAATATTTGGGTTTTAAATATCTCAGTTTTTAACTGAGATTTGGACCTATGATTTTAACTATGATCTTCAGTAAGTTACTTAACCTTTGTGTCCATTTTCTTATCTATAAGATGAAGATAATAACAGCATTTGTATCTAGACTTTTTCCATGGATGAAGAAATCCTTCCACTTAAAGCAGTAACAAAAATGTCTTGTACATGGCAAAAACTAAGTAAATGGTAACTGTTACTATTTATATGCATCATGCTAGCTCATCCACACAATTATCCAGCAAGGAAGGGAGGATTTTTGAATTTGTCAGTGAGAAAACTGAGGTTCAGAGATACAAAACAAAACAAAATTTGTCAAATACCTCAGAGTGAGAAAGGGTGGAGTTGCAGTATGAATCCTGTTCAGTGATTCTGGTGATCATGTCCTTTCCACTCTGCTGTGATCTTCTGCATTCATCCCCTATGTTTGCAATAAATACAGATGATTGACAGTGACAAATATTTCTTTTTCTCCTGAATACTTACTTTGGGCTAGATATAATTGACTCCCTTCTTATGCAGTGTCTAATGTACAGGGACTCCATAAGTGGCCGGCAGCTGTAATCATCATCTATCTCACCATGAGCTATTTAGGACTGACCTAAATGGATACAGTTTTCTAAACTTTTAGGAGATCCATATAGCTTACCTTTCAATTGGTAATTGTCTCTCTCTCTCTCTCTCTCTCTCTCACACACACACACACACACACACATATACACACAGGTAAATTCTTTTTTGAATTTATTTTTGGCAGATTTGGTCAATAATAGAAAGGATTTATACTTCATTCTTACTTCCTTATTTTACATTTACATTTGATGATAGAGAAATTGGATATGGTAAAATGGTAGGCCACCAAATACAACAGAATCAGTGAATAAAGGACAAAGAGTTCTGATTTTATTCTTGGTTTTCTATTGGAAAATACCTAAGAAATTATGGTATGAAAGATTCATATATATTGGATATAAAATCAGCTCTTTCAATAACATTGAAGGTTATTTTTTGATGTTTTTAATTTACTTTTTGTGGTATAGAGTTATATGAATTTTAATACATGCATAGGCTTGTGTAAGAACTAATACAATTAGGATACAGAGCAATTTCATCATCCCAAAAAAGCTCTCTCAAAGGTTATGCTTTAAGTGAGTCTTTGGAAAAAATTAAATAAAAAGGTTAAGCTCAGAGATACGAGAGGGATAGGAAAAATGGGGGAAAAAAAAGATTAAAAATTTGAAAAAAATCTGAAGACCTGAGTTTTTCTCCTGAGTCTGCTGCTAATCATCTATAATTTTGTAGACATTCTTAGCTTTTTTAAGCCCCAGTTTCTTCATCTTTAAAATGAGATTAGGCTAAATGAGTCCTACTACTCTTCCTTGATTTTGATAAGAATTATGATTATTTGTTAAATCATGTGAACCCAAACATTTCAGAAATAATTCTTACTTTAGTAACTTAATAAATATATTTCCTCCTTTCTTTTCTTATGATCTACTTCTGAGATGTAGTCTTTTGTTTATATTCACTTCTTAATCTATTAGAAAGCATATAAACTGTATAAAATTACATTTCCTTTAATTCCCTCTAGAATGTCTGATTTGAATTAGTTTCATCATTGTGATGACATTTTGCCACATTGATACTTAAATGTGATATTTAAATTGATACATTGTAATAATTTTTGGTAGTCCATCTTCAACAAAAGATGAAACCTGAAGAACAAGTGATGTGAGAAACTCAAACTTTTTTTTTTGGACCACTCTTTTTTCTTTTTTAATGTTCAGTTAGCCACTGTGTAGTACATCATTAGTTTTTGATGTAGTGTTCAATGACTCATTAGTTACGTATAACACCCCAGTGCTCATCACAACACATGTCCTCCTACATGCTGTTCTCTTTAGTGCATTTCCTGGAAGTTGCGTTAATCAACCTTGGCAAGGCAAGATGAAGGAAAATAGGGCATCCTCCACCCAAAGTTTTCCACAGGATTTATGTTGCAGCTGGCTATTTTAACCGATGATTTAAATCAGAGTCATTTTCCCTTTCATCTGTGCTGTTTCCTCTGAACTCCAGGAGACACGTGCTTGAGATGTAAACGTTCAGTGCCTGGAATAGTGCCAGCTTTTTGTTTATCGCTTCACAGGCTGAATTTTGTGAAATTCGTGACAAAGCATTCCCTCATTATGTTACTGAATTTCATTTTCCCTGATGACTCTTTAGCATCCCCTCTGGGTGTGAGGATCTGGCTGAAATGTGGCTCCCTGCTGTGGACTGCCCACTGGGGCAGGGCCAGTCTTGCTGCAGGGAAGGGAGAGTACACTCTGGGCAGTGAGCAGTGATCCCTGTTTGCAGGTATCAAAGGTGGTACAGATCAACTGTGAATGGGTGAGTTGAAGTGAATGTATGTCAGCTATGTTTATGTCTCCACACCCAGGAAATGAGTAGGATCTATCTCTTTTAGTGTCAGTTTGTCAGTTGAAACAGTGGCTCTAGGCATGGAGCTTTTGGTAGACTCAAGGAAAGCCCCTGAGTGGAATGAATGGTTATGAATTAAGAGTCTAAGTGTTCTTAGCTTGAACATGCTTGAGCCAGGTGAGAGCCTACTTTGGCCATCACCTCTGAGTTTAAGCATGAGTTTCTGTTAACCAAGAATATTTCTATAGCATGAGGCAATGCAGTGGGAGACTGGCTAATTTAGATAAACGTACCCTTGATATTTTTGTATTCAACCTTGGAGGACTCTGCCATTTGCAAGTATCCCTAATGGGATCATGACATATGATTTTTTTGTATTTTATTATGTTATGTTAATCACCATACATTACATCATTAATTTTTGATGTAGTGTTCCATGATTCATTGTTTGCGTATAACACCCAGGGCTCCATTCAGTACATGCCCTCTTTAATACCCATCACCAGGCTAACCCATCCCCCACCCCCCTCCCCTCTAGAACCCTCAGTTTGTTTCTCAGAGTCCATAGTCTCTCATAGTTCATCTCCCCCTCCGATTTCCCCCGCCTTCATTTTTCCCTTCTTACTATATGATTTTTAAAATGTAATTTAAGGTATGGATTTGAGTAATATACACTGTGAGACTGATATATGGGACTAAGTCATTAACTGATGAGTGAATCTAGACATCTGTCAGCCTCTATATATTGATACTTTTTGCATTCTCCATTTGTTACTGTATAGCTTTTTATGTAGTGATTTAAACATTTTTCTTTGTAGTATGTGATGGACAAATACTCTGGACAGAAATTATATTTGTGAAAAACTCAGGGGTCTTTATAAAGATGTATGTTTTGTAAACTTTACCAAGGATGTATAGCTATAGATTCCCCCAAATACTAAGAATCTACTGTTGTGTTATTAGTATATGTCTGATGGTAACCCATTAGCCTCTATTAATTCAAAGTAAAGATGACCTTTGTAGTAGCATGTAACAGTCCTTTAACCCTGTAATCTTTAAACTATTTTACTGTACATAATATCAGAAAAAAAGAACATGCATATATTATATGTATATTAATTTGCACATTAAAATGCAGTACTAACAAATCTATGTCTCAAGCTTAGGTTCAGGGGCATCCAATAGAACAATGATTTAAAACAAAGAGTAGTGTCTTCAACTAGATGAAATTTAACTTTTCTTCCATGTGAAATCTGAAGGTTGACAGTCAAAGACTCTTTGGTAGTTCCATGAGATCATCATGTAAAAAGCTCTTTTGCCTCATGGTACAAAGTCGCTGCTGGATCTGTACTCATTATATATTCATATTTTAAGCAGCTGCACTATGATTGCATCACAGTGGCCAAAGCTTAGCTGCAAGGAGAATCAGGAAATGACAACCTTTATTCTAAGTGACAACAAATCGAGCTAAACTTAGGGTTTCATTACTAAGTGGGAAAGGGAGAATGGATATTGCAGTAGGCAATTAATTTCAACACAGTGTATGTGAAATGTTTGTAAAGCTTAATTTCTCTTAGTTTTTTAGGACAAACACTAAATAAATAATAAATAAAGTAGAAGTTTTAATGTTTTCTTTCTGTATACAAATGGATCATTTTATGTACCTACTTGGCTGTGCCCCCCCCCCCCCCCCCATTGGAGGCAGAAGCAAGAAGGACGGAGTCTGCTTTCCAATTCAATTTATGAGAGAAGCACAACTGGAAAATACCTTTCTCCTCCACCTGTCCTCCTGAAGATGATTAGCTGGGCAGAACTGTTGGCTGCACCTATGTGTCCTATACAGTGGGCTGAAGAAACCAGTCCTTCAAGTGGGACCTCCCAGAGAACTTATGAATTAGGGTTTCAGCATCAAGATCCTAATAAATAAGAATTGGTGACCTGAATCATATGCATTGAAGTGCCGCTTTTTAGTCACAAAGTGTTCATATATTTTTTTCTCATTTGATCCTCAAAAATATCCTCAAGATAGTTTAAAAAGTATGAGACTAATACAGAATCAAGTAATTTCAAAGTTGGTGATCACATGTTCTAAACTTTTAAGGCCCTGAGAAATAAAGCAGTTTTCCCAATGCCACACAACTAGTTAGGAATATAGCTGCAGACACACACCTTCTGACTCCTGGGAAATATTCTTTCCAAAAACTTGTTTGTATTTACCCAGAGATATCAACTGCAAGTGAGAGAAGCATTTACTGTTAAAATAAATGTCATTTTATCTTGAATATTATTTACTTAACCTCTACTTTCAGTAAATGCATAATCCTAACAGTGTTGAGTATGTTAAAATTACACTGTCTAGCTACACTACTAGCTACATGTGGCTATTTAAACTAACTAAAATGAAAAATCTAGTTCCTCAGTCCCACTCGCCACACTACAGGTGCTCAGTAGCCAGATATGGCCAGTGACTTCTGTCTCTGACAGTGCAAATTATACAGCATTTCCATCATCATAGACAGTCTAGTTCTATTGGACAGTGCTACGCTAGAAGGTTATTCTATTCATTACTTCTTGGTGAGTTATGATTATATCCTTGTTTCAGCTGGTGCATGAGAGTGTCAGGGACAGTGAACAAACAAACTAGCAGTAATAAAAGGGCTAAGAACATAGTTGACTCTTTAAGAAATATTTTTTTCCTATTCAAGAGAAAATAAGTATGTGTGAAATTAGGATAGTAAATGCCACTAAGCAGATAAATGGTTTTTAGGAAGTCATCCGCACAATGGGTATTTATTTATAGAAGGTAATCTAGATAAGCTTTTTAGGGAAAGCATTTTAGATCGTAATTTTTATCAGCAGTAAAGCCATTTGGAGACAGTGTTTGTTTCAGATCCCTATCAGTGAAGTTTTATTTATTTATTTATATTTGTATTTAAAATTTTATTTATTTACTTTAGAGAAAGAGAATGCATGGGGAAAAGCAGAGACAGAGGGACAAACAGACTCTGCCTTGAGAGCAGAGCCTGACATGGGACTCCATCCCATGATCCTGAGATCATGACCTGAGCTGAAATCAAGAGTTGGATGCTTAACCGACTGAGCCACCCAGGCGCCCCATGAAGTTTTAAATACTTTGAGTTAATATGATATCCAACAGTGTGAAGCTGAGCATAATACTCTTTCAGAAAAGGGGGAAAGAGAATTACCTAGAGAGAAAAAGGAGAGAAAGCTGTGTCAGTCATTTAGAATCAAAACACATATTTACTTATGTACACATGATCACATATTCATAGGCCTTTGTTCTGATTGAACTGAAACATTCAAATTCATTTTGATGACTTTTGCATGGCATTTGACAGGACCTGGATGGTGAATTAAATTAGCCTCTCACCAGTTATTAGGCGGCCTCTGGGATCTTTAACCCTCCCACACAGCCTCATGGCCTTAAGGTGAACTACATACACTGACACACTGGAAAATTGTTGGGGACTTTGAGGAGGGAATCTAATTGTAGAGGCAAACCACAGAAAAACAACGGAGGGATAAAGTAGTAAGTATATATGAATTCAAAGGAAGAAAATCTCAATATAGAGGGATAAGAAAAAAAGACATTTCACAAAGCAAGATCTGAACTTCTTCCAAAGCATAAATGGGATTTTGAATGGGAAAAAGAGAAGTAGGATCTTCTGAATCAGTGATGAAGAGTCCTGAAGATGTATGTGAATGTGCCTGCATTTTGCCAAGAGTGGTGGCTGGGAATGACCGTGGGAAGGGAAGGCCTGGTGGGAACGAGAATGTATGTTTGGTTGGTGATAACAGCATTGACTAGAGAAGTGGGACACAGCAAGGATACCGAGGAGCTTGAAAGCAAGGTATTGGCTATGGACATTGCTATCAAACACAGCTTTGTTGACTTTTGGTTGAAGAAGGGAGTGACCAAACTGGTCTTTAGGGCTGGAGGGTGTTGTTCAAGGTGGATCAGATGGAGAGAGACGTAGAGACCAGAGGCTACTGCTATAACCTAGGAAATCAACTAGTTTTTATTGAGCACCTGCTATCTTCCAGGCCTTATTCCAGACCCTGGGGATAGAATAGAGACAAGCCAGAAACTGATTTTGAGAGCAATTGGGTGGAAGATTAGTTTATTAAGAAAGGAAAGAATTGTTAGAAGGCGCAGGAGGCTTATAAATCCTTCATATTTGAGACTGCTGACAAAAAAAAAAAAGAAATTCTTTTTGTTTTTAGTCCATTTATATTATCATATTTGTTTCTAATCCCTCTTCTCTCCAAACTCATTATAATAGTGAAGGTGTGGCATTTCCATGTAGTGAGAGAGGAATAACTGCCCTTTTATTGGCTTTTGCCTTATGGGGGGAGATCAACAAAGGGAAGAAGTCCTGGTAGTTCTGGCTAGAAACTCCAAAAGGAAATCTCTACCTTTATTTTTAGGAAATCTGATGGCAAGTGCAGCCATCACTGTGGCTGTTTATAAGAAGTGATTCATTCACCAAACAACAGCAACCCTGCCCCTCCCCCACAACAACAACAACAACAACAAAACCTTTTTAGATGCTTACCTTATGTCCTGAATGTACAGCAGTAAATAGTCAGATGGTAGAAAGTATCTGGTGGGGATTGCCTGGGGAACATATAAAATTGATTGTGAAATGTTTAAGAACTGACATTAGCCTCATCTACGCTCTAATTCCGGTAAATGGTGGCATCACTGATTTACATAGGTCTCCATGTGTAAAAGCATGGAATCTGCAGGGCAGGTAGAAAAGCCCTTTTAAGAAATCAGAGCCCTGTTAAATTGGACATTAGGATACATACAAATAAACAGGAAATCCCACATGTGCTGGTATGAGATCATCCTTGAGTTGGAGTCCCTATCCTTCCAGTTACTCTCTGGGGACACCAGAGCAAGGAATTTCATTCTATCCTGTGTCACCTACAGGAGATGTTGGGAGGGTTGCATGACACTATGTGATCCCGCTAGCTCCATACTTGGCCCATCATAATAGAGGCTTTTAATGAATGAACAGTGGTTTTGGAGCCCAGGCAGGAAAAATGTTGCTAGTTTGAGGGTAATTGAGGTGATATTAACCTTGAAGGCCAGAACAAAAAGCACAAAATAATGCCCTTTAATCTGTGTAGTTGTGAAACCTGTAGAGAGATGAGAAGGGTCCCTGACTTGGTACAGACCGAGTCCCTATGTTTTTGGTTTCCACTTGATACCAAAGAGCTGACAATGGCAAGTTTGCTGCCTTAGCTGGTATCAGAAAGACCATTTGCTAAGAATTATGGTGGCTTTAAAACCTCCACAGTCTTTAAAACTTGATACCTTGGATAAATCTCAAATAGCTTTATTGTAGTTATTAAACTACAAATGTCTAAAGAAATGTGGAGAGAAAATAATTTATTTAAACTTTTTGTTACCATTAGCCTTTGTTGTATAACAACTCAACCCAAAAGGCTTAAACAAACAAACATGATTCATTATTTCTAACAATTCTGGGTTTGTCTGGATGGTATTTCTGTTGGTTTTTCCTGAGCTCAGTCATTCAGGGGGTGGGTGAGCGGGGGCTGGCCTCTGCTGGTGTGGATTGGCCAAGCTGCTGAGGATTCCACCCTGAGTTTCTTTGCTTGAAGTGGTCTCGGGGCACAATCCCAAGAGGGCAAAGGAGGAAGATGTGAAGTCTCTGGAGGCCTGGGCCCCAGACCATGATGTTCTTATTGGTCAAGGCAAGTCACAAGACCAGTTCGAACTCAGAGGGAGGGAAAATAAACTTTACCTCTTAATGGAATAAGTAGCAAAATCAAATGGCCAATGAGCATGGGAATAATCATTGCAGCCATTTCTGAAAAAAAAAAAAGAGAGAGAGAGAGAGAGAGAGAGAAATCTACCTCAGCATTTCATAAGAAGTCAGGTGGATTTACAATAAGGGAAGTTATGCTAGGTGACCAATATAGGGCAACCTGCTGATGTGAGGAGTGGAAGCAAAGAACTCCCTCAAATGACTGCCTAAACACTTGTACATTGCTAAGTTGATTATTTACCATGGATGGCTATATGTTTAGGTTTGTTCAGGCCAGCTTTGCTTATGTTTGCTGGCCCAGAGTAAAAATAAATATAACTTTCTCTTTTCCTCTCAAATTATGTAACTTCGGTTAACAAATTTTATATTCACATTAAGTATAGTTTGACTATATACATTTTCTACCTAGAGATTCCATTGTGCTATGGTAAAAATCATGTTGACTAACCTCTGACATTTCCGCACCGCAGCGGATCCATTGGAGGAGGAGTGTATCTGGAGAAGGGAAATTAGAAAAAGTTCACATGCAGGAACTTCTGTCACTGATATATTAGTTTGTAGCTATGGCAACTATTAGTTAGAAAGTGCCTGAGTGAGACTGTTTGTTGGAGCTGTCCAAGGGCTAACTTCATTAGAGAGCAAGAATTGCAAAGTAGGCAGAGAGAGAAGAAATACCACCAAGAGAGCAAATACTCAATTTCCATCTCCTTATCACTAAAAAATTAGGTAATGTGCCAAACCCCACATACTTCAACTTAGAAAGTAATTTCAATTAATTATTGCAAAAAGACCTAAATAAGCATTTCACTTAAAGGAAAATATAAATAAAGCAAAATAATGACAACAACAAAAACATGGGAAACTCATTGTAGTAATATTCATAGAAGTAAAAATGAAGCCATCTTGAGAATAGTATTTTATGCAATTAATGCTCCTCTTTTTTGCCTGCCAGAACTTTAATATCTAAATGTTTGATTTATCATATGTATTTGCCTAATGAGAGGCAATAGTGAAATTCACAGTTCTGAAGTCAGATTGCCTGGATTCAAATCAAGTTTGCTTTCTCTTAGTCATGTAACTTTGGGCAAATTACTTCTCTGTGTCTCAGTTTTCTCATCTGAATAAATGGGGTTGATAATAATAATAATAGTTTCTAATTTTAGTAGTATCTACATTATCTTATGTTTATGAGACAAATGAATTAATAGAAATAAAGCACTTTTAAGAGTAAGAGTATAAAACAATACAAAATAAACATTTGAAAATATTGGCTATTATTTAATTATTGCTGTTGGCATTGGACATTGATACAAACCTTTTACAGTGCTAAATGACAACATATATCAAACACTATAGAAATGTTCCTCACTTTGTCCCAGTAAACATACTTCTAAAACTTTACTTCATGAAATAATCCAACAGAAGGAAAAAGATCTATACTAAGGAATGACTAGTGCAGTGTTATTTTCTTGTCATGGCGAACACTTTATTTGCTTTATTTCCCAACTTTGTTTACAATGCTTGACGCACATGGGATTGTTAATATTTTTCTCCTTGTGTTACAGCTTGGAACTGGAATTCAGATTCTGATTGGTGAAATCCTAGATGCATGCCAATCAATGACTAGTTAAATTTATGATTATAGTATATCCATAAAGCAGATACTATGCAGTGGTTTTTAAAGAGAATGAGGAAAAACAAAAGATCTTGGTTTCTAATACCATTCTTCAATAAAAAGAACCAAGGCTCCTTGGAGAAATGGTCTTGGAATGTCTTCCAGTGCCAGGAGCTAAGAAATGCCAACAACAACAAACCACAACAACACCCTGAAACATGCACACACAATGCTGAGGATATGTCAGAGGGACACAGGAGCCAACTGAAAGAATTCTCAATGAATGACAAAATAAAGTAATATTGGATTGAAACTGAAAGTATAATTACTCATACATCCATACAGCTATAAATGATTAAATAAAAAAGAAAATAGGGGAGAATAGATAAATCTCCCATGTAGAAGAATTGCAAATAATTTATGCAGATACTCTGCCTTTGAAGTGGACCATAATTCCCACTCCTTAAGTATGGTCTGCACATAGTGATTTCCTTCCAAAAACTACAACATGGAAAGGGGGAAAGAAGAGTAACCTTACAGTAAAGAAACCTGCCTAAATGTGCCTTATCTAGGTGATCAAGGTTAACATCAAGAGTAATAAGTCATACTGACAATATGTACCCTTGATGTGATGTGATGAAAATGACACTTCACCTCCATGGACTTCCTCCCCAAATCCCAATCTAAGCATGAGAAAAACATCAGACAAATCCCAACTGAATAACACTTGTTAGAATAGCTGACCAGTCTTTCCCCAAACTAGTTATCAAAAACTGGGAAAGTCTGAGAAAGTGTCATAGGCAAGAGGAGATATGATGCCTAAATGCAATAAAGTATACTGGAATAGAAGAAGGATAGTAGGTGAAAACTAAGGAAGTCTGATAGATAATAATAATTAATATTGGTTCATTAATGATAACAGTTGTACATACCAAGATAAGGTGTTAATAATAGTGGAAACAGGATGGGATATATGGGAACTCTCTTTACTATCTTAGCAATTTGTCTGTATATCTAAGACTGTTTAAAAATAGTTTATTTTAAAAACATTTTTTTATAAACAAAACAAGACTTACTCTTTTTCTCTTCATCTGTTCTCCCTATCAGAAAAGGAGATTAAAGAGCATATAGAACAAGGAGGGCAAAAGACAGAATACACCATAGTTTTTCAGGCTGAGATAACAGCTAGAGTTGTGGGATAAAGAGAGGCATTCAACTGACCAAGAGATTAAGTGTTAATTTTTTTTTAAATGCCTTTTTTTTTAAAAGATTTTATTTATTTATTTGAGAGAGAGAGAGAATGAGAGACAGAGAGCATGAGAGGAAGGAGGGTCAGAGGGAGAAGCAGACTCCCTGCCGAGCAGGGAGCCCGATGTGGGACTCGATCCCATGACTCCAGGATCATGACCTGAGCCGAAGGCAGTTGCTTAACCAACTGAGCCACCCAGGCGCCCCTTAAGTGTTAATTTTGACTGAAATAGAAATGTTTGCTATCTCATGATACAACTGTTAATACCTGAAAAGAATCAGAAAAGGCTTTGAGACCTTTCTGAAGTATTCAAGGGAAGAGTGGGTTTGAAAGCTACTTTGAGAAACAAATAATATTGTTTCTTGATTTCTCATCACAAATCCAGTTACTTCAATAAACTTGTTAAGTGGAATATTTGTTGGATAGATGACTGCATCCACACACAAACAGGTATTTCAGTTGGTTGAGTGGATTCTCGTGTGCTGTTTGTATATCCTTCTCCCCCTTACAAAATTATCTCCAGAATTTGTTGGCATTCATGTATTTACTCAGGGCTTTGTGTCTAGAAATTGGAAAACCTCAACAGGGGTTTTGTTTGAGGTGAGGAATGAGAGGAGACAGATGATTGGAAGAAATGACAAGACATCTCTTCTGTATTGGGTTCCTTGGATTGCGTGGTCCCCAATGGAACAAGAGGGAATAGTCCAAATAAAGACTCTTTTCGGGAGCCTGGGATTCTAGGAGAGAGATGAGGCATTCTAGCTAGTGGGGTTGTTCATGGCCCTGGTGTAAAGCATATCACAGAGTTGGGAAGAAGACTGTGTTCTGCTTCAGCAAAAACTGCTTCAGCTGACTTGGCAGAGAACAAAAGTGTTCTCACAACTGTTTGATTCTGCAAGGTGGTGGTAAGGCTCCCTTCTAGCAGAATTTGGGCCGCAGGAGTGGTAAGTGGGAGCAGGAGAGGAGAGGTAGAATGTCTGCAATTGATAAAATCCTTTTTCTAGACTCTCAAAAAATGATTGATACAATCTTTGAGAGGGGTGGATTTTTTTGCTTAGGCAGGTAGAGTCTCAGAATCATTGTAATTTTGGCCTAAAAATAAATATGACCCCATTCAGAGAAAAAGACATTGGCAAAGCTTCCTAAAAATACACATATATCCAATTTGATCCTTGGAGGTGAGAGATGCAATATTTTTCTTATACCTGTTTTTCAGATAAAGAAAATGAGGCCTAGATAAATTCAGATTAAGGTCACACAGCTAGCAAACTGGTAAAAGTGAGACTCAATTGTAGTAATTTATTTTTTGCATCATATATGTATAACCCAATATATATGGTAATTAATCTCCAGTTAGGAGAAATCATATATTGAACATCAATAGCAAAATGTATAGTAAACAAACTGCCAAGCTCTTAGTGTGTTATGACAGACTATTATTCATTTTGGTTTTATGGGGAACTAATGAGAAAAGTTGATTATTTTTTCCTGATTTTTGCTTAGTAGTGACAGATCAACAAGTATAAAGAATATTGAGTAGGGAGCTGTAGCATGCCTCCTGCAAGTGGACTGGCCCGTCTTATAGAGAGCTCTTCTTTACATTCACCTTACCATCAAAAGGCTTTTGCAAAAGAACTTTTCTCTTTGGTTAGACCATATTTTTTATGGATTGATTATGCTACTATTAATAACTAGCACTTTTCCCTTTATGAGTCACTGAATTCTTTTTGGAACATCTCTACTTCCAGGTGACATAATTTCAATTTGCATTTTCTCTAGCTTCTCCCCCACACACATAGAAAAATATTGTTTGAGCATATTACTTAGTTTCACAGACCTCTAGTTACCTGGGTTTCTTTCCACCCACTTGAACAAACCTAAGTAAAGCGATTGGAAGTGCATGTGCTTCTTTCTCTTCTCCTATGTTTTTGTAGTTTCACTTGATAGCATTAATAAATGTGGAGTAAAAATTCTAAGTCCAGTCTTAGGCCTTTAAAAACTAACTTATGATTTTGTACCATCTGCTTTTTCCATCCTATAGCCATCCATGAGTAGATTTATTTTCTTAACCATTAGATGATTATGTTTTCATCAGATCAGGGAAATGATTGGAGAAGGTGTTCAAGACCACCATGGCCTTACAGTAAGAGCAAATTGGCAGCAGCAGGTGTAATGTGTTTGGGAAGAGAATCAGCATGTACAGCATGTGCATGCCAAATTGCTGGATAATACAACAGTTGCTGGTTCCCACAATGCACAGTTGTAGTGTATCTTTTTATTTTTTTTAGGGAGCCCTTTTCCTTGGCATGATTAATATTTCATTTCAACACAATTGCAGAAGATGGTGAGCCTCTCATGCCAGCCATTATTTCTCGTAATTTCTTAGTAGCATCCACTGCATTATCCCCAGTCCCAGTAGATTCAAGATCAGCTGGAATGGGAGTCATAATTGTTGCAAGACTCGGATAATCTCATACAAAGAACAATATGCCTACACTGATGCCCAATTTAGAATAATAGTAGTAGTCTCTTTGCCATCAGGTAATCTGAAGAAAGATTAATTATTGGAAATAATTGTTATGGAAAGAATATAACTCCTGTCTATTTCGTTCTAACCTAAATTTCACAGAGAATTGTTTTCTGCTGACCTTGATGATTTTAAAGATAGCACAGTGATCAGTAACCTGTTAATCTGACAGTAACTTGGGTACTCTGTTTTTTTGCCTTTGACTTCCAATCGGACTTGGGAGGCTGGATCTGAAAGCTGTCTGCTACATAGAAATACTTGAATGCCTTCCTTTGTGCGGTACAAAACTTGGAGAAAAACTCCCTAAAGCTTTTAGAGGAATATAAAATATGTCCTTATTTTTGTCCTCCCAGATTTCATATCCTTTCTTCAAAGAGTAAACAAAAGTATCTTTTTCTATACCTGACAGATTTTCCTCAGCTCTCTTTTCTTTGGTCCTGTTCTTTATACTCGAAATAATGACAAGGCATGCCACTTTCTGCCCCTTCTAGCCCATATTCTACACTATTTCAGACATATTTCTTCCAGAAATCTCACAGTGATGAAGTGAGAGAAAAGAGTCCTGAATTACTCTTTGCTCTAAGGATGAATCCTATACGTATTGTACAATTAGGAACTGTCCTGAACTTGGGCCAGATGCTATCTAATAATATAGAGTTCCATCTGTCAATGAATGTATCAGGCCTGCTGAACTATGAAACGGCACCATCTAATCTGCCCCAGAAGCTGAAATTGTGTGAGAGGTAGATTAAGTGATTTTGACCCAATTTATTTAATGTATCTCTCTCTGGTTTAACTTTATCCCACAGGATGGTACAGATCCTGTCTTTTCTAAGTCCACCAAAAATTTCAGGCATTTTGTTTTTGAGGGGGAAAAAAACTAAAGAGAGAAGGTTGGATATTCAATAAATATATTTGTCTTCTTTTAATATTTGGACACAAAAATGGACCAAATAAATACATTCTTGTAACCTGCACTGGTTATTTTTTTCTTGGCAGAATCAACACCTGGATTTTAACCACAGTTATCCATGTGGTCTTTAAGTCTCTGTCTTCCCCAATTAACTATATCTCTCAATTAGAGATCCTTAATCAAGAAAACTTTCTAACCATTCGATTATCTTCAGATGCAGGTTTAACATAGGAAGTAACAGAGAGAAAATAGTATGTTGGGCTTGTTTTATGTTAAGATAGGTAATATTTGTTGCACCCAGATTATATGCCTGATACCAAGTGCTGTGTTGTTTAACTCATACAGTCTTTGCAGTAACATGCAAATGTAATAACCCCTTGATGCTTTTGAAATTGGAAAGTTGAATCTAGGTTAACACAGCTAGTAGGTGGCAGAGATGGGGTTGGAACCCAAACGTATCATCTACATCCAGGCTTTTCATGGGGCCTGCTTTCTTGACTAGGTGCTTGTATGTGTCAGTGACTAGACTGATCAGCAAGAGCTGGATTCTTCATTCCATGCCCCTGTCACTTTCTGTACTTTACCTTAGGTTCTCAAACACAAAGTCTGTTTTGCCTTGAGGGTCTTTGCATTTGCTGGTGTCTGGTTTGGAATCACCCTTCCTTCACTCTTTACATTATTGGTTCTTTATTATCCTTAGGGCCTCAAGTGAGATGTCTTTACTTCTGGGAGGCCATCCCTCACCACCCAATACAAAGTAGGTTTCTCCTCCCCTAATTGACTGGTATTCACATTTTACCGGCATTCACGTTCACAGCTCCTTCCTACCATGTATCGCTTTCCACAGTTCATGTTGCATATGCGGTATGTGTTTATCTGCTTGCTTAATTAATGTCTGCATCCTCTCCCTTCATATTCCCCACTTAAGTGATGGCTCCATGAATGCAGACACCATGTAGCTTTGTTTTAGGGACCCATTAAATTGTTAGATTGTTAGATGAATTAAGGCACATGTACAATACAATGTCTAATATAGCAGATTTAGTGAAATTGCAGTTATTGTTTGTGTGTGTTTGTCTTTTTGGTAGGGATAGATCACAAAACCAAGGCATGTCTACTTTTCAGTCATAGGAGTCCACAGTCACAGATTCCCTGAGAACTTAAAGTTAAGAGGGACATAATTTCTTTCTGAGAGCTAAAGTTTCACATGAAAATGTAATGGATTGCAGTCAGAGTAGGTAAATCACTTCAAAGAAGTTGTAGACAAGTGAGACCTAATTGTAGGCTGAGTGATGTTGCAACATTTCTAGAAGACAAGGTCTGTTATTGGCTGAATTATGCACTCCAAAATTCATATGTTGAAACTCTCACCATCAGAATGTGCCTATGTTTGGAGATAGGGCCTTAAAGAAGTGACTAAGTTAAAATGAGGCAGTTAGGAGGGACCCCAATCCAATCTAATTGGTATCTTTGTAAGAAGAGGAAATTTGGACACAGAAAGACCTGGGGAGTGCATGTGCAAAAAGGAAAGAACATGTGAGGAGACAGGGAGAAGGTGGCCATCTGTAAGCCAAGGAGAAAGGTGTTAGGAGAAACCAAATTTCCCAATGCCTTAATATTGAACTTCTAGACTCCAGAACTGTGAGAAAATAAATTTCTCTTGTTTAAATCTTCCAGTCCATGGTATTTTGTTAGGTAGCTGTAGGAAACTCATTCAGCATCTAAGAATCAGAAGAAAGTTGGACATTCAATGACAAAGAGATAAGATAGTCACACAGGAAGACATTGTCATTTCCTGTTTAAGTATTGCTCAAGGAAGAAGCTCATGGATTTTGCATATTCTCATCTTGCTGGAAAGACTTTCTGTGTGGAGATGAGGTGGATTTATCAGTCTGTCTTGACCTGATGCCATCACAAATTCTCATATTATTCACAAAACAAATGTTATTATGTGATATAACAAATAGACTTTTTAAGCCTTTTCCCCCCTAGTTTTATTGAGAAGTAATTGACATATCTAATTGTATAAGTTTCAGATATGCAGCATGAATGTTTGATTTACATATGTTGTGAAATGATTCCCATAATAGGTTTAGTTAACATACATCATATCATATAGATACAATAAAAAGAAAAGAACAAAAATTCTCTTTGTGATGAAAACATAAGGTATGCTCTCTTACAACTTTCTTATATATCATACACCAGTGTTAACTATAGTCATCATGTTACACAGGCATACCTTGGAGATACTCCAAGTTCTCTTCCAGACCACTACATTAAAATGAATATCACAATAAAGTGAACCAAATAAATTTTTTTGTTTCCTGGCGCATATAAAAGTTATGTTTACACTATACCATACTCTATTAAATGTGCAATAGCATTATGTCTAAAAAAAAAGAATGTATATACCTTAATTAAAAAATACTTTGTTGAGGCACCTGGGTCGATCAGTTGGTTAAGTGTCTCACTCATGATTTTGGCTCAGGTCATGATCTCAGGTGTTGTGAACTTGAGCCCTGCCTCGGGTTCTGCACTCAGGGGGAGTCTGCTTGAGATTCTCTCCCTCTCCCTTTCCCACTGCCCCTCCCCCTGCTTGTGCTCTCTTTGTCTCTCTAAAATAAATAAATGTTTAAAAAATACTTTGTTACTAAAACTGCCAACCATCATCTGAGCTTTCAGTGAGTCATAATCTTTTTGCTGGTGGATGGTCTTGCCTCGAGATGGCTGCTGACTGATCAGGGTGGTGGTCGCTGAAGCTTGTAGGGGCTGTGGCAATTTCTTAAAGTAAGACAGCACTCAAGTTTGCACATTGATTGCTTTTGTGGAAGAATTCTCTGTAGTATATAATGCTGTTTGATAAGACTTACCCACAGTAGAATTTCTTTCAAAATTGAAATCAATCCTCTCAAACCCTGTTGCTGCTTTATCCATGAAGTTTATATAACAATATTCTACATCTTTTGTTGTCATTTCAACAGTCTTCACAGCATCTTCACCAGAAGTAGATTCTATCTAAAGAAACTACTTTCTTTGTTCATCCAAGTTTTATCATAAGATTTCAGCAATTCAGTCAAATCTCCAGGCTCTACTTATAATTCTAGTTCTCTCACTATTTCCACACATCTGCAGTTACTTCCTCCACCAAAGCCTTGAGTCCCTTGAAGTCATCCATGAGGGTTAGAATCAATTTCTTCCAAACTGCTACTAATGTTGTTATTCTGACCTCTTTCCATTAATTGCAAATGTTCTTAATGGCATCTAGAATGGTGAATCCTTTCCCAAAGGTTTTCAACGGACTCTTCCCAGATCCATCAGAAGAATCACTATCTATGCTAGCTATAGCCTCATGAAATGTATTTCTTAAATAGTAAGACTTGAAAGTTAAAGTGACTCCTTGACCCATGGGCTACAGAATGGATGTTGTGTTAATAGCCAGGAAAACAACACTCATCTCATTGTACATCTTTATCAGAGCTTTTGGGTGGCCAGGTGCATTGTCAATAAGCAATAATATTTTGAAAGAAATATTTTTTTTCTGAGCAGTAGGTCTCAACAGTGGGCTTAAAACATTTAATAAAACATATTATAAACATATGCACTGTCACCCAGGCTTTGCTATTCCATTTGTAGAGCATAGGCAGAGTCGATTTAGCATAATTCTGAAGGACCCTAGAATTTTCAGAGTGGTAAATGAGTACTGGCTTCAGGTTAAAGTCACCTGCTTTATTAGCCCCTAACATGATAGCCTGTCCTTTGAAGATTTCAAGCTAGACACTGACTCCTCCTTTCCAGTTAGGAAAGTTCTAGATGGCATCTTCTGTCAGTACAAGTCTGTTTCATCTACATTGAAAATCTATTTAATGTAGCCACCTTCATGAATTATCTTAGTTGGATCTTCTGGATGACTTGCTGTAGCTTCTGTATCAGCGCTTTCTGCTTCACCTTGCATTTTGATGTTTTGGAGATGGCTTCTTTCCTTAAGCCTCATGACCCAACCTCTGCCAGCTTCCAACTTTTCTTCTGCGGCTTCCTCACCCCTCTCAGTCTTCATAGAATTGAAGAGAGTTAGGGCCTTGCTCTGGATTAGATTTTTGCTTAAGAGAGTGTTGTGGCTGGTTTGATCTTCTGTCCAGACCACTCAGACTTTCTCCGTATCAGCAATGAGTCTTGTTTCACTTTCTTATCATTCATATGTTCACTGCAGTAGCACTTTGCATTGCATTCACAATGTGGCTGTTTGGTGCAAAGAGGCCTAGCTTCCAGCCTTGTCTCAGTTTTTGACATGCCTTCTTCACTAAGCTTAATCATTTCTAGCTTTTTATTTAACGGGTGAGAGGTATGTGACTCAGTTGAACAGTTAGAGGTCATTTTAGGGTTATTAATTGGTTTAATTTTAATATTGTTGTGTCTCAGGGAATTGAGAGGCCTGAGAAGAGGGAAAGAGACAGGGAAACTGCTGGTCAGTGGAACAGTCAAAGCACACACAACAGTTATTGATTAATATCTCCATTTTATATGGGCATAGGTCATAGTGCACCAAAACAATTACAGCAGTAACTTCAAAGATCACAGATCACAGATCACCATAACAAATATAATAATAATGGAAAAGTTTGAAATATTGTGAGAATTACCAAAATGTTACAAGAGAGAAAGTGAGCAAATACTGTTGGGGAAAAAATGGTGTCAATAGATTTGTTCCATGCAGGATTGCTACAAAGCTTCAATTTGTAAAAAGTGCAATGATCTAGGAAGCTCAATAAAGCATAGACAAAGCACAATAAAATGAGATGTGCCTGTATGACACCTTTTTTATCCATTTATCTATCAGTGGATGCTTAGGTTGTTTCCATGTCTTGGTTATTGTAAATAATACTGCTATGAACATGGGGGTGCAGATATCTTTTTGAGCTAGTATCTTGTTTCCTCTGAATATATTCCTAGAAGAGGTATTGTTGGATCAAATGGTAGTTTTATTTTTAATTTTTAAGAACCCTCCATACTGTTTCCCATAATAGCTGTATCAATCTCACCATCAGTGCACAAGTGTTCTTTTTCTTCACATCCATGCCAGGATTTGTTATCTCTTATCTTTTGGATTATGGCCATTCTAACAGGTATGATGTGATACTTCACTGTATTTTTACTTTGCATTTACCTAATGCCAAGTGATGTTGAGCCTCTTTTTATTTACCTGTTGACCATTTGTGTATTTTCTTTAGAAAAATGTCCGTTCAGGTCCTTTGCCTATTTTTAATCGGATTATTTAGGGGTTTGTTTGTTTGTTTGTTGCCATTGAGTTGTATGAGTTCTTTATATACTCTGGATATTAACCCCTTATCAGATATATTGTTTTCAAATATTTCTTCTCAGTCTATAGGTTGTCTTTTCACTTTGTTAATTGTTTCTTTTGCTGTGCAGAAGCCTTTTAGTTTGATATAATCCCTCTTGTTTATATTTGATTTTGTTGCTTGTGCTTTAGGTGTGATTTCTAAAAAAATCATTACAAAGATCCATATCAAAGAGCTTTCTTTCTGTGCTCGCTTTGGCAGCACATATAATAAAAACAAAGAGCTTTCTTTCTATGTTTTTTTCTAGGAATTTCATGTCTTACATTTAAGTCTTTAATCCATTTTTAGTTAATTTTTGTGAGTGGTATAAGATAGGGATTAAGTTTTGCTTTTTTACATGTGACTATCCAGTTTACTCAGAAAAAAGAAATGGATAAGAAAAAAGAAGAGAATGTATTTTCCTCATTGAGTATTCTTGGATCTCTTGTCAAATATTAGTTGATTGTTTATGCTTGGGTTTATTTCTGGGCTCTTGATCCTGTTCCACTGGTTTGTCTGTTTTTATGTCTATACCATGCTCTTTTAACTTTAACTTCTATGGCTTTCTAGTGTAGCTTGAAATCAGGAAATGTGATGCCTTCTGCTTTGTTCTTCTTTCTCAGGATTTCTTTCAGGGTCTTTTGTGGTTCCATTAAAATTTTAGGAATTTTTTTTCTACTTTGGTAAAAAAAAATGCCATTGGAATCTTACAGAGATTACATTGAATCTATAGATGGCTTTTGGTAGTATTGAAATTGTAACAATATTAACTCTTCTAATCATTAAACAGGATACATTTCTACTTACTGTGTCTTCTTCAATTTCTTTCATCAATACCTTGTACTTTTCAGAATAAAGATCTTTCACCCCTTTGGTTAAATTTATTCCTAAGTATTTTGGTTTTGTTTTGGTTTTGATGCTATTGTAAATAGGATTGATGTCTTTATTTCTTTTTCAGAAAATTTACTGTTGATGTATAGAAATGTTACTGATTTTTGTATATTAATTTTGTATCTTGCAACTTTAATCAATGTATTGATTAGTTCTAACAGTTTTTTGTTGTGACAAAAGTTATAACAAAGTCATGACATCTGCAAATGCAGAAAATTTTATTTCTTCCTTTCCAATTCTGATTTTTTTAACTAATTAATTTATTTTTTATTCGTTTTATTTCTTTATCTTGCCCTGATTGCTATAGCTAGGCTTTCTAGTACCAAGTTGAATAGGAGTCATAAGAATATACATCCTCTCTTGTTCTGATCTTAGAGGAAAAGCTTTCAAACTTTCACCATTTAGTATAATGTTAACTGTGAGCTTGTCAGATATGGCCTTTATAATGTTGAGATATATTCCTTCTATGCCTAATTTGTCAAGTGTTTTTTATCATAAGTGAACATCAAATTTTGTCAAATGCCTTTCGTGCATTAACATGATCATATGATTCTTTTTTCTCATTCTATTAATATGCTATATCACATTGATTGATTTACACATGTTGAATCATTCTTGCATCTCAAGGATAAATCCCACTTGATCACGGTGAATGATCCTTTTTAATGTGCTGCTGAATTTGGTGTGCTAGTATTTTGTTGAGAATTTCTGCATCTATGTTTATCAGGGATATTAGTCTGTAGTTTTCTTTTCTGGTAGGGTCCTTATTTTGGCTTTGGTATCAGGATAATGCTGGCTTTGTGAAATTAGTTTGGGAGTGTTCCCTCCTCTTCCATTTTCTGGAATAGTTTGAGAAGGATTGGTGTAAATTCTTTAAATGGTTGGTAAAATTCACCAGTGAAGCTATCTGGTCCTAGGTTTTTCTTCATTGAGAGAATTTTGAATATTCATTCAATCTCCTTACTCGTAATTGGACTATTCAGATTTTCTATATCTTTCTGATTAAATCTTGGTAGGTTGTATGTTTCTAAGAATTTTTCCATTTTTTCTAAATTGTCCACTTTGTTCGCATATTGTTGTTCATAGTAGCCTTTTATGATCCTTTGTATTTCTGTGATATCAGTTGTAATGTCTCCTTTCATTTATACTTTTGTTGATTTGGATTTTCTCCATTTTTCCCTTGGATAGTCAAGCTAGGGATTTGCCAATTTTGTTTATCTTTTCAGAAACCAACTTTTAGTTTGGTTAATCTTTTGTTTTTCTATTTTTCCTTTTGTCAATGTATTACTTTTCTGTTCTCCATTTTATTTATTTCTGTTCTAGCCTTTGTAATTTCCTTCCTTCTGCTAACATTGGGTTCAGTTTGTTCTTATTTTTTTAGTCTCTTAAGGCATAGAGTTAGGTTGTTGATTTGGGATCTTTCTTGCTTCATTGTGTAAATGTTTATTGCTATAATCTTCTTTCTTAGAACTGTTTTTGCCATATCCCATAAGTTCTGGTATGTTGTGTTTCCATTTTCATTTGTCTCAAGAAAATTTTTTATTTCCCTTTGTTTTAAGATTTTATTTATATATTTGAGAGAGCGAGATAGTGAGAGAGAGCGCATGAGTGGGGGGGGGGGTTAGAGGGAGAGAGGGAGAAGCAGGTTCCCCACTGAGCCAGAAGCCTGATATGGGGCTCGATTCCAGCACCTTGGTATCATGACCTGAACCGAAGGCAGATGTTTAACTGACTGAGCCACTCAGGGACCCCTTATTTCTCTTTTAATTTCTTCTTTGATCCACTGATTTTTCAGGAGATTGTTGCTTAATTTCCATCTGTTCATGAATTTTTCATTTTTTCTTCTTGTTATTGATTTCTAGTTTCCTGCTATTGTGATCAGAGAAGATACTTACTAGAATTTTAATCTTTTTGATTTTGTTAACACTTGTTTTGTGGCCTAACATATCATCTATCCTAGAAAATGCTCCATGTGTACTTGCAAAGAATGTCTATTCTACTATTGTTGGATAGAATATTCTGTATATATCTGTTAGGCTGATTTGGTCTATAGTGTTGTCCAAATCTACTCTTTTCCTTATTGATTCTCTGTCTGGATGACCTACCCATTGTTGAGAGTGGGATATTAAAATCCCAAACTGTTCTTGTATTGCTGTTTATTTCTCCTTTTAGCTCTGTTTTTTGATTTTTTGTTTTGGGTTTTTTTGTTTTGTTTTTGTTTTTGATATATATATCAAAATATATATATCAAAATATATATAAAGATTTTATTTAGTTATCTGACACAGCATAAGAGAGAACACAAGCAGGGGGAGTAGGAGAGGGAGAAGCAGGCCCCCTACCGAGCAGGGAGCCCAATGTGGGGCTCGATCCCAGGACCCTGGGATCACGACCTGAGCCAAAGGCAGACGCCCAATGACTGAGCCACCCAGGCGCCCCTTTGCTTTATATATTTAGATAATAAACCCAATGTTGGGTACATAAATATTTATAATCATTATATCTCCTTGATGGATTAGCCATTTTATCATTATATAATGATCTTCTTTGTCTCTTTTTACTGTTTTTTTTTTTAAAGATTTATTTATTTATTTTAGGGAGAGAGAGAGAGGGCATGGTGGGGGGGGGGAGCAGAAAGAGAGGGAAAGAGAATCTCAAGCAGATCCCCTGCTGAGCATGGAGCCTGACATGGGTCTCAATTTTATGACCTGAGATCATGACCCAAGCTGAAATCAAGAGTCGATTGCTAAACCGACTGAGCCACTGAAGTGCCCCTCTTTTTACCATTTTTAATATAAAGTCTATTTTGTCTGATAAGACCTAGCTACTCCTGCTTTCATTTTTGTATTGTTGTTTGTTTGTTTTGGTTACCATTTACTTGAAATATCTTTTTCCATCCCTTTATTTTCAGTCTAAGTATGTCTTTAAGGTTAAAGTATTTCTCTCATAGGCAGTGTAAGATTGGATCATGTATTTTTATCCATTCAGCCATTTCATGTCTTTTTATTGGAGAATTTAATCCAATTACATTTGAAGTAATTATTGATAGGTAAGGACTTACTATTGCCATTTTGTTAATTGCTTTTTGGTTATTTTGTAGATCCATTGTTCTTGTTTCTTACTGGGCTGTCTCTTTTCATGGCAAACATACTTTTGGGTGGCCCTTGTGATCCCCAACTGCTGGTGTTCACACTCTTGTGAGAGTTTTTACCCTAGAATGTGGTGGAACTTGTGGCTTGTTTCTAACCAATAGAAGATGGAAGAGGTGATAGGATATACATGATTGCATGTATGTAGCATGTTATGTAACATTATGTGTTGTTACCTAAGATTTTAGCATTCATTTTGCTGGAGTCTCTTTTGCTAGCTTTGAGATATTAATGCTCTATGTTGGAAAATCCCATATGACAAGGAAGTGCAGGTGACCTCTGGGAGCCAAGGGCAGCCTCTGGCCAACTATCACCAAAACAATGAAGTTCTCACTCCTCAGTTGCAGCACTGAATTTCACAAGAAACTGAATTCTGCCAACAACTTGAGTGAACTTGGATACAGATCCTTCCCCAGTCAAGCTTCAAATGAAACCAAAGTCCTGGCTAACTTCTTCACTGCAGCCTATCACACCCTAAACAGAGGACCCAGATAAGATATGGTGATATTGTTACACAGCAATAGATAAGTAACATACTTGGTTTCCAAAATAGGCTTCTTTATACAGAAATAATTCACTGTTTAAACCAAAGTTAAAGAATCTAGTTTATATGATAGTGATTTCTTATTATAAATATGTAAATAAACATTCTGCATATTATTTTGCTCATATAGATATTTGTTTACTAAAAAAAATTTGGGTTGGTCATGTTGTAATTATTGTTTTAGTTCATGTGTCCACTACTGTTCTCATAGATTAATAGATTGCCATTTTGCTTTACACCAGTTTGATAAGCTTAGTGGTTATAAGTCTGCTCTTGAGAGGTAGATCTATTCTTCATGGGATGACAAAACATGGCTTCATTCAGATAAAAACTACTTTGAATGGCTTCTGTGGAGACTGCCATTGGCCTTCTGACTGGACTTCCTGTACACCAAGTACTGAGAAAGCTTTATTATACTGATAGTTCTCTGTCTATATTTACATGTTTTACATCTTTAAATATAAATGCTTGTATATCCCTGGTGTTCCAACGTGCAGAGGAAAAACGAGTCTCTATGGGGATTTTAAAGTTGGCTATCCTTGACTGTAATTTAGTCATTTAAACTAAAATGACCAAAAGCAGGGCTATTAGATGAATCAAGCATTCCTATAATGGGGTAGTTAAAATTGTTTAAATTCAGTGCATTGGCTAGTTTATAGATAAGTAATTCAAATGGTTACTTTTGTGAAGTTGATACTTGTATCCTCAAAATATAGCAGGACTTTCTAGTTAGTGATAAACAGGGCTAAGAAATATACAACACATTTTTTTTCATATATACTCTGCTTTCTTTTTTTGTGAGAAATTAAAGTATGAGAAAATATAAAAACTAAGTATTAAATGCAATTTGTATTATTGTAACACTAATTGTATTGTAACACTAAGTATTATTTAACAATTTGTATTATTATAACTAAGTAACACTTGACTAAGTGTTACTTAGTATATGCTACTCAAGTCCTAGAGTATTGATTGAGTATCTATGATGTAAAAAGCTGTTTCATGTACTCTGGGACACACCAGATAAGTGAAATGTAGCTGCTGGTCAACAATGAAGAGAAGTAAAAAGGGACACATTTCTTACTATGCTCTATATACATGCTCCACTAGAAGTATTCTAAACAATTTTTAGTTTTTCACACAAGCACACATTCTCTTATCTCATCTGTGTCTTTGCACTTGTTTTTCCCCAGACATTGTCTTGGCTAGCTTTTGTCCATTCATAAAAATTAGCTCAGGTGGTCTTTCCTCTGGGATATTTTCCCTGACCATTCTTTTGTCTACAACTAGATTAAGCATCCCATTCCATACCTTCAATCACCAAAGGATGTATATTTATATTGCCACACTGTATGCTCCATTGCAGTTTCTCCTTTTCTTCTCTCTCTCTGTTCCCACACTAGTATTTTTCTATCTATTCCAAACAGTAGCATTTTGGTAAAAGGCTAACAAGCGGCTGCTCACAGGCCCCACACACATATCAGTGTGTGTGTCTATATAGTATATATAGTGTATGTGATTATATGCATAAATATATACAAATGCATACATTTATTAAATATCTTACAGATGTAAAGGTGGCACATAATTTAAAAATAATAAAATCTGCACTATATTATTAAATTCCATATAGCCATTGATTCTCAAATAATGCTTTCATTGATTTTTGCACAATTCTTTTGCCCATACCAACCTATGATTATCTATGATGTTGCCATTTTTTAGGCTACTAAACACTTTAAGTTTAATTTGCATGATTAGCATATTATCCGTTATTTCTTTAAGTCTAGATAATCAATAAAGCAGCAAGTTCAGTCTTGATTTGTAGGGCTCTCTGATATTCATGGTGAAAATGCTCCTATCATGGCCAATTTCAGGTACTAACATGAGCTCCCTGACTGCAAAGTTGGGAAGAGGTGCTCTGTAGCTCAATATATGGCTTTTCTACCGTATAGATACAATTGCTCTCTATGAGCACAAATAGTAAAATGTCCTCAATTAATTAGGAGTAATGAGTTCTGAGTATTCTATTTTTGTTTCTAATATAATTTATTAAATTATAAATTTACATAGCATACTTTTAAAAATTAGTGGCTATGTTTAATAGCTAGCAAATTTCCTGAAAATATAACAATCAACTCTGGTGAGCTAGCTCAAATTGAAGCCAAATGAGATAAATGTTATAGTAGAAGTTCAGAAATTGTGTTTGGAAAGCCCAGGGAGGGTAGAAGTTAATTTTGGATAGGTACTTAAGAGAAAAATTAAAGTTATTACTATCTTATAGACAACATTTCTTCTACATTTTCATGTTTGGTTCACAAAACATTTTCATATTTATAATACCATTTATAATAGACCTCATTATAAATAGCCATGGTACTGAAAGAGCCAGGATTAGAAATCCCTTTTATACATGAACAAAGCAAAATTTGGGGATTTTAAGTTGTTTGTTGCAGGTTGCTTTTATGTCTAACTCTATTCTAATCTCTGTGGACAGTGTAAAATCATGTAACCTAATTCCTGTCCTACCAGAGCTTTTCTGTCTGTCAGGGGAAGCACAAATAAGAAGAGGGAGCAGAAAGTAATTCCTGGAGTCATGGGTTAAGATGGAGCTGAGTGTATTAAGAAAGATAGTTTGACATGGATAGTTAGCAGCAGACTGTCGATGTATGAGTCCCAGCTCTGGCATTTACTAGTCATCTGAACTTGGGCAAGTTATGTTAGTCTTCAGTACTACCTTTCCTTATCTGTAAAATGGGCGTAATATTAGCACCCATTCTAGAACTGAGTTTGCTTTTGTGTGTGTGTAGAGTAGAATAGGGCCTTGAACCTGAAAAACATTGGCCTTTTCCATTATTATTGTTATAAATCATTTCTTTATGTCTTTTTAAATAAAATACTTACAAATAGCATGAATCTTACAACAGAAAATATAGCGTGTTCTGCCAATGCTCAGGCAGTTCTTTTCTGTTACATTTGAACTGTTCTTGTATTTAAAATTCTGGGTTTGGACTCGATTCCATTGTAGCAGTTGTGGAGAAAGGAAGTGATAGGTTGCAGTGCAAACTCTTGAGTGTGATCACAAACTACAGATGCTGCTTTTGGCTTAAAAGGCTTAGGTTGAACCACCAGAGTGAGAAAGGATGATGAGGATGGTAGAGATTGGGTGAATGGTCCTAAAAGTGACTTTTATGTCTTTCTTTCCCTTGGTGACATGATTTATGAGTTCTTTTTTTTTTTTAAAGATTTTATTTATCTGACAGAGAGACAACGAGAGAGGGAACACAAGCAGGGGGAGTGGGAGAGGGAGAAGGAGGCTTCCTGCTGAGCAGGGAGCCTGATGCAGGGCTCGATCCCAGGACCCTGGGATCATGACCTGAGCCGAAGGCAGACACTTAACGACTGAGCCACACAGGCACCCCTGATTTATGAATTCTTTTTAAGGTTTTGGTATTTCTGCTTTAACTTATCTATAACTATTATCCTCATTGCCAATAGATTTTTCTCTATTTTATCTTTTGATATATTATTCTTATTTGGTTTCCCTTGTGCAAATAAGGAAGTTGGAGGCATATCAGGGAAAACAATTGGTCATAATATAGAAATACATGCCTAAGATCTTACTTGATAGGTTGCATAATGTCAAGGTAAAAGACAGCTTTTTATAAAAATCTATTTCCAATGTAAGGGCAGCTTATCTTTGGGCTTAGGAGATAACATTTCCAAAGAATAAACACTTTTATTCTGCCTTTTACTATTTTGGATCATTCTTCCACTAGAATGTAGTTCTAATAGGTGAGGAATTCTTGCTTGCTTTGCTCACTGCTATAGCTTCAGCACCAAGTAAGTGCCTGATGCATATTAGAAGCTCAATAAATATTTGTTAGGTAAACAAATTAGTCCCACCTGGATATTGAGTGTAAATGTAGTTGTGTTACATGTAGACTATTGGGAAACCACAAATGATATCCATCCTAGTTAAAAAGCATTAGAGTGCCTACCCTACAACTCAGTGGATTTGTAACAGCCATGAAAGGGCATAGTCAGGGATTCAATCTCTTAAATGTAACTTGGGCACATGCAATATATAATTTTTCATCCAGCACCTTGAATTATTTGAGCAGTTAGGCAGGTAATATACATAGCAGTAACCACAGGGTCAAGGGTGTAATGGTAGAGCACAGTTATCATAAGCTTCATTTTTGTGACAAGTATCAAATACGTCATGTTTGTACTAGTTCTGTTTTCAGGCCAGATTTTCCAGGAAGATCTACATTGAAGTAGGCATGTGTCTGAGGTAGATGATAGTTGCTAATAATAGTAGTACTTATTGAGTGTTTTCAATATGCCATCTCTGGCCTAAGCATTGTACACTCACTATTTCACTTAATACTGACAAAGGATCTGTGCATTGGCTATTCTGATCACTCTGCCTTCTCAATGAGGAAATAGGAACTCAGGGATGCTTATGTTATCATTATATGTTTATGTCATTATTTGTTACTGTGGAACTTTTAAATTCATAATATAACAGCAATAGAAACATCCGAAAGACACTGAGGTATGGTGGAGAAAGTAGATGGTTGGTTGAAAATTTTGGTTTAGTTATTTAATCTTGGTCATATCACAACCCACTCTGGGCCCCAGTAGTCTCATCTGTTAAATAGAGTAGGTCTTCAAAATGCTCTATAGTTTTTTTAAAAAGTTGCTATAGTTCTTGTTTTGATTTTCTCCTTGAGTGAATCCATCTATTGTTTCTGTCCAATAGGAACTCTTGTTCTCCCTTTTTTCCTTGTCTCTCTCTCTCTTTTATTTTTTTTTTCCTTTTGTTTGGCCTCTCATCATGATTCTGCTAAACTATGGGTGAAATGGGATTTGGGGCTGAATGGAGAGCCAAAATAATGTGGCTAACACTTCCTAAGGGAAACCATATTCCACAGTAAATTTCTCTTCCTGTGACCCCTACCAGAGTTGAAAGTTATTTCAGCCAAATTAAGGATTAACAAGGCTTTTGTTGGATAGCCTGAGGCTCTCAGTGCTAGCTAACTGTCATTAAGAGAGTCTGTATTCCAGTTGCTACTAAATCTACATTTTTATTCATTCATTTCTTCATTCATTCATTCATTCAGCCAGCCAGCCAGCCAGCCAGCCATGTAATATTCAATGAAGTCTGCCTATTTGGAGTCAGTGCCATAGTGGGTCACAATGAATGTCACTTTCCTTATGTCCACAGAGCTATGCAACTGAAAGTAGGGCATTGTTGTATAAACAAACAAAAAAATTAACAGCATGTTAAGTGCTAAATGAGAAGCATGTACTAGTTACTGTGAGGATATGGGGAAGCTTGCTGAATTCTAAAAGAGTCAGGGAAGCTTTTATCAAAGAGAGGATATTTGAGTTGAATCCTGACAATTTTTGAAAAGTACTCTCTTGATAAGTTGGTGATTTTCTGTCCCCAGTGACAGTAAGACAGAAGATGACAGGAGAACATGGTATCTCAGGGCATACTCTCATTCTCTAAGCTTCAAGTAACTTTATCCAGCCAGGGTAAGGCTGAAAGACAGCATTTAATGTCAAGAGGGCCTGCTCATAATGTCCACATAAGAGATGAAAAATAACCACACAGTGTTCTCATGGAAGAGAGACCATACTAGGCTGGTGGCAAGTGGAAGAGCTTGGAGGAAAGGTGGGATATGAACTGGATCTTAAGTAGATGAAAGGCTAGCAGAGTCTAGGTCAGGAAACAGAAAATAAGAAGGCTGAAGAATATTCCAGGCTGGGAAATAAAGAGTACAGGGAGAGAACCAGCTCTCCAGATGAAGCTGGGGGACAGTGAGAAGACCAGAAAGGGTAGCTGTGAACAGGTAGATCTAATGTTGGAAGTGGATGAGTTCAGATTTCATAATCTCTTAAATGTCATACTAAGGCATTTGGCATTGATGAAGTCCAACAGTTAAATGGTTTAAGTTAGAAGTTTAGCTATGTCACCTTTTAGTCATATAATCTCAGTCATGTCTCCTAATATCTCTGAATTTTAGTCACCTGTAAGATAGGGATAATACCACTTTCCCTACCTGTTTAAAATAATCAGTTGAAATTATACATATAAAGGTATTTTGTAAATTGTAGACTTCTATGCAAATAAATAGATACATGCATAGCCAACAAGTTCTAAGTAGAAAGACATGAGAAAATTGGAGAATGCAAATTGTCAGTATAATTCAAGATGGGTTTGATGAGGAGGAGATTAAAGTCAAGAAAACAGGTGGCAATGGCACTGGTCCAACACATGAGAGCCTGTATTCAGAAATCATTTGTGGCTGTTCTTCGAGCTAAACTTGATAGACATGTGATTTAGCCCAAGGAATCTATGATGGTGTGCTAAATCCTCCACCATACACTCGCCTTGTTTTCACCACCCTAATATGATCCAAGTCAAAGGTAATAGTTGGAGATTTTTTATTTATGTATTTAATTTATTTGAAAGAGAGAGAGAGCATGCATGCCTGAGTGGGGGGAGGAGCAGAGAGAGAGGAAGAGGGAGAGAGAGAATCTCAAGCAGACTCCCCGCTGACATGGAGCTGGACACAGCGTTCCAACTCACGACCCTGAGAGCATGACCTGAGCCGAAATCAAGAGTTCAACACTTATCTGACCGAGCCACCCAGGCACCCCTAGTTGGAAATTTTTCACAATTGGAATTTAAGAGTGAGAGGGTGACATTCTTTTTTTTTTTTTTTTTAGCATAATAAGGTTGAGAAACAAGCTGGTGAAGATTACCCTTCTCTAGCCAAGTGTATGACTGATTTTTAGAGTTTTTATCTTCAGGCTGAAGTATCATGATGGCCTACCTCAGGAACAATATTCTCCACTTTCTGCTATCCTGTCTTGAAGAACAAAGAATTGCTGCCTATCGTTGCCAGAGACAAGCCATAAATGGATGTAGGGCCTTGGGCATGAAAGAGAGGGAAAAGTTTGTTAAAAGAAGGAAGAAACTGAGTGGCACAAGTTTCAAGCAAGAAGATACAAGAGGAATATTTTTTATCAACAAAGATAATGGATATGATATACGTCTCAAGAGCTTAGGTCATACTGAAAGCTGTTCAGAAGGACATACTAAATTGACCAAAGAAGCCATTTCTGAATCCCCATCCTCCTGAAAGCTCTCTGTGGGTTGGCATATACCACTCTGCCCTGATACAACAGTTAACTATTCTTCAGGTTTTTACATATGTGCTTGGCTGGACATCCCCAGGGGTACCTCTCCCCACTTTTAGTCACTAGCATGTAAATACGTAATTCTAGTTCTCCACTGTACAAAGCGAGAGGATGCAGAGAACAGTAAAAGGGGCAAAAAACCAACTGACAGAAGACTGGGTACTGGGGTTAGTATTTCCATTTCTCTTCCTCCTGTAGGAACTGGGAGTCTTTGGGTAAGGATTGCAATAGATGGAGACCATTGTGGGGTATGGAAAGCTGCATCTTGTGTAACTTACCCAAAACCATCTGTCCTCCTTGCCACTGTAATTCTTCAAAATACATATAAGCATATATAAGCAAACATAAATACATTACGTATAATATACTATGTAAATAATTTGTATTAATTTGTATTATTTGTACATTATATAATTATATATTTATATATTATATAACCTATATATTTATTAAATTATATATTTATTTATATAAATTTATGTGGTTTATATATTATATAAATGTATAATAATTATATAATGTATAATACAATATGTGTCATATAATATGTAATATATATAATACATAATTATACAATATAATTATATATTATGTAAATATATATTTATTTACATTTATTGAATACCTATTTATGCTTATCATCCTTTCAATGAATATTTACTAAGTGCCAACCACAGGACTCACCAAACTGGAAGGTAAGTATTATTCCCTCACATTTTATAATAGAGAAAAAAGAAGTACAGGTAAAGGGAAAGGAAGAATCTAGTCTAAATTCAGAGTTAATAAGAGGGGGAGTTGGAATATTCTCACCTGGATAAAAATTTCCTTACTTTAAAAAATCCTGAATCACTAAATCCTTGCTAATTTCTCTGTATCCATTCTAATCCTACAAGTAGAAGAGCAGAGAGAGTCCTCTGCTGTAAATGATAATCACATGCAGATTTGTCACTGACTTGTGCTTTTGCCAGAATATAGTGTGGTTGTGAGAAGCAGTGTTGTATTTTAGGGTCTTTCTAACTTCCCACCAACTTTTCAGGATGGCTAAGAGACTGAGTGCCCCATTGCATCACAGCGTTAGTGTTAATTTCTCACTTCCTCCTGAAGGAACCTTCAGGAGTGGAGATACTCCAGAGCTTGTCTGCACAGGTATACCTGGCCCTCAGACCTTCCCTGGAGACGCATATGTGCTCATGACAATTGAGGCAGCATTGTTTCCTTACAACTCCAGCGTTGAGCAGAATGGTATAGTTTTATGGGAGCCAGTGATATAGAGCTTTTTCGATCTAATTGAATTCAACAACAGGACAGTACGACAGGCAATCATCAAAGACAGGAAGAGCTTTGAAGAGAGAAGATAAAATTAAAAGGGCCTACTACTGGCACTCAAAGATGATGAAATTTTTTATCATTAGCTATTTCTGAAGCAATGATAGATAAGTGAAGAATGTAGAAAATGGCTAAATATTTCTTAATTTAGTTTGATAGTCCTGGTATAACCCAGAAAAGCAATTAATTCATCCATTCACTCATTTATTCAATTACTGAATTTTTACTGAATGTTTTCTATGTATCAGGCACAATTAAGCACTCATTATCACCATAGCCTTTGAAAATACCATTTGGCTAAAATATAGGCCTATGTTTTCTTTAGTTAACTGGTGTTCTCTTTACTTCCAGAATAATCTGATTCTAATTTACTGTCTGCCATCCCCTTGCCAAGACCGTCAAGGTATTATTTTATTTAATTCCGTGGCTGTTAATAATTTTTTTTCATTTTTGGGCTGATGTTTTCAATCTCTAGAATGGTCTGAAACTATCTTTTTTATTGCAAGGGCATAGTTATGCTATTTATGGAAGAATTTATAAAGACTGAGCACGTGATAAGAATGGAGTATTGTTATTAAAAAACTTACAACAAAGATTCTTAGGTGTTTATGAGTATATATAATCACTATTGGCCTACTTTAAACATAAATGTTAGCTAGTACATGTGAATAATAGTTAGCTATCTTATTTACATAACCAACTCAAATATTGCTCAGGTTAGCCAGATGGGTGTGGGTGAGATGTCAAGATATGGGATCCAGATGAACAATCAGGGACAAAGAAAAGGAAAAAAATGAGGAAGATTGGAGCTGGGTGGATTTGAAGCTTTTCTGGTTGCAAAAACCCTCCAACTGGGAGTACCAAGGCTTCTCCCTCTTTTCCCCTCCACCTTTTTCCCCACTTTGCACTCTCCCATTTCTGGGAGACAGTGAAGGATTGAGTGAGGACTTCTGGAAACCTTTGGGTAGGTGGGGCAGAACTAGTGCAAAGAAAGATTTTAGTGGGAGCCAGGTAGAAAAATAGGAAGGTAATCATAAGATACAACTTTAGAATAAGAGAGAATATCTGATGGGGGACTTTGGGTTCTTATAGGTTGGAAGAGGGTATGTCTTCCTTCAGGGGTGGGTGTGTGATGAGATGTAGGAAAGAGAAAAGAGGCCTGACATGAGGGAGAAGGACGTACAGTTCATTAGCAGGTCACAAGTACTACATGTATGCTACAGGTGGTGAAATCTGTGATCAAGAGTTCACCTGAGGTGTGTAAAAGCACTAACGTGCAAAAATGTTGAAATGCCTTATATTGCTTAAAAATTGCTAATACATCTTATTTTCTTCTTCCTTTAAATAGAATTTAAAATGGCTTTAACCATAGAGCATCTTCTGGGTGTTAGGTTTCCTGCCAAGTCCAGAATCAAGGCAGATGTTGCTTTCATGGAGCGTATAGGCAATTGTAGGGTGCTGAGTCTTCCCCTCATTCAAATTGGCTGGAAATCATGCTTACCAAAATTTCAGTTTGTATTTTATCCCTTTCCCCAAATTATAACACTTTGAGCAATGTTAGTCCTATTACTTCCTAATTTAAAAAAATGCAGTAAAATATTTCATAATTAATTTTCATAATGCATTGAAGATTTTCAGCGGATAAAGGAACAGGTGTGACGAGGGCTCTAAGTTAATTTTCAACTGAGTATTCAGGGATTTTTTTTTTAAGATTTATTTATTTATTTGAGAGAGAGAGTGCTTGCTCATGTGAGGGGGGGGGGTAAGGCCAGAGGGAGAGGGAAGAGAGCATCCCAAGCAGACTCCCTGCTGAGCACGGAGCCCAACTTGGGGCTTGCTTCCAGATCCTGGAGATCATGACTTGAACTGAAATCAAGAGTTGTATGCCTAATAAACTGAGCCACCTAGGCTCCCTAAATGAGTTTTCAGGGATTTTTTTTTTAAAAGAGAGAAAAAAAAAAAGTCTGGGACCCCTGGGATGTACTCGTTTAGCAAGAGGACATATTATTAATGTCACTGAAAATCAGTTCATTATTTGGTATGAAACAAAGTACATAAAGGAGCAATTTTGTTTTGTTTTGTTTTGTTTCCTGTTCTTTCGTGGACACTGAAAGATGATTTGATTTCTTTAATATATACTGTAGTTCTCTATAGGGAGGCACAAACTTTTTTGAATAGGAGGGTTTTACTGCTTCCTGAACCTTAGATACTCATCCAAAACAATAAATCATATTTTGTAGGCAGAGGGAAGAAAAATAAGTTTATTTTATTTTCCTACCTATATATTTCCTATATACAGAAAATTTATGTATGAGAGGCAGTATTTGTTAAATGTATATATATTTTTTAGTGGATCTAATTACTGTATTCTTTATCAGTGGTAAACATCCTTCATCTTTTCTTTTATGTCCACCTATGTTTTATATAAAAGCTTTGCAGGAAAGAAAGCACATATTTCTTGAACTACAGAATACCAGGGTGTAAATGTGGATCTTAGCGCTAACTTTGAATTCAATCTTAAAATATAATCCTCACTTTTAAAGATTTACCCATATTTTGGAGAAGTTTTTATGACTGTTTAGTAAGAAAGAAGATCATCACCAGCACAACGTAGTGTTAAGAACAGAGATCCTATTATAGATCGCCTGAGTTTTGATCTTGGCTCTTTTTCTTTGTTTCTATCTATAAAATAGGCATGCTCACATTATAAGGTTATGCAAATTGAAAGATTTAATATTTATAAAGCACTTAGAACAGATTTAGCACACAGAACTATGTGGCTGTTGATAAACAAAAATAAGTAAATCACTCCTTGGTGGGTTGGAAATAAAGCATACAGAGGAATATGTATAAAGCAATAATAACCCATGTTCATTTGCAGTGTTAGGTACTTTTGCATGTTAATTTGCTGCTTATAATTGTGTACCTTTCCCTGATACTATGATCTCTTTGTACTTCTTGGATGCTGATGTTGTCCCAGAAACTTCTGTTTCTACTCTTTTCTTTTTGAGTTTGCTACATATTATAAAACCTGAATATTGGAGATAGTTTACAATGCCACATAAGAAGGGCTTTTTTCCAATTATGTTTTCATCAGGCAAGCAGCCCTGCTGTGATGGGAATAAATGGTTATGGCATTGCTATGAAATTGATATTGTCTGTTCCAGATGGCTATAGAATTGAACAAACACTGGCCAGAATTATCCTTCAGTTTTTCCAAATATAAGGTCAAAATAGAGATGAATAAAGGAAGACCATGTAGTTTTTCCTTTCCATCTGGCCCTCCAGTGGCCATCTAGAATTTATTAGACAGAGAAACAGAATGTATATGTGTGTACAGTCCTGTGTAATTCGAAAATACTCTTTCTTATTCATATGCATATACAGACTAAAATGTGGGTGATATGTTTAAATAATTCAATAATTTGCTATCTCATTCATCTAAAACTTTTTAGGAGAAAATCACAACAATTTAGTTTATTTTTAGCTTATATTTTCTGCAAAACAGTTAAATTTGAAAAGGTCAGGACTACTGACCTGTAAATATTAATAATCCTTTTGCAATTACCAAAATAATTTGTTCCATATGCCTATAAAATGTTTCCCAGACTTGCTGGATTATTACCTACTGAGAAGTTCAAAAGTATCTATTTGATACTTTTTCCAACTGAGAAGCAATTCTGCCTCAATACCTCAATAGTGCTGAATTATATATTGAAGTATGTCCTATCAAATAATATCCTCAGTAGCTGTTAAGTATATCTATGATTACCTAACAAGATTATTAATGTATTTCTTTTGCTCTTAATGTGTCAATAATGGAAAAGAAACCATTGTATTTTGAGAGTTGTCACTTTTGAGTATTTTTGGAAAAATACATGAAGTGCCCAGTTTTCATCAACTTCTTTGGGACACTTAGAAATTTACATGATGTGAAGGAGAGGGAGAAAGGAAATGATGATGACAGCGCTGAAGTCCCAAGGGCACGTCCTTTCTTTATTTCTTCATTTAGTTATTGCTTAGACATTTCTAAATCCTGTTTTTATGTGAAGGAAACTGGAAGAGTTTCCCGTAAGCAGGCTGACTCCTGCGTGATTCAAGCATTCAGGTAGTGCTGGGGCAGACTTTGGACCTTGGTGAGTCACCAGAAGTAATGAAGTTTCAGATCGTGCAAAGTAAGGCTGAGCTGGGAACCGACTTGAAAATGAAAGAAACAACTTGAGAAAAACAACTTTCTTGGTAAGATCAGACTGCTCTTTTCCCTATAATTTATATGTCTATCCAACAGTAAATAGAAAAAGAAAAGAAAAAGGAAAGGGAAAAAAAAATCAAAACCAAATTAAAATCAGAGGCGATGGGTGTAGGAAAGAAAGCTTGGCCTTGAGCGTACAGACTCCTGTTTTAGCTCCGGAACTGTAATCCTTTAATTGAAGCTCTGCTCTGTTCCTAAGCATTCAACTGTTACTAACAAATTTCATGAAGTGTCTATTTTGAAAACATGGTTGTTTTAGGCAAGCAGCGTCTTAAGTGAATTTGTGTTTTAATTGCAAGAAGGTAGAGTATGATTTGAGAGTACCTGATTTAGAATTTTTTTTTATTCCTTTTCAGGAGCATAAATAAATAAACAGGAATAATGACAAACCTTCCTTAGAGTATGTAATGAACTGTGGTTAGAGAAGAATTTAAAAATGATTACTTTGGGGTAATTTAAGACAAGCACTGTGGTAATGTAAGGGATACACCTTTTTATGTGTACTTTGCCCAATGTGCATGAATTTATTTCACTGTTTTTACAGGTACTAGGAATTAGAAAAAAACTATATTTAATGAGAATCAACTTACTTACTTCAGCATATATTCATTCATTCAACCTTCAAATGCATTAGCTAGAATGAAGAGATTTTTCTCATTCGTTTTACCCTTTCTACCAGGAATAAGAGTACTCTGCTTTTAGCCTCATCATCTCCCTTTAAGGGAAGGCTGGAGGGGCAGATTTTGGGCTTACCACCACCTCTCCTTACTACCAGGAGCGAATGGCCGGAAAAAGGACAAGTAGTTCATGATCAGCAACTTCTGCCTGCTCTTATTTCTCTTTGAGGCTAAGCTGTGCCTTAGAACCCAGTGGGTTGAGCGATGGGGTCCTCTGCCCACCCTCAGCGCTGATCTCGGTCATGTTGCTGTATGTAGATTCAAATGTATTCAAAGGATGATACTCTTTTTTTCATGTAGTTATTCAGGATGCAACAGTGTTGCCAATTTATATAGGGAATTGAAACCTAAAACTCCAGTTCCCATCTGCTCTTAACAGAGGCTGAGAGACCTAGTACAAATTAAATTACTTACACCAGTGTCTTTTCCATCTAACCTATATATACATATTTGAATGTGCAGGATCAGATACCCATAAAATGACAGCACCAGAGCCAGTGAGCTCTGAGGTTGACTAGGCTCTGACAGTCAATCCCAGCTAACTGTTGAAAGCCCTGGGCGGCTCTTATTGAAACTAAGGAACATGGACCTTACTGCTAGATAAGCCCCAATGGAACTCAGAGATAAAAGGGGAACTTCCCTTATTCTTTTACACTTTTTATGAGTTGCTTATAATTTTGGACATATATCTGATTGTGCACTTAGAAATCGACAGTTGCAGAGCTTGCAATTCTTATTAATCCCTTGGGGAGTCTCAGTATACACTGAACTTTATATAGGCCATAGAAATCTCTCTCTCTCTTTCTATCTTTCTCTCTTAGTCCATAGAAATTTCTAAACTTAGAAGATTTGGGTTTAAGTACTGGTTCTGCTTCTTACTGGCCTTTTAGCACTGCAAGTTACATGTTCTTTTCAAGCCCTGTTTCTTAATGGAAAATGCAATCATTCTCTTTCCCATTCTGGAGACTGACCTTTCCTGCTACCTGCTCAGTGTAGTAAACAGGAATCTTCCTTTCACTGCTTCTGCAACCCCTTCACATTCAAGGAGTAGAAAAATCATTCTGAGTCTTCTTCATATCATTTCTCAGCTTACTCTCCTCCATTTCTGTGGCCATTACCCTCGTGGAGATTATTAGGACAGCGCACTTGAAATAATGTATCAGATTCCTAACAGGCATAAATGCCTTCTATAGCTTTTATTTTTACCCTTAATTTTGTGTCTTATTATCTGCTGCCAGTTTAATCTTCTTGAGAAATGGCTCTCATCCTGTAATTTTTTCCTTAAACCTCTTTAAATGGGTTTCTTTGTGAACAGAATGAAGGCCAAACTGAAAGTGCATCTAACACATGAGTGTACCCTAGGTTGACTAGGCTCTGACAATCAATACATTTTCTCTGATGTTTCCTCATATTTAAATTCAGGTTTTGCATTTTTGGCAAAGATACCAGAAACTAAGATTGTGACCTTCTCAGCATATCATATCAGAAGTCATTTGATGTTGATTTGTTCCATTACTAAAAATGGTAACTTGGTGAAGGTGATTTCTGCTGGGTTTCTCCACTGCAAATTTACTATATTTCTTTGTGCACAGTAAGGATCTTATGAGGACATAATTTGAGAGTACTTAAGTATCTTGTTATTTATCACACTGTCACCACTAATTTTAGCACCCACTGATGATTCCTGCCTGAAACAATTATTACTGTGGTGTTTGCCAAATGGTGATTTTCTATTTCAATCATTCCTTAATCTACAGATACTAGTTAGAAATTTATGTTAAGGGAAAGTTTATGCTTTCTATATTTGTCCATTGATTTGTTCATTCATTATTTATATCTGTATGGACAAATGAATTCCTTGGATTATAATCTATCGCAATCATTATTTATTTTGTTGTTCAATTTTTCCAGATTTGGCCTTTGGGATTTCCCTTCAGGTTGGCTCCTATATCTTTTTTAAATGTGCCCATCCTTCCCCGCTTTTTAAAGCACTTCCATATTTTCTGACACTGCAAGGTATTTCAGGCTCATCTTGTACTTTCCCTGCCCTAATCCTTACAACCAGCTATTTCTCTAAGGACTCACAGTTTTCTGGTATTAGAGGATACTATTTAGAAACCAAGATTTGGATGCTAGGTGGACTCACTGGCATTGGGGTATCACAATACTAGTACTCTTGAGAATCCTCAAGGTCATGAAAAACAAATAATGATTGAGGACAAGTTCCATATTAAAGGAAGCTAAGGAAATACAACTAAATGTAAAGTGTGATTTTTGCTTTGGGTCCTGGACTGAAAGAGAACATTAGTGGGACATTTGAAGAAATTTGAGTAAATTTTGTAGGTTAAATAATATTGTATGTTGTATTATAATTCTATACATACTGATCTTCCTGTCATGGTCAAGTCAAAATAACATGATCATCCACATATAATTGATTTTTTTGTTTTGTTTTGTTTTTAAGATTTTTTATTTATTTATTTATTTGACAGAGAGACAGTGAGAGCAGGAACACAAGCAGGGGGAGTGGGAGAGGGAGAAGCAGGCTTCCCGCTGAGCAGGGAGTCCGATGTGGGACTCGATCCCAGGACTCTGGGATCATGACCTGAGCCGAAGGCAGACGCTTAACCGACTGAGCCACCCAGGCGCCCCACATATAATTGATTTTGAATATCACCCCACACTTGTCAGAATGGCTAAAATCAACAACAAAAGAAACAACAGGTGTTGGTGAGGATGTGGAGAAAGGGGAACCCTCTTGCACTGTTGGTGGGAATGCAAACTGGTGCAGCTACTCTGGAAAACAGTATGGAGTTTCCTCAAAAAGTTAGAAATAGAAGTACCCTATGATCCGGCAATTGCACTACTGAGTATTTACCCAAGTAATACGAAAACACTATTTCAAAGGGACACATGCACCCCTGTATTTATAGCAACATTATTTTTTTTTCCTGATTGTTTTTTTTTATTCTTATGTTAATCCCCATACATTACATCATTAGTTTTAGATGTAGTGTTCCATGATTCATTGTTTGTGTATAACACCCAGTGCTCCATGCAGAATGTGCCCTCCTCAATACCCATTACCAGGCTAACCCATCCTCCCACCCCCCTCCCCTGTAGAACCCTCAGTTTGTTTTTCAGAGTTCATCGTCTCTCATGGTTCGTCTACTCCTCCGATTTCCTCTGCTTCATTCTTCCCCTCCTGCTACCTTCTTCTTCTTCTTTTTTTTTTTCCTTAACATATATTGCATTATTTGTTTCAGAGGTACAGATCTGAGATTCAACAGTCTTGCACAATTCACAGCACTTACCAGAGTACATACCCTCCCCAGTGTCTATCACCCAGTCACCCCATCCCTCCCACCCCATCCCCACTCCAGCAACCCTCAGTTTGTTTCCTGCGATTAAGAATTCCTCATATTAGTGAGGTCATATGATACATGTCTTTCTCTGTTTGACGTATTTCGCTCAACATAATACCCTCCAGTTCCATCCACGTCGTTGCAAACGGCAAGATCTCATTCCTTTTGATGGCTGCATAATATTCCATTGTATATATATACCACATCTTCTTTATCCATGCATCTGTCGATGGACATCTTGGCTCTTTCCACAGTTTGGCTATAGTGGACATTCCTGCTATAAACATCGGGGTGCACGTACCCTTTCGGATCCCTACTTTTGTATCTTTGGGGTAAATACCCAGTAGTGCAATTGCTGGATCGTATGGTAGCTCTATTTTCAACTTTTTGAGGAACCTCCATACAGTTTTCCAGAGTGGCTGCACCAGCTTGCATTCCCACCAACAGTGTAGGAGGGTTCTCCTTTCTCCGCATCCCCTCCAACATCCGTCGTTTCCTGACTTGTTAATTTTAGCCATTCTGACTGGTGTGAGGTGGTATCTCATTGAGGTTTTGATTTGGATTTCCCTGATGCTGAGCAATATTGAGCACTTTTTCATGTGTCTGTTGGCCATTTGGATGTCTTCTTCGGAAAAATGTCTGTTCATGTCTTCTGCCCATTTCTTGATTGGATTCTTTGTTCTTTGGGTGTTGAGTTTGATGAGTTCTTTATAGATTTTGGATACTAGCCCTTTATCTGATACGTCATTTGCAAATATCTTCTCCCATTCTGTTGGTTGTCTTTTGGTTTTGTTGACTGTTTCCTTTGCTTTGCAAAAGCTTTTTATCTTGATGAAGTCCCAATAGTTCATTTTTGCCCTTGCTTCCCTTGCCTTTGGCAATGTTTCTAGGAAGAAGTTGCTTCGGCTGAGGTCAAAGAGGTTGCTGCCTGTGTTCTCCTTTAGGATTTTGATGGACTCCTGTCTCACATTGAGGTCTTTCAACCATTTGGAGTCTATTTTTGTGTGTGGTGTAAGGAAATGGTCCAGTTTCATTCTTCTGCATGTGGCTATCCAATTTTCCAAACACCATTTGTTGAAGAGACTGTCTTTTTTCCATTGGGAATTCTTTCCTGCTTTGTCAAAGATGAGTTGACCAAAGAGTTGAGGGTCCATTTCTGGGCTCTCTATTCTGTTCCATTGATCTATGTGCCTGTTTTTGTGCCAGTACCAGACTGTCTTGATGATGACAGCTTTGTAATAGAGCTTGAAGTCCGGAATTGTGATGCCGCCAGCTTTGCTTTTCTTTTTCAACATTCCTCTGGCTATGCGGGGTCTTTTCTGGTGCCATACAAATTTTAGGATTATTTGTTCCATTTCTTTGAAAAAAGTGGATGGTATTTTGATGGGGATTGCATTGAATGTATAGATTGCTCTAGGTAGCATTGACATCTTCACAATATTTGTTCTTCAAATCCATGAGCATGGAACGTTTTTCCATTTCTTTGTGTCTTCCTCAATTTCTTTCATGAGTATTTTATAGTTTTCTGAGTACAGATCCTTTGTCTCTTTGGTTAGATTTATTCCTAGGTATCTTATGGTTTTGGGTGCAATTGTAAAGGGGATCAACTCCTTAATTTCTCTTTCTTCTGTCTTGTTGTTGGTGTATAGGAATGCCACTGATTTCTGTGCATTGATTTTATATCCTGCCACTTTACTGAATTCCTGTATGAGTCCTAGCAGTTTTGGGGTGGAGTCTTTGGGGTTTTCCACATAAAGTATCATATCATCTGCAAAGAGTGAGAGTTTGACTTCTTCTTTGCCGATTTGGATGCCTTTTATTTCTTTTTGTTGTCTGATTGTTGTGGCTAGGACTTCCAATACTATGTTGAATAGCAGTGGTGATAGTGGACATCCCTGCCGCGTTCCTGACCTTAGGGGGAAAGCTCTCAGGTTTTCCCCATTGAGAATGATATTCGCTGTAGGTTTTTCATAGATGGCTTTTATGATATTGAGGTATGGACCCTCTCTGCCTATACTCCGAAGAGTTTTGATCAAGAAAGGATGCTGTACTTTGTCAAAAGCTTTTTCTGCATCTATTGAGAGGATCATATGATTCTTGGTCTTTCTTTTGTTAATGTATTGTATCACATTGATTGATTTGCGGATGTTGAACCAACCTTGCAGCCCAGGGATAAACCCCACTTGGTTGTGGTGAATAATCCTTTTAATGTACTGTTGGATCCTATTGGCTAGTATTTTGGTGAGAATTTTTGCATCCATGTTCATCAGGGATATTGGTCTGTAATTCTCCTTTTTGATGGGGTCTTTGTCTGGTTTTGGGATCAAGGTAATGCTGGCCTCATAAAATGAGTTTGGAAGTTTTCCTTCCATTTCAATTTTTTGGAACAGTTTCAGAAGAATAGGTATTAATTCTTCTTGAAATGTTTGGTAGCATTCCCCTGGGAAGCCAACTGGCCCTGGGCTTTTGTTTTTTGGGAGATTTTTGATGACTGCTTCAATTTCCTTAGTGGTTATAGGTCTGTTCAGGTTTTCTATTTCTTCCTGGTTCAGTTTTGGTAGTTGATACATCTCTAGGAATGCATCCATTTCTTCCAGGTTATCTAATTTGCTGGCATAGAGTTGCTCATAATATGTTCTTAGAATTGTTTGTATTTCTTTGGTGTTGGTTGTGATCTCTCCTCTTTCATTCATGATTTTGTTGATTTGGGTCATTTCTCTTTTCTTTTTGATAAGTCTGGCCAGGGGTTTCTCAATCTTGTTAATTTTTTCAAAGAACCAGCTCCTAGTTTTGTTGATCTGTTCTACTGTTCTTTTAGTTTCTATTTCATTGATTTCTGCTCTGATCTTTATGATTTCTCTTCTCCTGCTGGGTTTAGGCTTTATTTGCTGTTCTTTCTCCAGCTCCTTTAGGTGTAGGGTTAGATTGTGTACTTGAGCCTTTTTCTTGAGAAAGGCTTATATTGCTATATACTTTCCTCTTAGGAGGGCCTTTGCTGCATCCCAAAGATTTTGAATAGTTGTGTTTTCATTTTCATTGGTTTCCATATATTTTTTTAATTCTTCTTTAATTTCCTGGTTGACCCATTCATTCTTCAGTAGGATGCTCTTTAGCCTCCATGTATTTGAGTTCTTTCTGACTTTCCTCTTGTGATTGAGTTCTAGTTTCAAAGCATTGTGGTCTGAAAATAGGCAGGGAATGATCCCAGTCTTTTGGTACTGGTTGAGACCTGATTTATGACCTAGGATGTGATCTATTCTGGAGAATGTTCCATGGGGACTAGAGAAGAATGTGTATTCCGTTGCTTTGGGATGGAATGTTCTGAAAATGTCTATGAAGTCCATTTGGTCCAGTGTGTCATTTAAAGTCTTTATTTCCTTGTTGATTTTTTGCTTAGATGATCTGTCCATTTCAGTGAGGGGGGTGTTAAAGTCCCCCACTATTATTGTATTGTTGTCAATGTGTTTCTTTGCTTTTGTTATTAATTGCTTTATATAATTGGCTGCTCCCATGTTAGGGGCATAGATATTTACAATTGTTAGATCTTCTTGTTGGATAGACCCTTTAAGTAGGATATAGTGCCCTTCGTCATCTCTTAATACAGTCTTTGGTTTAAAATCTAATTTGTCTGATATAAGGATTGCCACCCCAGCTTTCTTTTGGTGTCCATTAGCATGGTAAATGGTTTTCCACCCCCTCACTTTCAATCTGGGGGTGTCTTTGGGTCTAAAATGAGTCTCTTGCAGTCAACATATCGATGGGTCTTGTTTTTTAATCCAGTCTGATAGCCTGTGTCTTTTGATTGGGGCATTTAGCCCATTTACATTCAGGGTAACTATTGAAAGATAGGAATTTAGTGCCATTGTATTGCCTGTAAGGTGACTATTACCGTATATTGTCTGTGTTCCTTTCTGGTCTATGTTGCTTTTAGTCTCTCTCTTTGCTTAGAGGACCCCTTTCAAGATTTCTTGTAGGGCTGGTTTTGTGTTTGCAAATTCCTTTAGTTTTTGTTTGTCCTGGAAGCTTTTTATCTCTCCTTCAATTTTCAATGACAGCCTAGCTGGATATAGTATTCTTGGCTGCCTATTTTTCTCATTTAGTGCTCTGAATATATCCTGCCAGTCCTTTCTGGCCTGCCAGGTCTCTGTGGGTAGGTCTGTTGCCAGTCTAATGTTTCTACCATTGTAGGTTACAGATCTTTTCTCCTGAGCTGCTTTCAGGATTTTCTCTTTGTCTATGAGACTCGTAAGTTTTACTATTAGATGTCGGGGTGTTGACCTATTTTTATTGATTTTGAGAGGGGTTCTCTGTGCTTCCTGGATTTTGATGCCTGTTTCCTTCCCCAAATTAGGGAAGTTCTCTGCTATAATTTGCTCCAGTGTACCTTCTGCCTCTCTCTCTGTTTCTTCTTCTTCTGGGATCCCAATTATTCTAATGTTGTTTCGTCTTATGGTAATCTTATCTCTTGAATTCTGCCCTCGTGATCCAGTAGTTGTTTATCTCTCTTTTTCTCAGCTTCTTTATTTTCCATCATTTGGTCTTCTATATTACTGATTCTCTCTTCTGCCTCATTTATCCTAGCAGTTAGTGCCCCCATATTTGATTGCACCTTATTAATAGCCTTTTTGATTTTGACTTGGTTAGGTTTTAGTTCTTTTACTTCTCCAGAAAGGGTTTCTCTAATAACTTCCATATTTTTTTCAAGCCCAGCTAGTATCTTTAAAGTGATGATTCTGAACTCTAGATCTGACATCGTACTAATGTCCATATTGAGTAGGTCCCTGGCAGTCGGTATTACCTCTTGTTCTTTTTGTTGAGGTGATTTTTTCCATCTTGTCCTTTTGTGCAGAGGAGAATAGATTAATGAGAGAACAAAATGCTAGCAGAGTAACCACGTCCCCAGAAAATATACTCTAAACAAATCAGAAAAGACCTGAAGCAGTGGAAAAAGAAACGGAAAGAGAGAAAAAAGAAAAAGAAAAAAAAGAAAAAGATAAAGATAAAAACAAACAAAAACAAACAAAACAAAACAACAACAACAACAAAAAACCAGAATGTGATCAAATATGATCAGGCTGGTATATAGATCAGTGCCACACACTAGATTTGGGGTGTATTTTGGTCTGTTAGAAGAAAGTGCCTCCCAAAATTTTAAAGAAAGAAAAACTTATATATGTACAAAAATAAGGGTTGATATGATGAAGGGATGGAATATCACTGTAAAGATGGAAATTATAAAAAATTTTATAAAAGGAATTGATAAGAAGTTGTTTGAAAAAAGAAAGAAGAGGATTTAAAAAAAGAAAAAAGAAAAAGAAAAGAAAGGGAGAGAAAGTGATCAGGCAGGGGAATAGAAAACACCATATACTAGAGATTTAGGGTATATTTTGATCTGTTAGAAGAAACTATCTCAAAATTTTAAAGAGAGAACAACATATACATATGCCAAAAATACAGGTAACTACTATGAAGGGATAGAATATGACTCTAAAAATGAAAAATAAAAATGTTTTTTTAAAAAAGGGATTGATAAGATGTTGGTTGAAAAAGGGAAAAAGAAAAATTCAAAAAAAAGAAAAAGACAGTTAAAAAAAATTAACTTTGAAAGACTAAAGAATCATGGTAAAAATGCCATGAATTCTATGTGCAGTATACCCCTAGCGCTGGAGTTCTGCCGTTCTCATTGATCGGTAAACTTGGTTTTGGCTGGCTGTTCTCGCTGATCTTCTGGAGGAGGGGCCTGTTGCCATGGTTTCCAAATGTCTTTGCCGGAGGCGGAATTGCCCCCCCTTGCCAGGTCCAGGCTAAGTAATCTGCTCAGGTTGCTCTCCAGAGCTTTTGTTCCCTGCGAGCTTTCCATACAGCTTTGGAGGCGGAGAGTGAAAATGGCGGCCTCCCAATCTCTGCCATGGAGGAGCCAAGAACTCCGGTCCCCGCTCCTCAGTGAGCCCCCAGAGAAAAGCCGTCAGTCACTCCCAGCTCCCCGGTCTCCGGCCGCACTCCGTGCTCACCCGGCCTATGACTGCGGATTTCTATCTCTGGCACCCGACCCCGGGTGGAGTCTCCAAACCCAGCAGATCCCTGTGGTGCACTCCTGCACGGCTCCTCCCCGGGGGAGGAAGGTGAGTCCCCCCAGATCTGCCCCTTGTTGGGTCCCTGCTGGAGGAGCAGTGGCCCGACTGTGCCGCGGATCACAGTTTATGGCGACCCCGAGCTGAGAGCCCGCGCCTGGGCTCCGCCTCTGCAGCCAGCTTCCCTGCTCTGTTACCTGGGAGCTCTGCGGCACTCAGGCACCCCCGGTCTTTCTGTGACCCCGAGGGTCCTGAGACCACACTGTCCCGGAGGGTTCCACCCCCTGCTTAGCCACCAGAGTGACGTCCCTCAGCGGAGCAGACTTTTAAAAGTTCCGATTTTGTGCTCTGTGGTTCTATCACTTGCCAGAAGCAGCCAATGGAGGCCCCTCCCCCGCCGTCTATCCTCCCGAATATCGCCTCGGATTCACTTCTCCACATGTCCTACCTTCTAGAAAGTGGTCGCTTTTCTGATGAGAGCGTTGTTCCTATTCTTTTCTTCGATCTCCTGTTGAGTTTGTAGGTGTTCAGAATGGTTTGATCCCTATCCAGCTGAATTCCTGAGAGGAGACGAAATCCAGGTCTCCTACTCCTCTGCCATCTTGCTCCACCCCCCTATGGCAACATTATTTATAATAGCCAAGAGTGTCCATATATAAACAAGTGTATATATAATGGAATATCATTCAGTCACAAAAAAGAACGAAATCTTGCCATTTGTAACGACATGGATGGAGTAGAGAATATAATGCTAAGCAAAATAAGTCAGTCAGAGGAAAACAAATACCACATGATTTCACTCACGTGTGGAATTAGAGAAACAAAACAAGCAAAGGGAGAGAGAGAGAGAGAACAAGAAACAGACTCTTAACTATAGAGAACAAACTGATGGCTACAAGATGGGAGGGTTTGCAGGGTAAATTGGGTGATGGGGATTAGGAAGTACACTTGTGATGAGCAATGGGTAATGTATGGAAGTGTTGAATCACTATATTGTACACATGCAACTAATATAACACTGTATGTTAACTAACTGGAATTAAAATAAAAACTTAAAAATGATTCAGGTCTCTGCAACTAAAGAAACTGATCTGAGTTAGGGACAAGATAGTTTAGAAATAACTTTACCATTTAAGAATTTTGAAATTAATTACTATGTATACCAAAAGTTATCTAATCTCTTTTTAAAAAAGATTTATTTATTTGAGAGAGAGAGAGAGAGAGCATGGGCAGGGGGAGGGGCAGAGGGAGAGAGAGACAAGCAGACTCCTCGCTGAGCGTGGAGCCCAGTGTGGGGCTTGATCCCAGGACCCTGAGGTTATGACCTGAGCAGAAATCAAGAATCAGATGCCCAACCAACTGAGATACCCAGGCACCCCTAATTAATCTCCTTTTGATGAACATTTACATTGTTTCTATTTTTCCATAAAAATATATAAGGCTATATTAAATATATTTGGTACAAACATCTTCAAACAGTTGAAAATCTCCTTGGGATACATTTCTTGAAGTGAGGTTGGCTAAGTAATTTATGGTACAGCCATAAGCAATATGAAGTTATTAAAAATTATGATATAGATCAACATTTGGCTAACTATAGCCTATGGGCCAGATCATTTGTGTCCATCCATTTGCATATTGTGTAAGGCTGTTTGCATGCTACAGTGCAGAGACAAGAGTTGAGTGACTACAACTGGGACCATATGGCTCTCAAAGGCTAAAATATTTATTATCTGGCCCTTTCTAGAAAGTGTTTCCTAGCCCTGATATAGATTATTAATACGCAGGCTGACAATACTGCTGAGTGAAAAAGAGACATTTTTATTACATATCATATGTATTACATTAATATTTAATAATAAAGTTTAAATCAAATATCCTATTTATTTAAAATTATATATGGGCAAGAGACCCAGCAAGGTTGTTCACCAAAGTGCATTAAGTAGTTCTTTCTTTTTTACATTCTTATTTATAATTTTCGGCATACTCTACATTTTCTTAAAAGGGTTGTCATAGATTGTTTTCACATTTATACTTTTTTTTTTTAAAGATTTTATTTATTTATATGAGAGAGAGAGACAGCAAGAACAGGAACACAAGCAGGGGGAGTGGGAGAGGGAGAAGCAGGCTTCCCGCTGAGCAGGGAGCCCGATGTGGGACTCGATCCCAGGACCCTGGGATTATGACCTGAGCCGAAGGCAGACGCTTAGCGACTGAGCCACCCAGGCGCCCCTCACATTTATACTTTAACTCCTCAAACCACTCTGTTCAGTCTTCTGTGCCCAAAACTAGTGAAACAAGACAGCAATGATCACAAGAGACATTGAACGTCACTTTTTTAGTTTTTAAGTAGGGTGAGCATACATAGCAGATTGCCTTGGGACAGGGCTGGTTCGTCACTACTGGGACTATAAATGTCAGCGTAGCCATGCGTTTCTCTTAATTCTGTGGTAGTTCTTCACAGCCTCCGAAGCTGCCCTTTGTCTCTTATGTGTCCTTTAAGTGTTGATGACCTCTGGGCTCTGTCATGGGTCTCATCCCTTCTCACTCTATTCACTCTCTTGGGAACTCTCCCCAGTTCCCACAGTTTGGTTTACACCTATATACTGATGATTCCTAAATCAGTACCTCTAACGTGGAAAGCAATCTTTCTGGGTATTTTTAAGATATCTCCAATCTCATGTAATCTGGGTGTCATCCTTGACATTTCCCTTCCCCTCCATCTTCTGTTCCTCCGATCAGCAAAATTCTCTGGCAACCTAACCTCCTAAAGATTTCATACATTGGTCCCCAGCCATACTACCACTGTCTGATTCTCTCATTCTTGAGTCTTTCACTACGTGCCTTTAAGTTACCTACCAGAAAACAGCCAGAAAACTCAGTCTTAAATAACAACCTGAAAATAATATAGAGAGTGCTCAAGTCACTCTCTTTGTAAAATCACTTCAGGAGACCTCCCGTTGCCTAGTGATTTTTTTTAAAGTGTGGTCAATGAACAATCTTTATCAGACTACCCCCCCCATTACGTATTAAAAATGTGAAATTAAAAAATCTGAAGCCCGAAGTCTGCCTCCATCACAGTTACTGAATCAGAATTTATGGGTGAAAGAGGCCTAGAAATTTCTATTCTTAACACCACCAGATGATTTTCATGTGCTTTAATGTTTGAGAACTACTTGCCTAGGCCTACGTCGATCATTTCAAGGTATTTATGAGAGCCTCCAAAGCCTTCCGTGGTGTGATTCTCACTAACTTCTCTAGCCTCATTTCCTGGATTCCCCAACTAAAACTTTACATTCTGTTAATATAGATTTCTGTACCTTCTTGCTTATACCTTGCTGTTTAACTTCTGTATATATTTACCATTCTCTCTAACTAAAATACTTTTCCCTGCTGACTTCACCCAGGTCACTCATAAATATATTAAAAGTCTTCACTCAGATATCGTCTGCTGCAAGCCTTCCTGGCCTCCCTGCAGACTATGCAACATACAGGTCTGTCTCCTGAGTGTATTACTACTGAGCTCTGTCATCATGCCTGGCACGTAGTTAATACTCAATAAAGGTTTGACAAATTGAGTTAATAATAGACTTACATGAAGCTTCTTAGAATGTATGGATTCTATCCATTATTTTTATTGTATAACATCACCACAAAACTTTGAGGCTTAAAATAACAACTTATTTAGCTTATAATTCTGTGGGCTGACAGTTTGGTCTGGGATCAGTCGGGCAGTTCTTCTGCTGATACAATTTGGGCTACTCACCAGTGTGTGGTCAGCTGCTGGCTTTGCTTCAGGGGGCTTTGCTTCAGGGGGCTTTGGCTAGCTGATTTTTGGCTGGAGCAGTGACAATTTGCAATGACTCCTCCATCTTATAGAAGGCTAGACTGACCAGGCTTGAGGCATATTCAGGTGGAGACAGAGGGTTCTAGGAGAGAGACAGAGAGAGAATGGGAGAAGGAGGTGGGAAGAAAAACTGGAAGTTATTTTGAGTATTATTCTCAGAACTGGCACAAAATCATTTTTTGCCACTTCTTACTAGCCAAAGCAAATGACAACACCAGCCCAAATTTATGAGGAGCAAATAGACTTCACTTCTTGATCGGAGGCACTACAAAGTATTATGACCATTTTTGCAATCTACTGCATGGGTCTAATGTATATAAATTCATAATTGTCATTTATAATGTAACTTTAAACTGGATTCTAATATTTTATCACTACCATCGCTCTCACCTTATAAATACCCTTATTTCATTTTATCTTCAAACCATTCCATTGCCAAATGTTACTGTTTCTTTTCTAGCTCTGTCACCTAATTTCTGTTCAATTAGCCTATTCCAGAGTACCCTTTGCATCTATTCATGAGCAATATAAATAGGCATGTACCATTCAGTTAATTACTTGGATTTGGTTAAGTCTTCAAATGAAGCCAACATTCCCAGGCACAGCAAACTGCAGACTCTGAGAATGGACATGCTGCCAATCAGAAAACATACCGTCCTTGTATCCTTGAATGTTACCTTTCATTTTCAGCTTTACTGCCTTAAAAAATTGACAATACCTAGCTTTCATTCTGTCATATCAGTTGACCTATTTTCTGTTTTGAAAGTGATATTCATCCTTCTGCCTACGAGAGGGGTTCTTCACCGTTAAAAAGAGCTTTCCTTAAAAGGCAAAGCCATCCAAGGTCAAGACTGTTGGCCTCTTCACTGGTAAGGTGGGTTATGCTCTGATTTAGAACTCGTGCTCTGAACCCTAGCATTCATTATTAGAGTCTGTGCCTGCCTGTCCTGATTTCCATGGTTAGTCTGGGAACTTTAACTTTAATGGCATTTAATTTCATTTTCTTACCAGACCTTAGAAGGAAATCTAGCAATATCTGATATTTGCAAATAACATGAGGCACAAGAAGGGCATGGAAATTATGAAGTAGGCTTTTGAGTTTTCTACCCTAGGGACTTTTTTTCTTTTTGGCCTTATTGTTTCTCTAATTTTCCTCCTCATAAACTCTCAGCAGTCTTTAATTTTTTTTCTTTAACACAAAAATGGATTTAATGCAAACACTTGGGAACTGGACATTTCTGTTTCCAAGAAGCAACATAATTTCTTTCTTATTTTTGAGGACACCTTGGTCACAGTGCTTCCCTGTTTGTGGCCTCACTGAAGCTTAGCATCCAAGCCTATCATTCACCAAGGGGAAAAAGTCATAGAATTTGCTTTGTGACCTGGGATATATGGCATATAAGTGTGTGTTACAAAACTTAATGCATAAAGCTGCTACTTTTGATACAGTCTGGCTCATGGAGAGATGGGATTTAGCTGAATATAATGAGAATTTGATGTGACTGGAAATTGAACAGAAGCATCTTTTTATTGAAGGTGGTGAGCCTTATAACAATCATTTAGTGCCAGAAGTTATTGTTTTTCACATTACTTTTCAACTATAAAACCTTTCAGAGCCTTATAAGAAAATCCTTGTCCTTGTTCAAGCAACAAAAAACTTGGTAACTTTTTCTTTACATCCACATGAAGCAAAATAATGTAGTAATATCCCCTCACCTCCCTTTTTAAACATCTGTCTCAGATGTTCTTTTTGTTAAGAACTGTCCTCTGATGAAATCTCATTTTCCCTCTTTTCTTCCCCTGTGAGAAGCTCAAGGAAGAAAAGAAAAGAGAAAAGAGAAAGAAAAAAAGAATTCTAGGCATGATGCTGGAGACTTGAAATGTACATAGAAACTTTTTGAAAAAAAAAAGATGTTTTTTAGACTTTAGTTAGAATCTTTCTTACAGTGTGTGTATAAATAAGCATTTCAGTTGCTGCAGATCTTTGAAAAGGATGAGTGCCAACAAATCTTGAATCAGACATTTGAATTAAAGTTAGGGAAAAAGCATTCTATTTCTTGCCCCATTCACAAATTGACTTTAGAAAAAGTCATATGAATTTTCTCATTCAGTTTTTCCATTTATAAAATAGGTATCAATTCAAGTGAAAAAAAATTGTTAGTTGATTTCTGTTTCAGAAGTATATTTTTATCTCATCTCAGGTGTCATCTTTAAGCAGTAGTAGTATACTCTTCCGCACCAGAGAATATATTTAGAAAAATTAGTGAGTAGAGAGTTGTAATTTTTTTAAGGTTTTTTTTTTTTTTTTTTGGTCTTTTAGTGGATCTGATAAAAGTATTTTAAGTTCCAATCTTCTGCAAATATATGAGTTACGCAGGCGCCTGGGTGGCTCAGTTGGGTAAGCAACTGCCTTCGGCTCAGGTCATGATCCTGGAGTCCCGGGATCGAGTCCCGCATCGGGCTCCCTGCTCAGCAGGGAGTCTGCTTCTCCTTCTGACCCTCATGATCTCTCTCTCTATCTCATTCTCTCTCTCAAATAAATAAAAATAAAATCTTTAAAAAAATATATGAATTATGCAATTAGTGAGTTTAGCGCTACTTTGTATAGTCTGTTGAATTTCAGTGTGGTCTTCCTAAATATTTTTCTCTGGTTTGGCAACTATTCCCTATAGAAAAGCAGGTTATTAAAAGGGTACTTCAGTTTTCACCAAAATGATAGTAAAGGTTTTGTCAACCTGTGTGAGGCTGATTTTTTAAAATTAGTACCAATATTTATGAGCTTTCAGGATTAAGACGATCTTGAATTCCACACACAGGGCCGGCTGTCCTCACAGCTGTAGAAGAGAGGACAGGACAAGTCTGCCATTCTCAGGGCGGGGCTAGGTGTGCTTAGAAGAGGTACAGGACGATGACAGAAGGGCTTTCAGAAGATGTCTTGCAAACTACAGGCTTGTGATGTTGAGGGTTAGGTGTTGCTAACACACTTCTGTGGTCATCTCCGCAGAGAAAATGATGCTGCATCAACCCCATTTTGTGAAATTACAGAAGAAATATTTCTTTACTTGTATTTCCTGCTGCTCCTCCAATGTGACATCATGAGATGTGAGGATGCTGGGGGGAGTCCAGGCCCTGTACACCACTCAGGTGACTCCGGGAAAATCGATGGGCAGAGTGACAGCCACCCTAATCTTACTGTAGACTTTTATTTTAGTGGGTGTAAAAGCTAGCTCTGTGAGTTAAATGTAAATAAATAACTCAAAACTTTATCAACATATAATATGAGGAATAAGAGCAAGCAATAATAAAGGGTAATTCAATAGCTTTCTTTTCTCATTACTTTGGTGTACTTTTGGCAAAATGTTCAGTTTATGCACTGAGCATTTAAAGTTAATTCCAGGTCTAGGTAAACTAGTGTCATAATTAATACATGTATTGAATTATCATTGGTTTGTTATAAAGGGCTGTGATTACAAGTTTCAATATGTAAAGATGTGCAGGTGGTACTCTAGAATTAAATCAAAATGTATCGATAAAACTGATGCATATGATTTTGCTAATTGCGAGCCTGCTCTGTATGGAAACACTACAGGTTGTTTTCAACAAGACATCCGTACTGTTTTATGCTCTTGAATATTACATGCAATTACTCATAAAAATGAGAGGTAAATGCCCCATTTTTAATCTTGGTTCATTAAATACAAGGTATGCAAAAACTAACATTAAAAAAATATGCTTCAAGTGGCAAAAATAAAAGAGACAAAAACAGTGAAATAAAATGGTAGTAGCGTAACCACTCTGCTGGCTCATAACACTCATGCTGTCATTTCATCAGTCAATGAGAACATATTCATTCCTTTTCATCCCACTCACTGCAAGAAAAATTTTGCTTATTGTCAGTTAAGTATGAGGAGCACTGTCATAATGGCGAGGGCATTAGCCCTTTACCTAACCAACCATTGCAAGAATCGGAGAACCACGATGACAGACTTACTGTGCCTGGGACACCACTAGCATTCTGGGTCTCAGCTTCCCCCCTCCTTTGGGCCACATGGAGAAGTAGGGCTGCTCAGAGTCCTTGGAGATGGGAGGCACATGGGCACATCTCTAGCTAATGAGCAGTGAGAGGAGGTGATATGTGTTAATTCCAGGCCGAGGCTATGTGATCCTCTAGTGTCTCTTCAGCTGCCAGGAAATAGAGAGGGGGACTCGGCCCTGACGAAGCTTCAAGAGCTTGAGGCCTCCTTTAGCTCAGGTTCCTAACTCCTACACAGAGCAAATTCTCTACCACCTCTCAACATCCACTGCATATTTATGAGAAGGAGGAAATGAACCTTTCTTATGTCAATTCACTGAGATTTCCAGGTAAATTTGTTAAGAGCAGTACAACCTAGTCTAGCCTGAATAATTCTATGGATTGGATAATTTCTTCACCTTTGTGACTTATATTCAGGTAGATTAATAACACTTGTTCCTAAATGAAGCCCTATTTTCTCCTTAACTTTTAGCTTTCATCTTCCTTCTTTCCTTATTTTCTGCTGCCAAATTCAAATTGTTGTCAGTACCTTATTTGGGCCAGGATGATTAATTTTGGAAGATAGCGAGCAGAGGGAAGGTGGGGGGCAGGACAAATAAATGCTATGAACCCAGAGGACAGAGCAGGGTCAGTCTGGATAGCAAGCCACAAAGGACAGAACAAGCGACGAGTGACCTGAGGCCACAGGCAGGTCTTGAAATTTGGGAGTGAAGGTTGTGCAGATGACAGAGGAATGGTGCCATGATTAGCGTCCGTGGGCTCTTCCGGCAGTGTGAGATGACAGGTAGGGTGTAGGATTCAGAATGGAAGACTGGGAACAACATTTTAGGATTGAAAAGGGCAATGATGGTTGTCTTGGTGGATACTAGGGACGTGGGTCAAGAGCCAGCGAAGGAAGTTGAGCCTTAGAGGTAGAGGCCCCGGGGAGTGAGGCCACACCCAGCCTGGAGCAGTCATGCTTCAAAACAGAGGTTAGATACGGCCTTGATGCTGTTGCTGCAGGGCTTGTTCAGCATTCCTCGTGGCTCTGGAAGCAGGACCCGAACCTAGAAGGGGAGGTAGGGGACTGAGCCCACAGACGAGACCAGAGCCCTGCAGGAACAGACGTTAGAGAACAGTGGAGTTGGGGACACTACCATCTCTGACAGACCTACTGTGGGGACCTCAGTTCTATTTTATATATCATATGACATGCGAGTTATGTCAATTCCATCGTATCCTTCACCACAGATACTCCCTACCACTGCCTTTATAATTTATTTGTCAGATACCTGCAATGCCTCCCCACAGTTTGTGTGTTTATGTTTACCCACCTACAGCAGGTTTTGTGATGTAGTGCGGACATTAAGAAGGCCCCCTGGAGTGGGCGTCCGCAGTCCCGAGTGTATAGCCGGATCCTACCGCTGACGGCTGCCTGTGTGACCACCAGCAGGTCATGTGACCCCTCCGGCTCAGTCACTTCCTCTGTGGAAGCCGTGGGTCTGTGTGTTTGTGGGAGGTGGGGGAGGGTGGCCTAAATGAACTTCAAGGCCTTTGCGTCTCTTCAGTTCTCTGTGGTGAGTCTGACTTTCACAGAGTTGCAGTTCTGGGAAGTAATAGAGCTTTACACACTCTTCCTCTTTGCCCCTTGTCTATGTCGATCTTAACATCTGAACCTAAATTCAGCTCCAACTTTAATCCTCTCTTGGTTTTCTTCTCTCCACAACTCTTCCCCCCAGTTTTCTGTCAGCAGCCCTACCCTGCAACCTGCTAGCCTTCCGCCAGCGATGTCAGCAGCTGTGAGCGCCCATGAAGATGTCCCCTCGTGCACCAGCAATCTCTCCAGGCAGCCTCTCTGAAAGCTTCTCTCAGGCTGAGCAGCTGTGTGAAAACCAGACTCGGGGTGTGATATCGGAGGCTGGCTGCCGGCTCCCGGTGGTAACAGCAGGGCAGTTTTATGCGGTATTGGTTTTGATACATCAGAAAAAAGAGAGAAGAAAGAGCCCCTCTCAGCCCCCCCATCTTCTCTTCTCCTGCCTGTATATACAGGGAGATAGTGCAGGCTTCCCAGGTATCAGCTTAGATGATCAAAACTGTATTCAATACTTTCCTCTGCAGTTTGTGCACCTCTTTAGGTCTTTATCCTTCTTGCTATAACTGGCTAAGCTCATCTTTCTGACTCAAAGTGGAAATAAAACTGTCTTAGGTGATATAAAACATTTTTCCCAAGTAACACATCAGCAGGAAATCTCCACATGCATATTCCTGCCCTCCTGTCAAAGTTAACTTACCCAGACTGAGCTAATGGTCTTTCTCCCTGTGACCTGGGCTACCTCTCTTCCCCAGGTGACTCCATTTTGGTCAATGGTACCTGCTTTCTTCCCAGTCTGCAAGTCTTTTTTTTTTTTAAGATTTTTTAAAATTAATTAATTAATTAATTAATTAGACAGAAAAAGACACAGAGAGAGAGGGAACACAAGCAGGGGGAGTGGGAGAGGGAGAAGCAGGCTTCCTGCCGAGCAGGGAGCCCGATGTGGGGCTCGATTCCAGGACCCTGGGATCACGACCCGAGCCGAAGGCAGACGCTTAATGACTGAGCCACCCAGGTGCCCCCCAGTCTGCAAGTCTTGTGTTCTTCCTTACTTCTTACTTTCTCTTTATCCCTTATACCTTGTCAGACATTAAGTTCTTTTACCTTTTTCCCAAATTGTCTCTAACATTTGCTCTTTTTCCTATTTCTGTTACCACAACTCTAGTTCATGTCTTCATTTAAAAAGCAGTAACTGTTTTTCTTTAGTTTCATACAAGTCAAACTCCGGTTTGGAGTCAGGGACCCCAGCAATACCTGCCTTAGTGTTGGAGGGGTGGTGATGTGGTAATGTTCCCACTCATTTGGTGGCAGGGGAAACAGAGCCTGATTGGTGGTCCAGGAAAGTCTCTTGGTCTTGCTGATGTAGAAAGAGGAGACTCCCATGGGCACTGTCCAGAAACTGCACCTTTGACCACACATGGCTTTATGGACAGAGCCATCTTCTGGCTGGTTGAAGTCCTGGGTTCTGATTGCAGCTGGGGCACTCAGCTTGCAAGGCAGTGAAGCTCTGAGCCTCAGTTTTGCCCACACCTGAGAGGTTTAAATTCGTCCCATCTCTCCTCTCAGCCCTGTGTGTCTCCATGGGTCACTTACAGCTAAGAACTCTGCTCTCTTACCAAATAGGAAAAAATAAATATATGTACTTTCTGCCAGTGAGCGGAAACAGAAATGCTTAAAAAAAAAAATTTTTTTTTTCAACCAGCCTCAGGGCCCTCACCCTAAGTTGGCTCTGAAGACTAGATAAATCAGCTGTAAAATGCCCATTTGCAACTCTTTAGTGCCTAATAAATACATGAGATAGACTGCATTATAACTAAGTCTTACAGATTCTCCCTCCTTGACATTTTTCAGGTCCGCTCTCCTCTCCACGCGGGGGCTGCTCTCTTTACAAATATGCTTACCGGCTCTCACCTGGGCTGCTGACTAGCTTTCTAAATATGCTATCTCTGCCATATTTTCTCAACCTCCAATTTGTCCTTCCCGGTATGTCAGAATGTCCTGTGTAAGTCCCGTGGCTGCAGTCGGATGGCTTGAGGAACTTCTTCAGACTTCACTTCCTACCCTCTCTCCCAGACATCTTTTGGCTTGATATGGTTGGTAGCCATCCTGCAGCCTAATATTTTGATTCTTCATGGCTTTTACTTTTAATCTTCCCCATTGAGTAAGTTGAATTCTCACCCACGTGCTTGCAGGGTAGTTTTTCAGACTCTGACACCCCCACCAGGTCCCTAGGAGCCCAGCATGGATACAGTTGATATTAAGAGGGTGCATAAGAATTCCTAGGCAAAGAATTGGGGCAAAGCTCTCCAGGCAGAGGGACCAGCATCTGCTGAGGCTCAGTGGCAGGAGAGAACACAGTATGCTTAAGGCATGATTTTGCAAACTTCTTCTGTGATATTTGGTTACAAATACGTTTTTCATCACGATGCAGCACACATATAATTAGAGTGGGGGGGGTGGAATCTAACAAATAACACTGATAAGTTTCTCTTCTCCCATTTCATTAAAATAAAATGCTGATCTTGACCAACTAAATTGTTTTCACACTTCACCAAAATCCATTAGAAAGTACAAAAGCATAGATTTGTGTCCAGACTGGGTGGAGCCCAGGGTGTGAGGGGTAGTTTGATGCAAGATGAAATCGAAAAGGAAAGCAAAACAAATCCCTCAGTGCCTTGTGTGCTGGTTAAGCTTGTCTATCATTAACCTAAAAGCCACCAAAAGGCACCACAGCGTTTAAACAGGGGGGACTTGGGGAGTGTGACATGAGCAAGTTTGTACAATATTCTTGCCACAGACTGATTTGTGGGGGTCAAGAGTGGGTGTGTAAGATAGAGGTGTTTTTTGTTTGGGTTTGGTTTTGGTTTACCTTTCCAAGTGAGAAACGATGGTGGCTGGAATAGAATGGGATAAAGGAGATGGAGCAGTGGACACTTTGAAGCTATTGAAAGGACAGGATTTGTAGGATTTACGGATAGTAGATCTGGAGTGTAAGGAAGCAGAGAGGGTCAGAGATGACCCTGGGTTTTCAGCCAGTGGAATTAAGATGATGGTACACCCATTCATTTAGAAGGGAGGACTTGGGGTGCCTGGGTGGCTCAGTCATTGGGCATCTGCCTTCGGCTCAGGTCAGGATCCTAGGGTCCTGGGATCAAGCCGCGCATCAGGCTCCCTGCTCGGCAGGAAGCCTGCTTCTTCCTCTCACACTCCCCCTGCTTGTGTTCCCTCTCTCGCTGTGTCTCTCTCTGTCAAATAAATAAATAAAATCTTTTAAAAAAAAGAGAGAAAGGAGGACTTGAAGAAAATCAGGTAGAAAGTGTATCTTGGTGTGGTCTTCTCCAACAGCAGGAACTCAAGACAGGTTTAAAGGCAAGTGGTTTGTTTGGGAGTTGATACCAGGAAATGCTAACAGGGAAGTGAGCAAGTGAGACAGAGAAGGGGAGGTAGGCCATAAAAGGTATATTTCTGAGGAATTTACTATGGTGTATAAGAGCTCATGCTTGTTGGGGAACTCTAGAAGCCAGTATGGAACCTGTGCCCCCAGGGTTACCCCACCTGGGAAAAGGAGCTGAGGTATTTATGCCCCAGCCCTTCTCCTGTCAGTCTTTAGCTGATTAGTGGACATCAATTCTCTAGCACTTCTACTTTCCATGTGGAGTAGGCAGAGTAAGCTCCAATGGCCAGAGAAAACCTTCAGACAAGAAATGCAAATGCTGGACGTTGGAAGTTGGGGGTAGGAACTGAAATAATAAAGCCAGGGGGCTCTGGGGAGGGCACAGACAGCAGCTTCTGCTACAAGATGTTGTGTGGAGAGGGAAGATGGAGGTAGCAATCTTGAGCTTAGTTGTAGATTTAATGCATTTGACCTAACTTTCAGACATACAAATAAAGACATCACCTTAGATACTTGAGTCGACTTCAGAAGAGGATAGAGAGCTGGAGTCATCCGAACAGAGGTGATAATCCAGGAAGTGGTCGATATTGTCTGTTGGAAGAAACTACAGAGCAGGCACGCAGGAGAGACTCTGCCTCAGACCTGAGGAATCCCAGCCTTTAATGGCCTGATAACGGAGGATACTGAAAAGAAAACTGAGAGTGATTCTCGGAAAATAGAACAGAAACCAAGAGAGTTCATGCTCTGAAAATCAGGGGAAGATAATACTCAGAGAAAAAAGGAGGGTCTGCAGCAACCAATGTTGCTTAGAGGACCAAAAATGTCCGTTACGTCTTGAATCATGGAGATTATTGCTCTCCACAGCAAAATCTATTTTGGTGGGGCAGTGGAGATTGAAGATGGAGGGAGCATAGGGGTTGTGAGTATGGACTGTCAAGCAGGACTGTGTGTCAAACAGCAGTGTGACCTTGAGCAAGTAATTTGCCCTCTCTGAGTCTAAGTTTCCTCATCTCTAAAATAAAGATAACCATTGTTCCTACCTCTTAGCGTTACTAGAATATTAAGAATCAAATGTTAAATACTAAAACCTGTGCCTGAGAGATGATAAACATTAAACAAATTGTAGCAATTGTTAGTTTTATTCTTTATATTCTGCATATTTCTCTGATCTCCTTCTCTAATTTCTCTCTAGTCCTTGGTGTTATACTTTCCAAGCAGATCCCTAGGTTTTGGTAATATGGGCGGCCTGCCAAATGCTCAAAAGCCTCTACTCACCAGTCTACTCTAGGAATCTCGTGTCTCTGACACTGTGTTCTGATAGCTGGTGTAGGGTTCCAGTGAGAACCTTCTTTTTTCTCCCCGAGAGACTTCAAGTTTCAAGGCATGCTCTTTATGGTGAGGTTCATTTATTTAATAAGTGTCAGGCTCCTCTATTGTTTGTTATTTCATGAGGTTACTTAGCCTTGCTGCCCCAAGTGTGGACCCCAGACCAGCAACCTCAACATAATCTGGGGGCTGGTAGAAATGCAGAATCTCAGGCTGTATCCCAGACTTGCCCATCAGAATCTTCCTTTGTACAAAATCACTGGGTGGTGCGCATGCCCATCGAAATGCAAGCAGCACGCTCTTAAGAGCCCACATAGCATTGTACAATGCCACAAACATTCAATCTCAAATAGCTTCCTCACCTAAATTATCTGATTTCAGAGAACTTTTCACAACTTTCCTAAGACCTTGTGGTAGAAACCCCATGACCTAATTGGTTGATGCTTAGTCAATTGCTACTCCTCTGAAATAGGCACCCCCCAGTTTGGCTGTCATATGCTGCTGGTTCAGAACCAGGGCAGGGATTGAAACAAGGGACTCAGTTTGTCTATTGCATCAAGAGTTCAAATGAAACTGAATAGGACTTAAAAGGAAAACTCAGCATTAGCCAGGGTATCCCTTTCCTCAAAAGTAGAAAAAATGGGCTCAAATCACTATTCCATGCCCTAGGAAAGTCCCATGCCTCTTGCCATCCAACTTTTTGAAGTTTGCCATGTGTAATGGACATTCTCTTGGCCATATGTCCCTGAAGCTTCTGCTTCAGCTGAATTTAGTTTGCAGATCAATGTACCAGTCCTTGAATGTGGCAGTTCCATTCAGAGCTTCACTTGCCTCATTTTTCAGAAAAAAAAAAAAAAATTAGAAACACACAATTCCTTTGTGTGCAGGACAAATTATAACAGGTTTGAGGAGATGGGAAGGACTTACCACACTTAAGTACAAACAATGTAATGTTTTGTACTAGCCAATCCTTGCCATAAAATGCCCCTTGGACATTTTTACAATGGATTCAGCTTTCTGCCTTGTCTTTCCACCCTCCCTTCTCTCCTCCCTCTTACTTCTGGGCAATCTCAGAAAGGAAATCATAAAAGGAAAAAGCCCTACTAATTCTTTCCATTTTGTAAGGCACTATAATTTAGTATTTAGGCTCCCTTTGTAACCCAGACTCTGCTGAAGCTTTGAAAAGGCTACTTGCCATGCCATGTAACTGAAAATGGTGTGAACTCCCTCAGAAACACACAGGCTGAGCATGGCGGATGGGAGCTTATCCAAGAAATTGACTGGGTAGTCATAAAGTAAGGAATGTCCACTTGTAGGAAGGATAGCCTCCTCTTTCCTTTGTCTTTCCTACTCTGTATCATTCTTTGATTAGAACACTTACAAGTTTGTGTTGGCACTTTTTTTTTTTTTTTTAGAAAGGGCAGGGGAGGGGCTGAGAGAGAAGGAAAGAGAGAATCTTAAGCAGGCTCCACTCCCAGCATGGAGGCCAAGGTGGGGCTCCATCTTACAACCCTGAGATCATTACCTGAACCAAAATTAGAAGTCAGACACTTAGCCAACTGAGCACCCGGGCACCCTATGTGTTGGCACTTTCTAATTGGTGAGAAATACCTAGTATGTGTCAAGCACACTACTCAGTGATTTATATACATTGACTCTTCCATACTCATAACACTATTGGCAAGATAAGTGTTATTTTATACTTGAGGAGACTGGAATTATGGAATGTACCAATTTTAGCCAGAGTGACACAGTCAGGTAAGTACGCATGTAAGTTAATTACTTCTCTGTTTCTCTAACTAGACTGCGGACTTTTGTGAAAGCGGGAACCACGTTGTCTTAATATGTGGCTTTGAAGTGTTTGGTCCTCTAGTAAGTTGTAGGGCCTCAATAATTGTTTGGATTGAATATACCACTTCAAAGCACAAAGGATGAGAGAAAAACCTAGTTTCTTGACAATGAAATAAAAGATTCATATATATGAACGTACTTTTTTTCATGATAGAACTGAGAGATCATGAGGTAGGAGAGATAAAAACTTGAAAATAACTTCTATTCTAGGTACATCCCCTTATCTTAGAGAAGTTTAACTTTCCTACCTCAAAGGGATTGAAATAAAGAATGAGGTATGGCTACCCTCTTGAGCCACTCCTCTACCAAGATTACTAACATCCTGGTTTGCTCATTTTCAGTTCACAGACCTTAATTACGTACCACACAGCATGAATCATCCTGTCTGTTCCTACAGGGAATACCAATTTGTCTTCCAGACTATGCAGCAAAGCAAACCTTCCTTCTGCCACTACAGAAAAGAGTGAGGAAGAAAGACAGCAGATTCTGCTCTGCCCACCACCTGGGGAGCATTTTCCTCTCTGAGATGATAATAGCCTGACCTATGGACCACCCCTTGGAGTGCAGGGCTCTAATCCTGGATCATTTTAATCAGAGGCAATGGCCTTGCCATTGTATCACTCTGGACAAGTCATTAACCCCCTAGGAGCCTCAGTCACCTCATTTTAGATAAAGGGGCAATTCTTTCAGAAGGTAAGAATTCGCCATCCTGTTAAGACAGGCTCAAATATAGCTGGATTTTAGAATGTTCTTTTCCCTTCTACTTCTACACTGGGTTGTTGCCTTGTCTGTTTATTGACATGGAAACCAAAGCAAAGGTAACACCTCACTTATCTGGAATTTATTTGTTCTGAAACCTCAGGGCTCTGGGACAAAGCCAGGAAAAGCTGATACCAGGAAGTAAACAAGTAAGACTTCTGAACTGCCACAGGCCCCAGGCCTTCTGAGTCTATGTGTCTATGACCCCTGCTTAAGTCCATGAGGTCATTCGCTCCCATCTCTATGACACCCACGTCCAACCATCCAAGGAATGAGTTCTTTCCTAAGTCAGGTCCAATTTGGATTGATTGAGGGGCTGTATAAAGAAGCAGGGACTCTGTCTCCCACCCATTGTGTTTACTTTCAAAATACAGTCACCCTAGAATGAGGTTAAAAGAAGGCACATATATACCACATCTTCTTTATCCATTCATCTGTCGATGGACAGCTTGGCTCTTTCCATAGTTTGGCTATTGTGGACATTGCTGCTATAAACATCGGGGTGCAGCCATCAAAAGGAATGAAATCTTGCCATTTGCAGCGACATGGATGGGACTGGAGGGTATAATGCTGAGCGAAATAAGTCAATCAGAGAAAGACATGTATCGTATGACCTCACTGATATGAGGAATTCTTAATTTCAGGAAACAAACTGAGGGTTGCTGGCGTGGTGAGGGGTGGGAGGGATGGGGTGGCTGGGTGATAGACATTGGGGAGGGTATGTGCTATGGTGAGCGCTGTGAATTGTGCAAGACTGTTGAATCACAGACCTGTACCTCTGAAACAAATAATACATTATATGTTAAAGAAAAAAAAAGAAGAAGAAGATAGCAGGAAGGGAAGAATGAAGGGGGGATATCAGAAGGGGAGACGGACCATGAGAGACTAGGGACTCTGAGAAACAAACTGAGGGTTCTAGAGGGGAGGGGGGTGGTGGGATGGGTTAGCCCGGTAATGGGTATTAAGGGCGGCACGTACTGCATGGAGCACTGGGTGTTACACGCAAACAATGAATCATGGAACACTACATCAAAAATTAATGAGTAATGTATGGTGATTAACATAATAATAAAAAATAAATAAATAAAAGAAGGCACAGATGTCTTTGTCCTTTGAATTCACATAGGCTACCTCCCATATCTTGCTCCTTCCATACCTCATTCTTGACATTTTTGGTTCCTGCACCCCACCCCACCCCCCGCCGCTTTGGCTCCATAACTTCAACTCCAACATTTGGTTGGACCCCTTGATTGAGGCCCAGGTTAATTTCCTCTCTAAAATTTAGATCGCTCTCCTAAATTTTACCCAGGCACTCCCCAGAACCCAACTCGCAGCCATCACCCTCTGGTGACCATGGGTTCCCCGCACCTCCTCACCATGCCAGAACTACATCACTCATCAGAGTGCACAGTTACTGAGTGGGGAGACTGTATCACTAGCAACAGTGAGGAGAGTGAGCATAGAGCACAACAAGCAAGAGAAAAAACTATAAAACAAGGCAAAGGAACTAATGAAAACACACTGTGATATAAGATATGGGAGAATTGAAAGGACTCCGTATAAGAAGATGGGAGACCTGGGGTAGGTCACTGCTTATGTCCCTTTAATTAAATCACATCACTCCTCTCTTGACATTAGTGTACTTATCTGTAACTGAGAAAGCTGGACAAACTCTCAAGTCCCGCTTAATTCTGACATTCTGTCATTCTAAGGGCAATAGAAAACATACATTTCTGAGGGCCTCACAGAAGTCATTTTATCACAGCACAGTATGATAATTAATATTCACAATGATAACGCTGGGTCATCAAGGAAAATTACATTATGCCCAATGTACTTTTAAGGAAGGCCTCATAAAGTTTAATGTATTTTAAAATGGTTTTCTGTCAGAATGTTAAGTGAAAAAAAGTATATACTGTATTGCTACTTGGAAAGGTAACTCCTCGGTTATACTGAAAAAAAGGGCATCTAGGATGACCAAATTTTAAGGATTCTATAGAGTGAAGCTTTGGTGTATCTATAAAGCTTTGATCAAAATAACTGCTTCATACTAAAGTGTTTACCAAGACCAGAAAGGGTTTCCAAATTAAACAATTCAGATGGGTTGTTATGGCAGCAAATAGGTTTGCTCCCTCATTAATATGCATTTTAAGTTTTCATATGTTAACCTCATGTCATATTGTTTTTTCTCTATAAAACAGGACCATCTGAGTTAGCCTCTTCTACTAATTTATATATTGATCTTATCACTTTATATAGTGATCTTATCACCTTCAGGAAGTACTTTTCCTTTGATGACTTTTTTAGTTTTGTTTGGATATTTGTGTTCTTTTAAATGCTTTGGCTATTATTCCATTACTGACAGAAAAGCATAAAATGCTCAAATTACTACTTACAATTTCCACTCATTTGCCATCAAATTCATGACTCTCTCAGTGTTCACCCATGCTGGAAATATTGCTCTGTAGTGATTGGTACTTGGTGACTTGGTTCTTCCATCACTTCAGCATTCCAAGGAGGAGCTTCACAGCCACTGGAGAGCTTGAGAGATGTGTTTCCTTTCTAAAGCTGTTCTTGTGAGCTTCTCTCCAAGCTTACCATTGACTAGAGTCTGAGCCTGTTTTCCACCATCAAATGCAGCCCAGGTTAATAACAATCCTTACCTTATATCTTTTCAAGAACATTGAAGGATTTAGCCCTTTTCTCAATTTTTAAGTATTCAGGCTCTCAAATAAAACAGTGGTGATAAATTCATGAAGTTGGGTTGTTGTTACCTGATATTGCAAAACCAATGATTTCTTCCCGTAACATTTCGGTCTCAAGAAGAGAACAAATATAATGCATCACATTCTAAATTGGTCCCAAAATTTGTTCTCCACACATAAGGAAACCTGATACAGTAGAAAGTGAGAAGTCGTTATTGCAATGTAAATAACTAGAGATAGCATTTTTCTTTCAGGAAAGATAAAAGCAGTCTTTTTTCTGCCAGCCGGGGCTTGCGCTTCGCTCAGCACACTGTGTCACTTCAGCCAAATCACTTAACCTTCATGGTCTTTAGTTTTTCTGAGATATAAAATGGGGTATAAACTCGATGACCTCTGTTGGCCCATTTGGCTCTTTCGCTTTCTGATCTGCTAGCAATTCACAGGATGAAGGTCACTTTCCTTTTGCCAAGTGTTGCTAATTGGGCTGCAGAAAATTGGTGCAGTGTTAGAGCCACTCATAAGTAGTTAATGTTTAAATGTTACCCAGGCAATCCTGCAAGGATTGGGGGGTTCAGAAGCTGAAGCATCCTTCAATATATCTGAGGGATCCCCAGAACTTGGAGGGAGGGTTAAAGTACAGTCACTATTTTGTCAGGAGGTTTATTATTAAAAATGGTCTGGCTCAAAGATTTCTGAGCCTCCAGAAATAACTATTTGCACACAAATTATTGATTTCAGGGTACTCTCTCTGAATTTGCAGGAAATAACTGCTCAGCTTTTGGAGCTTATTTACTGTACTGATTGCCTTGGTTAAAAAAGTATAAAAAGGGGCGCCTGGGTGGCTCAGATGGTTAAGCGTCTGCCTTCGGCTCAGGTCATGATCTCAGGGTCCTGGGATCGAGTCCCGCATCGGGCTCCCTGCTCCTTGGGAGCCTGCTTCTCCCTCTGCCTCTCTCTCTCTCTCTCTGTCTCTCATGAATAAATAAATAAAATCTTAAAAAAAAAAGTATAAAAAGTACAAAAAAGCAATGGAATCAGGAAGACGAGAATAAAGAACGTATGTATTGCTATATGTTGGGAAATATAGTCAAAACTGTGATTTTGAAGAATCTTGAAAATAGCAAATGCTCAAAATATTAAGTTAACCAAAATAATCTAGATGAAGAAATTTACAATAGGTGCTTAATTCTGAAAAGGAGAATAAAATATTAATAGGATTTGTGTCTGCATGGCAAGGATTATAGCTTCATTATATATTCTTTATATTTTTCTGTAGTATGTTATTATTCACAGAGTCTGTATAACTTTTATAAGATGGACAATTAAATGTATTGGAAATTCAGCATCCCTTTGGACTGTTTCTTCTATTTCCTCCAGGGTGTAAGTTTTGTCCAAGTTGCATTACTGTTGAATGGTGTGGCCTTTTTTTTTTTCCAAATCGACCAAGGATATAAACAACTTTAAAACATTGTTTGAGGATTCCCATATTTCTAGTTAACAATAATAGCCTACAAATATATCACTGAACATCTTTTATGCACTTCCATTTTCACTAGCCAGTTTGACTTTTTGGACATCTCTGTGGCAGTGTGACATTATTATTCCCCTCACTTATAAGTGGCATATTGTGTGACGTCTATCACTGTGTCACCTCAGGCTCCTCAGTTTCTCAGTTTGGGACATAATACTCAGGTCAAAAGGACTCCACTGGTGGTATTTTATTCTACCAAATAAACATTTCTAGATAAAGTGAAACAAACTGATTCTCAAAGATGAAAGTCTGTCATTTTTCCTGAAATTGACTTCCCAAATTATTTGAACTACAGACTGTTTTGTGTATCTGTATTAGATCTAATATCTCTTGTTCTTTGCACAGACAAGATAAAATATTGTGTGAAAATGAATGTATTTGAGGGTACAGGAGGCTTTCTGAGAACTAAAGAATGGATAAGTAGTTGTCCACACGTGAGCTTGCCTTTTCAGTCAGAGCAGGGGTCTTCTAGTGTCTTCTTTGCTTCTGTTTCTCTTTGGTTCCTGTGGAGACTGGTTAGGAGTTTGAGGTCTGGATCCTTCTCTGTCGTTTAGTACTTACTCAGTGACCTTGAGTGAGTTGCTCAGTTACCTTTCTTGAGCCACAGTTACCTCCTTTTTACAGTGGGGTAATAGTATTACCTACCTCCTGGGGTTGATGAGAGCATTTCACAAGTCCCCACCATATAGTGCTCAGGATGGTGTTTTGCTCAAAGTTAAGTGCTTAGCACATATTAGCTATAATCATTATTATTATTATCATTAAGTATAAAACTTATGTAACTACACTGAATCTTTACCTCATTATGTCCTGAATTAATATAGTTGCTGTTTCCTTGATATGTTACATTCTAATATCACCTACCCATAACACTTTGGACATTGATACTGGTACATTTACATAAACCAATTATTATTATTTTTTTTCCTACAGACCTATAATGAGGGTCCCTGAGATGCAAAATATAGATTTATATAAATAATATACGTAACTGAAAAAGTACAACTCCCAGAATGTAACCATAAAATCCATTTGATTTTGTTTTCCAATGTCTCTGTAAAATACATTCAGTAGAAGTTTTTGCTCTATTACTGGAGGGAAAACTCCAACAAGTTCATTACTATTGGGTAATAGGAAGTCCTAAGGTCACTTTATATACAAAATACAATCTCGATTCAGAAAATAGGCTGTCTAGTCCAATGTATTAGTCAACACTCAGTCTTCATTTGGTCCCCTTCTCCAACTGAGGCACAGTTTCAGTGGGCTACTTGCTTGTGGGAGTCAAGTCTGATCCAACTTCTCTATCTTCACACTGGCTTCTCTCTCCTTCCTTCCCTCTCTGGGGCTATTGCTTTCCAACCTTATCAGAGTCAAAATAAGGTGGACAGGAGCAATGTAAGGGCATGAAGATAGTTCTTTCTTGAGTGATAACATCACAATCCTCTTTGTTCTTTCCTATCCTACCCGGATTTTTTTCTTCCACGGATGCTTCCATAGGTTCTTTGGAAGACCCCCTCCAATGGCAACTTCTGCCGAGACTTGAGGAAAGGATTCCATCTACCCAGCTGCAGCAACCCACTCTGCCTGTGGTTTCGTGGTGGGCCCCTCCATGTGGCCTCTTTCCATTCTCTCTTCCCCCTCTATTTCTCCCCCTCAAGAAGAAGTCATAACACCCCTAGGCCAGCTTGTACTCCATGTGTTCCCACATCGAATCCACAGAAAACACTACAAATTTGTTCTGATGAACTTTGAAAGCCAGGTTGATTCCAACACGTTAGTAACACTCAAGTTATGCTGCCAGAGCAGTTAGTCATTCCATTTCTCTTTCTGTAGACTTTATAGGAAGAAGTCAGATGTCAGTTCTCGGTGCTCCCACATGCACCCATCCATCCACATACACACACCTTGTGGTAGTCACACATTACACCCTCCACGTAGGCCCCTTGCAAAGCCCCTCACTAGGTTTTAGTTACAGGCTACAATTTTCTCCAGAGAAAACTTCCACACAGACTTTTCTTTACAGCAATCCACTTCTTCCTTGTTTTAGACTTTCACACAGAGTAGGAGCTACAATAACCATGCTGAAGCCTCCTTGGGCCTTTTCCTCAGGTTCCTCCTGGGGGACACTTTCACATTTCCTTCGATGCCTATTATCTGTAACACCTTGGCATCTCATTTGTAGCATCATATTTAAAATCCATATTTTTATGGGACAGGTAGGACTTTCACATACAGTTTAAAAATATTTCAGAAATGTTTCAGTAATTTTATACAACATATAATCTGCCAATATTCAAAGTTAAAAATAACCAAGGCCACATGGAAACTATTGCAATTTAAACTTTGGGAACCAGTTGCAGATTTAAAGATGAAAAAATGCCCTGCGATGAAGTAGAACAAATATTACTGAGCGTCATTGGGAAGTTTCTTTTTTTTTTTTTTTTTTAATGCTGACTCTATAATTGAGTTCTAAGATTTTAAAAAAAGAGAACACTTATATTACAATGAAGTAAAATGACCTTTTAGCTACACAGTTTGAAGTTTCACTAATGGATTTAGCTCCATCAGAAAGAAAAGTTCCATTTCATTTTCTGCCTATCATCCGCAAATATAACAGATTATAACGCTAAAGCTGAATTAATTGTGTGACAGTGGAAATGAGTTTGCATAAAATTCATTTACTTGAAAATAGAAGCACTCATATATACCAAATTTGCAGTTAGCTAAGGAGAGATGGTAACAGCAGAGTTAAACCATAGAGCAAAGTGAACCACTAAACTTAACTGGAAACAGCATTTATGTAGTGGTTGAAATAGAAAGACTGAAAATGTGAACAACGATAATGTAATGTTTTCTGTTGGGATTAATGCATTTAAATGTTAGAATATTATATTTTAATTTGTAAGTGTAAGCAAAATGCACTTTAAATTGTGCACATGCATCAGTACTTGAAAAATGGGCTTCCAAATTCTCATTAATGTAATTTTTAGACCCAAGAAGTATGATATTTCCAAAAGGTTTTTTCACCCATGATAATGAGAAAGATACTGTTTTGAGGATGTAAATGTGCATTTTTTTCTTTCTTTGAACATCTGCTATTTTTTTTTTATTACACGATCAAACCAATCGATGCTCATTTTGTACAAGGAAGATTTATCGTGTTTACACTGTGTAAAAGACGAATTTATTCAGTGGGTTTTTGTTGACATATGTAACATCTTATTTAGTATTACTGATATATGAGTATTAGAAAAAAGACAATCTAGTTATTGATCTGGTAAAATGGCTTTATTGGTTTGCAGTATTTCTAATTTGAGAGGGAAATGAGCTTCATATGAAATTGGTTATTTAAAAGAAACAAGTACCAAATTGCTGTGGCCCTGGAAACCAAGATTAATTTGTAACCCAAGAAGAGGAAAGTATTTTATAAAATTTAACTCTTTACTATTCAAATCCATAGTCCTGAATTAAGTTTCATATTCCATCTTAAGCAGTTGCTTCGTGTGTATTAATCAAGTAAAGGCAAGAAAGATTATTTAAAGGTTAGCAGAAATTTAAATTGTGTATCAGAGATGAGATTCAAAGCATCTGCTAGTTTTTCTTGTTAGATAGTTTTCATATTTGTAAAATGAGATGATTTATTCACTTCCTAATAAGGAATGCCATGTTTTCCTATACTAGGGAAAAAGTTTTTGATCACTCTTTCAGTCAGGGTCTAATCAGGAGATAGAAACCACCCTTCAACTTGGACAGAGAAGGTTTAACATAAAGAATTAACAACTAGGGGCACCGGGGTGGCTCAGATGGTTAAGCGTTTGCCTTCGGCTCTGGTCATGATCCCAGAGTGTTGGGATTGAGCCCCACATCGGGCTCCCTGCTGAGCGGGGAATCTGCTTCTCCCTCTGCCTCCGGCTTCCCCTGCTTGTACACACCCTCTCTTTGTCAAGTAAATAAATAAAATCTTTAAAACAAAAAGAATTAACAACTATAGCAGAGGATTAGAATAACTAATAATAAGAATAGTAGATATAAAAGATACAATTATTTCCTCGGGCTGAAATCGCGTACTTAGGAGTGTTTGCTCCTTCCTGCCTCCAAGCCAGACATCCAGATCTTGTTGGAGTGGACAAAGCCATGGCCTAGGATGGCAGAAAAGTTGTTCCGCTGCCTCACTGGCAGACCTTGCTGGAAAGATGCCCTCTGGAAATTATGGGAAATCCACCCTCTGTTTACAGGAAGGTGTATCCCCAGAGCACTGCACTCCAAAACCACCTGAGAAGTATGTCAGGGGAAACTACTGGTGATGAGTGGTGTTGGCTGTCATACCTTCAGGATCTGGACCCTGGAAAAGCAGCCGTTTGTGCAGTTCCTGGGTACTGTAGAAATAACTTGCACTGAAGAAATTGGACACTGGGGAAGCCACATACACTGCAGAAGCTGAAGGCTAGTGACACTACATGTCTTGCAGGAACATGGTGCATATGAAGCCATGCCTATTGTAGAAGTTGGGTGGATGAGTAGCCATTCATGCTTCAGGAGTCAGCTGGGCAAGCACACAGGAACCAGGAAGGAAAAACGCTTTCTCCTGCAGGCTCTGTGTGCCCTCTACTCACAAAGCTTAACATTTTCCCTACTGACAGTAGAAAAAAATGTTAAAAGGCTCACCTCCATTTTCTCAGAGCAGTTACTGAAGGATGTATTTGGAGCTGGGAGGCAATACATTGATAACTGGCACAAATAAAATTAATAGAAAAACATGCCTAATCCTGAATTAGGCCATGCTGTGCTAGTCTCCAGGGGTGTATGGCTTGGCCCCTGTCGCCCTGGCCCCTGTCTTACCCAGGCTCCTGCCTAAAAACCTGTGTTCCATTCAAAGTAAACTGGGGTATTTAATCAGGAGTGTTAGCCAACCAGAACCCACATAGACATTTGGACTATGTAATATCCTCCTTTGGAGAGATGTTTCTTTTCTCTTTCTCATCAACTTCTTAAATCAGATTTATAGATATGAGATGATTCCTTTCTGCTTTGGTTTCCTTATTTGTAAAAGGGCAGTAATATTGGCATCCATATCATTGTTTTGCAGTTCTAAGGATTACATGAGTTAGTTAATTCAAGCTATTTATCACCATACTCAGCATGTACTGAATGCTCTATACATATTATCTATTATATTAATTATATAATTAATATAAGTGTTAATATAATTAATTAATGTAAGTGTTAGGTTACCAAATTAGTTATTGTTTTTATTGCTCTTGGCCTAAAGAGAAGCTGGCTTTAGGAAGTCTCTATCAGGAACCCCATAGATTGTAGATTATTAGCATCCCAAACACTATGACCACCCTGTCTTATTGTCTGATCTAGTGGTAAATCATCCTTCTTAATTTAAATAAAATACAGAAAGAAGTTGAAAAAGGATAGTGGAAAAATATTTGCTTTATGGCCAAAATACCTGGCCATGTTCTGAATTGGGCTTCTTTAATTATTAGTTGTGTTATTGATCTTTGTCAAATTATTTAACCTCAATTTTCTCCTTCAAAAAAAATATATAGATATATTCACATGCATTGTTTATACACACACACACACTAACACATCCCTTAAGGCACATTAAATAAGATGATGTACATAAAGCATCATTCCTAGAAAAACAAAGATATTCAACACATATTACTTCTGTTATAAAGAAAAACTTCCTGTAGACACAAAGCCTGTCTCAGGCTTCACCCAAGTGACAGAAGGGTATTTCTATGCCCAGGTTGCTGTTGAACTCTAGGACAACTGGGGAAATGCACACAAAGGAACAGGAGCTCTGTCTGGGAATAGAAAGTCAAGAAGCACAATTGCTGGGTTTCTCAAGTCTATTTCAAAATCCAGTTATGGAATGAGTAATTTATGGGAGTAAAAGGCACAGCATAGGGGACATAGTCAGTGATACTCTAATAGCATTGTATGGTGACAGACGGCAGCTACACTTGTGGTGAGCATAGCATAAGGTATAGAGTTGTTGAATCACTATGTTGTACACCTGAAACTATGTAACATTGTGTGTCAGCTATACTTAAACAAACAAACAAAACCAGAATTTTCATACCTGTGATACTCTAGCCACTGAGAGACATTGTTCTTCTTCATAGCACCCCATCAAGACTCCACACCAAGGCTTCATTGAGTCTGGGTAATAAAACATGTCCCTTCTTTTCACACAAATTTGACCTCATTCTTTGAAAATTAAATAGGCTGGGCTCAGTAAATGAAAGGAATCTTGTGATTTTTTTGGTCTGTTTTTCATTTTTCAGGGTCTCCACTTCCATCTCTGCCTAAGACATTCAGGACAAAAGATAATGTGATCATGTAGTGTTTTTGTTTTTTGTTTTTTTTTCTGATCCTGAACCAATAAAATGGTTGTAGAATTCTTTTTATTCCATCCCTCATGTATTAAAATAATAACTACAGTCTGTCTGGTATTACTAATAGACAGGGGAACTCTGTGAAAAAGTTATATATTCCTAAAAAAAAAAGTGATCTGGAGTTAAGAGGCAAAAGACAGTAAGGAGCCCAAAGCTGAAATGCTGAAAAGAAAATGTGGTAAAAATGTTTACAACTCTATTAATGATAATTTCTCTTGGTTGCCTGGCATATATGTTAGGCTGTAAGTTACTTTAATATTTAAGGATATACTGGGTATATTCTGGAAAAGGTTGAAATCAACTGAGTATGCCCAGGCTTACCCAGAATTCTGCTCTCAGCTACAGAATGGATATAAGTGCAAAGGATCAATTGAAAATCAAGGGTAGAACTCTCGTTGCTTTCAAGTGAAGGGTCTAAATTTTACAGGATGAAAATTTAGGGGTGCAACAATGTGACTTTATATACTTGTCTATTTCAAGCCCCAGTTCTGCCCTATGGCAGCAAACAGTATAGTGGCTAGTTCCCCATAAACTCTATGTTAGTTAGACCTCAGTCCATTCAGAATCATTCCTACTTCTCCACTCTAGGTGACACTTCAGTCCTGGAGGGCTTATGTCCTTTCCTGGAATAAAGAGTGGGGGACATGCAGACTTGTTTCTCATTTAGCCTTTGACCTGACTGTGTACAAAATCATCTGGTCCTAGGTCATAATCTTTATTATGGCATCTCCTGATTATTTTTCTGCCAGGTGAGGACCATATGGTCAATGTCATTTTCTGTTGCAGTATCAGTTGTCATGTTCCAAACCCCTTTTAGATTCATTATCATGCTCTCTGTCTCTCCATCTCCCTCCCACCCCTCTCTCACTCCTTTCCGCCCTCCTAAGATCTACATAATTCATGGTGCACAGAAATATTTAGCTTTTCTCCCACACCATTCTCTGCTGCAGGAAGCTTTTGGGTTGAGACAACCTTGGACAATCATGTTCCTGATATTCCTTAGGATCTCCTCCACGTGATGATGCATGTACTAGTGTAGTGTGGGTGTCCCCAGGTACCTGTTGTCCCCAAGGACTCCAGATGAGATGCTGGGCACAGGTCTCCTCTATTTTCGGTTTCCCCAACAAATCTGGAGCAAAAGAATGGACAGGGTCAAGGACCCTTTTTTTCCCCAAAAAAACTTCTCTTACTTCTTACCTCAACTCTTTTCTCTTTTTATCCTTAGGTCATTAATTAAAAAAAAAAACAACATAAAGCATTTTATGGCTTTCCCTTTGGTTTTGTCATGGCAACTCCTCCCTGAGACAAGATAAATTTCTAAGCCAACCTATTAAATATATTATAACCCTTGTATCCCTCTCAGTCCTAATCATTCTCCTTGATCACAAACTCTAAATTTTCAGCACTCCTCTAAAAACTGCCCCACTGAAACAAATCAAATTCTCAGGTATAGTTGGGGAGAATCAAATGGGACTAACAGCCCATGATTTAGATAGTACATATTTATTAATATCTACCCCCAACTTGAATAAGCAAACTCATCCTAATAATCTATATAAAACAAAAGGAAATCTTTAGAACCTTGAAGGTTTTCTTGTTCTATTTTTAGACAGGGCTTGGCCAGGTGTTGCATAACTCTAGTTATAGACAGACTCAGATATGGTTGACTGAGACATTTCAGCTCAATCTAACTATTAAAATTCAGCTCACATTTTATCATCATTTCGACAAAGATATCAACGTTGACTTTTAAAAATGCTTTCTGAAATTAAGAATAAACTGTATTATCAAGAACTGTTGGGACACCTGGGTGGCTCAGTCGGTTAAGCATCTGCCTTCAGCTCAGGTCATGATCCCAGAGTCCTGGGATTGAGCCCCACATCAGGCTCCCTGTTCAGCGGGGAGTCTGCTTCTCTCTCTCTCTCCCCTCTCCCCCACTGCTCGTGTTCTCTCGCTCTCTCTCAAATAAATAAATAAAATCTTTTAAAAAAGAACTGTTATCAAGAGAGATAACAAAGTGAAAAAAATGCAAACTTTTTTGTTGTTTGTTTTAAAATTATGCTAAATGTTCTCTGGAACAGTGGTTTGCACCTGAGGGTGATTCTGCTCTCTACCCAGAGACAGCAAAACCTGAGGAGGTTTTCGATTGCTACAATTTGTAGGAGGCTGTCATTGGCATCTAGTGGGTAGAAACCATTTCTGCGGCTAAGCATACTTTAATATATAGGACACTTCCCACAACCAAAGACTACCCAGCCCAAAATATTAATAATGCCACTGTTGAGAAAACCTGCTCTACACTTTGCTCTTTAATGCTTATGCTCATTACTTCTTTTTTTCTAATGCTCATTACTTTTTTTTTTAAGATTTTATTTATTTATTTGACAGAGAGAGAAAGAGTGAGAGGGGGAGCACAAGCAGGGGTAGTGGGAGAGGGAGAAGCAAGCTCCCCACTGAGCAGGGAGCCCGATGTGGGGCTCAATCCCAGGACGCTGGGATCATGACCTGAGCTGAAGGCAGACACTTAACTGACTGAGCCACCCAGGTGGCCCAATGCTCATTACTTTTAAAGAGGTATTTTTTCCCCTATTATAGAGATCTGCACAATTCATGGTTTTAGTCTCTCCTTCAACTCCATTGATAAGAAAACCCTAATGCTAAAATCTCATTATTTCTCAAACTGTATTCTAATTCAAAAGATACTATTCATTGCTCTGAGAAGTAAGAATATCAAGATCATTTGCTTTATTGTAGATTCACAAAACATACTACTATTTCAAAACCTGAGACATCTGGTAATAAAAAAAAATACTTTAAATGTTATTTAAGAAAATAGGTTTATTTTGATAAAGGATAGTATTTTCCTCAGCACATCTACTTATTCAATAATCTCTGTCTCTCAACAATTTTAGAAACATTATTTTGATTAGCCTATTTAGTAAAGGCTGGAAGCACGTACTCATGATAATTAGGTACTGAAATTAAAAGTTGTTTTAAATGTTATGATAAGGCTAAGTGCTTTAGCAAATGCCCTGCCCCCCCAATCCTCATGTCTTAACACAGTAAACGTTTCTTGTTGGTTTCTGTCACTGCCTAATGCAGTAGGCAGGCACGGATGGTGAGAACTCTCCTTCACATAGTCATTCAGGGGTACCATCACCTTCAACCTCGAATGCATTTATCTTCAACACATGGCTTCAGGGTCATTTTAGGAGGGGAGGTAATGTGGGGAAGGCACACTAGATCCATAAGCACCTTAGATCACAGATCACTTTGTCTTGCATCTATTGGCCAAAACTTGTCATAAGGGAACTAGGAAATGTCACCGGAGTCTGAGCACAACTTCCCATCAACAACACTACACTATGAAAGAGAAGAACAATTCTTGGATAATCAGCTCTTCATTTCTGCTCTAATGAAGAAGAGGGGTTTTTGTTGTTGTTTTTGGCAGAACTCTGCCTAAGAAGAGAATTATAGTTACTTAGAAGAAAAATTTGGACAACGTATTTGAGGCAAAGGGTAAGATGTTGGGCACGTATTGAAAAACAAAACAAAAACAGAACAAGAAAACCTTCAAAGTTCTAAAGATTTCCTTTTGTTTTATATAGATTATTAGGATGAATTTGCTTATTCGAGTTGGGGGTAGAGGCTAGGGCAGTGAATGATCCCAAATGGTAGAGAAGACAGAATACTGACATTCTAGGAAGATGTTTGGGTACTGGAGGAATGAGGAGGCCTGATAAAGACTTAAGGGAGGACAAAGAAAGAAAACACTGGGGGAGGCCATGATTGCAGGAAGTCTTTGAATTTAAAGCAATGCTTAGATCTGTGTTTGGAGCAAGATAAAAAGAGATGATACAGGAGAAAAGCCAGAGAATAGAGATATCAGCATCAGGGTTCCACTCTAAACAAAATTTCAATATCATTAGAAATGCTTACATAGTACACATTACTTTTCCTAAATAGTGACATTTTATCAGTTAGGGTTCAGTGCAGGAAACAGAAACAGTGCTGGGTACTTCAGGCAAAAATGGGTTTAATATAAAGATGAACTGTTTACAAAAATCTTTAACGCATTGGAGGAGTAGAAGTCAGGAAGCCACCACATGACTTTTGGCGTCAAAACTTTTACACCACTCCGGACTCCAGAGGTCAGCAACTGCTGCTCCCTCAGCCACACTGCGGCCAAAGTCACAGCCTCCTACACCCACCAAGCAAGTGAAAAACATGGGGCCCAACTGCCACCGACACCCATATCTCTTGCAGCCCATCTGCCCCCTAAGTGTCATTGTCTCCCTCGCGTTCTCCAGATCGCAAGACGAGACAGCTCCTTGGCAGAAACAAATTGCATCCAGAACAGCAGAGTAAGGAAGTTGGGAAGTTCAGACCTTCGCTACCATGTTTAGCAATTCTGATGAGGAACCGAACATAGGAAGGGGATGGAAGTAGATCCAGTGTCCAGAACGGACATTTTGTTTTCACAGAGAATGCTTTCTTTCTGGAATTGCTCATTTCATTAAAAGCTTAGTGAATTTTTCCTTCTGTATGTTATATTTAGTATTTATAAAAGTTCTCTAAAATGTACTAATTGATTTTATCACAAATGCAAAGCCCATCTCTTCCAGTCAGTTCCCCCTTACCCCAAAGACCCCTTTAGCCAAATGCCTTAAATAGAAGCACAAAATATAGAACAGATTCAAAAGGAAATTTTGAGTATTGGATCTGGGGAATGGTGTGGGATTTTATTCAATCTGGCCAGTCTCTGACTCACCAAGCCCTCCCAGGCAGCCTTGCAGGGAGAATCAAGGAAGAAGCTTTGAGACTCACTGGTCTGTATTAAGTAATGAAGACTTTGTTCTCACATCAGCAAGACACAGTGTGAGTGAGAAAAAAATAAATTAAGGCAAGGGAAGGAGGCAGCAGTAATTTAAATTGTGTTCTTTACCAGACTATTGATCAAATATTTTGACTGAACTGGCTGGTCAAGCTCAACTTCAGCTCAACTACTGTGACTTCCATTGAGTTGATCAGCGGTTACAACTGACCTTATTGACAGATTGGTTGACTTAATACAGATAAATCTTTAAAGGCAATAGCATTCTGTCTGGTCACATCCTGATTTAAATATACTTTGAAACATGTTCTGCTTCAGTCGGGAAAGCTTTTTTGTTGTAGTTAAATCGTCATGTGGGTATGCACAATAAATGTCATCCAGCTGTTTTACAACTTCCCCAGACACTCAGGTATCTGGTGACAAGTATAGGCAACATCTAGCAGGCGTGTGAGTAGCCTGAAGCAGGTCTTGTTCCTCAACCCGGAGATAATCCAAACTTTCTGGTTTGTGAAAGAAGGAAGAGCTCTGGTCCACATCTGCTATCTTAGAGCCGTGATTAACAAATGAATGTCTCCTCAGGGTGATATATGTGTGTGTGTGTGAGAGAGAGAGAGGGAAAAAGAGTTGGCAGGGAGAGGGGGGTTGTAACTTGTTTTTTTCCCCCACGTATAGGCATGTCTTGGACACGTTGCGGGTGCTGTTCCAAACCACTGCAATAAAGCAAATATTGTAATAAAGCGAGTCAAATGATTTTTTTTGTTTCCATGTGCGTATAAAAGTTATATATGCACTACACTGTAGTCTATTAAATGTACAATAGCATTATGTCTAAAACATGTACATACCTTAATTAAAAATTAAGGTAAAAAATGCTAACTGTTATCTGAGCTTTCAGAAAGTTGTAACGTTTTTTGCTGGTGGAGAGTCTTGCCTCAATGCTAATGGCTGCTGACTGATCAGAGTGGGGGTTGCTGTGACAATTTCTTAAAATGAAGTTTGCGCATTGATTGGCTCTTCCTTTCATGGTAGATTTCTCTGTAGTATATGATGCTGTTTTTTGTTTGTTTTTACTGAATATTATTTTTGGTTTTTAAATTTTTTTATTATGTTGTTTGATAACCATTACCCACAGTAGAATTTCTTTCAGAATTGGAATCAGTCCTCTCAAACTCTGCTGCTGCTATATCAACTAAGTTTATAGAATATTCTAAATCCTTTGTTGTCATTTCAACATTCTTTGCAGCATCTTCACCCAGGAGTAGATTCTATCTCCAGAAAGCACTTTCTTTGCTCATCCATAAGAAGCAAATCCTCATCTGTTAAAGTTTTATGTAAGATGGCAGTAATTCAGTCCCATCTTCAGGCTCCTTCTAATTCTAGTTCTCTTGCTATTTCCACCACATCTGCAGTTACGTCCTCTACTGAAGTCTTGAGCTCCTCAAAGTCATCCATGAGGGCTGGAATCAACTTCTTCCAAAATTCTACAATGTTGATATTTTGACCTCTTCCCATGAATCATTAGTGTTCTTAATGAATCTGGAATGATGACTCCTTTCTGGAAGTTTTTTAATTGACTTTTCCCAGATCAGAGGAATCACTATTTATGGCAGCTATAGCCTCATGAGAAATGTATTTCTTAAATGTAAGACTTGAAAGTTGAAATGACTCCTTGATCCATGGGCTGCAGAATAGATGTTGTGTTAGCAGGCATGAAAACATTAATCTCATTGAACATTTCCATCAGAGCTTTTGGGTGGCTAGATATATTGTACAATGAGCAGTAATATTTTGAAAGTAATCTTTTTTTTCTGAGCAGCTGGTCTCAATAGTGGGCTTACAGTATTCAGTAAGCCATGTTGTAAATAGATGTGCTGTCATCCAGGCTTTGCTATTCCATTTATAGAACACAGACAGAGTAGATTTAGCATAATTCTGAAGGGCCCTAGGATTTTTTGAATGGTAGATGAGTATTGGCTGTACTTGAAAGACATTACCTACATTAGCCTGTAAGAGAGTCAGCCTGTTCTTTGAAGCTTTGAAGCTGGGGATTGACATCTCCTCTCAAGCTGTGAAAGTCTTCGATGGCATCTTCTTCTAGTATAAGGCTGTTTCATCTACACTGAAAATCTGTTATTTAGTGTAGCCACTTTCATGAATTGTCTTAGCTGGATCTTCTGGATAAAATGGTGCAGCTTCCACATCAGCACTTGCTGCTTCCTCCATCCTGCACTTTGATATTCTGGAGACGGCTTCTTTCCTCAAACTTCCTGACCCACCCTCTGCCAGCTTCCAACTTTTCTTCTGCAGCTTCCCCACCCACTCAGCCTTCATAGAATTGAAGAGAATTATGGCCTTGCTCTGGATTAGGCTTTGGCTTAAGGGAATGTTGTGGCTGGTTTGATCTTCTATCCAGACCACTCAGACTTTTTCCATATCAGCAGTAAGTCTGTTTCACTTTTTGCTTTGTTTTGTTTTTAAAGATTTTATTTATTTATTTGAGAGAGAGAGCACAAGCAGAGGGAGTGGCAGAGAGAGAGAGAGAGAGAAGCAGTCTCCCAGCTGATGTGAGGCTCGATCCCAGGACCCTGGGATCATGACCTGAGTCTAAGTTGAGCTACCCAGGCGCCCCCCATTTCATTTTCTTGTTTTCCATGTGTTCATAGAAGTAGCACTTTTAATTTCCTTCAGTAACTTCATTTGCGTTTACAACTTAGCTAACTGGTGCAAGAGTCTAAGCTTTCAGCCTGTCTTGGCTTTCAGCATGCCTTCCTCACTAAGCTTAATCATATCTAGCTATTCATTTAAAGTGAGAGATATGTGACTCTTCCTTTCACTTGAACGCTTAGAGACCATTGCAGGGTTACTGACTGAACTAATTTTAATATTGTTGTGTCTTAGGGAATAGAGAGGCCCAAAGAAAGAGAGAAAGATGGGAAATGGCTAGTCAATGGAGCAGTCAGAGCACACACAAAATACTTACCAGTTTTTTGCTGTCTCATATGGCTGCAGTTTGCAGCGCCTTAAAACAATTGCAGTAGTAACATCAGAGAACACTGATCACAGATCACCATAACAAATATTTATATTGAAAATAATTGTAATTATTATGAATTATAATTATAATGAAAATGTTTGAAATATTGGGTTAGTTACCAGAATGTGACAAGAGACACAAAGTGAACAAATGCTATTGGAAAAATGGGACCAATGGACTTGCTTGAGGCAGGGTTGCCACAAACCTTCAATTTGTAAAAAACACAATATCTGCAAAGTGCAATAAAATGAGGTATGCCTGTACAGAAAAAGAGGCCCAAACAGAGCCAGGATCAAGCTCATATAATTTCATACTTCAGCTTTGTCTCTTTTTCTTTTCTTTTCTTTTCTTTTCTTTTTTAAAGATTGATTAATTGATTGATTGATTGATTGATTGATTTGACAGAGAGAGACACAGCGAGAGAGGGAACACAAGCAGGGGGAGTGGGAGAGGGAGAAGCAGTCTTCCCATGGAGCAGGGAGCCCAACGCGGGGCTTGATCCCAGGACCCTGGGATCATGACCTGAGCGGAAGGCAGACGCTTAACGACTGAGCCACTCAGGCGCCCCGTCTCTGTCTTTTTCTTCTTCTTTTTTTTTAACTGAATCTCTTTTTGTGTCCATTGGTTAAAAAAAAAAAAAAAATGTGTGGTTCATAACTATAAAGGTCTTCTTGCAGCATCTAAGTTAAAGGAAGTCTTATTTCAATAGAGAAATTATTTTATTAAAACAATTCTGGTGAAAGTATTTTTACCTTCCTTAACCTTCATGCCCATGCCTGCAATATGGACATGTGAAGATACTTCTCATCTTGAAATTAGTTAGAATTTCAAAGTAGCTTTTTTTGCCAAGGTGTGATTTATATGCTTCTTGGTATTCACAGCAAGTGAATCCTTCAAATTCTTTAAGGCAATACTTAGCATGAGTCATATTTTCTGCAATTGGCATATTCATTCAAGTCATCTTTTCATGATATCTCAAAGACTTATGATACCCAGTGTTATAAATATTTAGGCAAAATAAATGTGAGTTTGCTTGAAAGATAATAGCTCGAGTATTTAGCTTCATGGTTATGTAAGTTCCTATTATATCTGTTTTTAAATATGTATATATACTCACATACATATAGTCCTGATGAATTTACTAGAGTATAATTAGAATGTCAACATTATTTTTATAAGTTTCTGCCCTGTCACTGAGTTTGCAAGAAATTATTTTTAATGTATTACCATTTTTAACACACTCCAGATTGTTGGCTGCCCTTCTTGCCATGTGGATTTAACCAATTTAGCAGTCGGTGTTGAATGTGTTCCATATTTAAAAAAAATAATGCTTACAAAGAAGGAGTATGGGAAGCTGCTTACATAAGGATTTAGGTGGATGATTAACAATCAAAGCAAAGCTGTGCTTTTTTGGTGTTTGTCCTATAAAGGTCATTCATGATGATCATTTCCCAGAATCCTTAAAGTTTAGGTGAGGCGTTTGTTGTTGTTGTTTTTTAAGGTACAGAAAATTTTCAAAAAAAAAAAAAAGATTGGGAATGATAATTTTCTTGAAATAAGAATTTATATATCCTGTACTCCAGCTTACTTCAGTTTTTTATTGCATTGCCTTTGAAACCAAGATTTGAAAAATTCTAGGTAAATTTTGGAGTAATTATTAAATATTTCTGGAGTTCATGTGGTAAGATATTTTTCATTTTCTTTCCCTCTGTCTCTATATCTGTTTCTGTCTCTATATATAAGTATGTAGGGGTGTGTGTGTGTATGTGTGTGTATAACCTCTGCTATCTGAGAACTGGTTTTTCTTCTGTTTTGTTCATTCAGGCAGCATCTTAAGACATGTACTCAGCCTCCATCAAAGTTATATACCTTGACTTCTCTTTAAGAAACTTCTCTGCCCACTCTCACACTCGACCTAGGTCCTATTTCTCTCACTCCCCATTCCCATCTCTGGAAATCTGTGTCTACTGATCATCCAGGGCTCAGCAGCTTTCAGTTTGAATATATACACATTGCTTAGTTTGAAACTGTTCCCTTGCTATTTATCAATCACAGCTATTGTCCTGTTAATTAAGCACAATTACCATATTATCTCCTGTTTCCTGAAACATATGTCTAGTAAACTCTGAAAATTATTTGGGATTGACTGGAGTAGTTTCAGATGGAAAATGGGAAGCAGGAATGGGAAGTCACATTAAGAGAGGGCCAAATTTCTATAGCACTCCCCCCAGATCAGTCCCATTCAAACCTCAGACGGAGGTGTTCTGGTAGCTGGTTACACACGCTGAAGTCCAAGGTGACTGCAGCATGTGTGGGAAACATGTACTATTTCATTTCCTCTCCCTACTCTCTCCAGAGTTCAGCATAAGCAAATGCAGGGAGCAATAGCAGAATTCCAACGGGGTATTTAAAAATTTTTTTTTAATTTGAGTAGAGTTGACACTCAATGTTACATTAGTTTCAGGTGTACAACATAGTGATTCAACTTCTCTATACATTATGCTATGCTTACCATCTGTCATTATACAATACTATTATAATATCATTGACAACATTCCCTATGCTGTGCCTTTTATTCCCCTGACTTATTCATTCCATAATGGAAACCTGTATCTCCCACTCCCTTCACCCATTTTGCCCCTTCCCCACACTCCTCCCCTCTAACAACCACAGTTTGTTTTCTGTATTTATAGGTCTGATTCTGCTTTTTGTTTGTTTATTCATTTGTTTTATTTTTTTAGATTCCACATATAAGTGAAATCCTGTGGTATTTGCTCTTTTCAGTCTGACTTATTTCACTTAGCATAATACCATCTAGGTCCATCCATGTTGCTGCAAGTGGCAAGATCTCATCCTTTCTTAAGGCTGAATAATATTCCATTATCCATTTTCCTTATCCATTTGTTTATCAGTGAACACTTAGGTTGCTTCTGTATCTTGCCTATTGTAAATAATGCTACAATAAACACAGGGGAGCATATATTTGAATTAGTGTTTTCATTTTCCTTGGGTAAATACCCAGTGCTAGAATTTTTGGATTATATGGTATTTATATGTTTTTTTTTTCTTACTTTTCTCTTTTTAAATGTTTTTTTTTTAATTTAAATTCAATTTGCCAACATATAGTACATCATTAATTTCAGATGTAGTGTTCAATAATTCTTTAGTTGCATATAACACCCAGTGTTCATCACATCACGGGCTCCTTAATGCTATTTTTAATTTTTTGAGGAACCTCCATACTGTTTTCCACAGTGGCTGTACCAAACTTATATTCCCACCAACAATACACAACGGTTTCTTTTTCTCCACATCCTTGCCAACATTCATTTCTTGTCTTTTTGATTTTAGCCATTCTGACTGGTGTAAGGTAATACCTCATTGTGCTTGATTTACGTTTCCCTGATGGCTAGGGATGTTGAGCATCTTTTCATGTGTCTGTTGGCCATCTGTATGTCTTTTTTTGGAAAAAATGTCTATTCAGGTCCTCTGCCCATTTTTGAATTGGATATTTTTAAAGATTCATTTCAGCATTGAGGAAGTGGCTCGTGACTTTTACCTTAAATTATACATTGGAGCAATATATTTGGTTTCAATAAAAATCTATCTTTAGGCAGTTGATGAAGGTTATTGACATTTGCAACATGATAGTATTTATCAAGCTAAAATAATATTTCCAAAATTCATCACTTAAGAAAAACACAGTATATTCTCCAAACCGTAAATTTTTTCAAGTACCTCCAACTTGTTCTATAAAATGTATCTTATAGATGTTAATTACTGACTACCATGAACCCTAAGAGTATACACTATAAACATCAGTTTCACAGTACCACAATTTGGTTTTTAACATCAACAGAACATTGAAGGGAAAATGCAAGTTTTGTGCAAAACATCAGGTGTGGCTAAACATCATACTGGATACTTGGGCCAACACACAACACACATTAGGTAAGACTACAGCTCATTTCAAATACATGAGATAGAAGTAATGCTTGGCTGTTTACTTCTGTGGCAGCAGCACAATTTTAAGATCATAACAACAGACAGGAGCATGAGGAAGATAAAAAGTTAACCTTTAGAAATTCCATGGAATAGCACTGAAATGTCAAACTATAAGAAAAAGCAGTAACAGAAGTTTTAAAAAATATTTTCACTAAGAGTAATTGTGTATTATTTATTAAATTGCATTAAGTTCCATCCGTATGCTCAATTCTGTGTTAGGTTTGGAAATTCAGAGATTCTTACAGTCTAGCAGGATGGACAAACGTATGACCAGTTAATCCTCCCTGGGAGTGGTGAGGGCAGGCTCTTTGAAGGAGAGGAACTGCATCTTCAAGTAGGTATCGGGATTTTCTAGACAAATGAGGCAACTCTGAAGAAAGAAAAAAAAATTTGGAAAGTTGTAGGTGAGGAAGAACATGAGGTATTCTGGAAACTGCACACTTACCAGCTGAAAGGTAGACTTTTACAGAAGATAATTAGAAAACACCAAGGCCTGGTATGCCATGTGTATCTGCTTCCTTGATTAGAGCTTATCTTATAGCAATGGATCAATGGTTCCAAAGGTTTCATTTCATCATTTAAATGAGTTTACTTGGTTAGCTGCTGTTTTGTTTTTGTCTTTCATTATGTTTCCCCAAATCAAGTGGTCTCATCAATCATCACACACATGCAAATGAGGAAAAGCATATTGAACATTTTTCTCCTAAAAGTGTCATTTGTAGTGTGTTTAAAGTTCCCACAAAGTGATAGGAGCAGAGTTTTAGATGTGAGAGGGCTATGCATTTGAGAGATGAGGCAAGTGAAGTCTAGAAAAGTTTAAGTGACCTGCCCAATAGGCCTGGCAGATCCTTCGCCAGAGGCAGAAAAGAAAATCAGCATCAGCTCTCCCTTCCTTGGTTATTTTGCCTGCGTGGAGTCAGGTTCATTGATAACAGGAGGGAAGGTCCCAGCTTTCCAAATGCTGAGAAGTGCCAGAAGAGACATCTTCAATTCTGGAGAGGCCAAGGCGCACTACTCTATGCACAGCTGCCGCGTCTTTTGATTTCAGAAGATAACAATTCCTACTAAGAGGAAAATAAAATCTAAAATTATAGAAAGACAGGAAATGATGATGACTCAGTCTTTTGTTAATTTTCAGGTGGTTAATTATCAGTTCAATTAATGGTCATTTATCTTTTCCCTGCTTAGAAATTGTTCAGTTCCAATTTTGAGAAGTTAAAGTCAGAAATGTTTTCTGAAGTGGAAAATGGAGAGAAGGAGGAGAGCTAATTATCAAAGCACAGACAGAAAAGAGATTTAACAAATCAGCTAGCATTGTTTATAGAAATATTAAATGTAAGACTTTGTTAGCTTTCATGAACCAAGTATTGAATGTTTAATTCTTATACAGATAATTGGGAAACTTACTTTTAGACTGGTAATCTGTCAATAGTTTTACTTGCTTTTGAAAAAATAGGGAAATTATGATAGAACTGTACAGATGGTCCCCAACTTATGATGGTTCAACTTTCAGCTTTGTGATGGTGCAAAGGTGAGTCAGAGTCAGTAAACATCATACTTTGAGTTTTGAATTTTGATTTTTTCCTGGGCTAGTGATATACAGTATGGTACTCTCTTGTGATACTGGGCAGCAACAGTGAACTGCAGCTCCCAGTCAGCCATGCACTCACAAGTGTAAACCGCTGATACACTTACAACCTTTCTTTACCCATATAACCCTTCTGTTTTTCACTGTTATTACAGTGTTCAACAAATTACATGAAGTATTCAATGCCTTATTATAGAATAGCCTTCATGGTAGATGATTTTGCCCAACTGTAGGGTAATGTAAGTGTTCTGAGAACATTTAGAGTAGGCTAGGCTAAGCTATAATGTTCATTAGGTTAAGTGTATTACATGCATTTTTGACGTAGGGTATTTTCAATTTATGATGGGTTTATCAGAACATAATTCCATGGAAGGTTGAGGAAGATCTGTATAGTGATGACACCTCTTGGTCCTGCAAAGTTCTGCTCTGTGGAGAGGAATGCAGTCAGAGAAGGCCAGGAGCAAACCCCTCTAAGTCAGGTCCTAAGATAAGGGCCATCCTCACCCAAGTCTAAAGCCAGCCCAGGATTGGGGATATGACACATGATGTAGACATTAGGAGTTTGGAGAAATGATGGGACATCCAGGTGAAAATTTTCTAGAGGGAATTGGAAATACCAGTTTGAAAATCAGGGTTGAGTATGTAGACATAGGATCTTTTTTTTAGAATTGATAATGGAAGCCTGGAGACTGACTGAAATTTCCATGGATAAGTATGGGGTGGGAAAAAAAAGGATGATGGAAATGAACTTAGGAAATGTCTACACACATATAATTTATTGATTTAGATAACAATAATGTCCTTGCAAATTATTATTACCATAATAACAATTATAATTTATGGAACCACTAGACATCAGGCAGTCGGTATGGATTAGCTCATTTTAACCTCACAATCCCTTGAAGTAGCTTATGTGATTAGCCCTGTATTACGGACGAGAGAACTGCTATAGCTTGATTACTTTCCATGCATTTCTACTTAATAAATGAAGAATAGCAGCTATGGCAAAGAAACTGCTCACTTTTGCTCTCCTGTCATATAGCATACTCTCATTTATGTACAGACCTTCCTACGAAGAGTCTACAGATCTGCCATGAGTGCAGAAATAGGAGATTGCCTGAAGTGAAGGGAGTGCCTGCTTGGAAATTTGTTTTTGTTTCAATGACATAAAAATTGTTGACATTTATCTGGAAGCAAGAAAACTAGATTTATCTCTCTCTGTGTAGGTGGATGAACTAAACTCTCCTTCAGCTTCTCTCTGTCTCTGAGTTGTTACTTAAGTCAAGGAACAGTAGCAGCAGACAAAAGATGTGTTTCTAGGTGCTCAAGGACTTTTGTTGAGTCATCAACTGACTCATGACATTTCTAATGTTTGGCATTGCTAAACAAATTGTGCAGTCATTTGTACAATCCCTCAAGATGATATGTACTCCTTTTGGTAATGCATGAAAATCAAAGTTGTTTTAGATATTTTAATATGAGCATTACACTGAGAGATACTAGAGAATGAACCCTTACTTCCTAGGCAATGTATTTTAAGAACAAATGGTATTATTTTCAGTAACGAGTAAATTGTGCTGTACCTGTGAAAAAGAGTACAACAAATGTACTTACTATTAGATAATTATAGAAACATATATAGTTTTCTTCTCTCAGGTTAAAAAGTTTACCGGAGGGGCACATGGGTGGCTCAGTAGTTAAGCGACTGCCTTTGGCTCAGGTCGTGATCCCAGGGTCCTGGGATCAAGCTCTGTGTCAGGCTCCCTCCTCAGTGGGGAGCCTGCTTCTCCCTCTCCCTCTGCCTGCCGCTCTCCCTGCTTGTGCTCTCTCTCTCTCTCTATCCCTGTCAAATAAATAAAATCTTTTAAAAAAAGTTTAACAGAAAATTGAAAAAGATGTAGAGGTGAGGAGTTTTAATAAATTGAAACCTGATGACATTCTATAATCTTTGCATACTTGGATCTCTTTTATTCTGTGATGCCCATATATAAATATAAGTAAATGGGGATTATACAAAAACATATATAGGCACAATACAAAATTTTGAAATTATTTTTGATGACTTGAGTTTGCAAGTGTGGATCACTCAGGATGGGCTATGTTATTGTAGAGAAATAAACAAATTCAACTTTTAAAGGCTTAGAAGAACAAACGCATATTTCTCACTCAAGATATATGTCTACAGTGGATTGGCTAGGATGCTAATCAAAATCTTTGCAATTGGAGACCAAGATGAAGGAGTTTCTACCATCTGCAGCAAAGGCAGTCAGTGGCAGTGGCAAAGAAACCTTGCAAATTGTGCACTAGCTATTAAAGCATCTACTCAAAGGTGACACCCATAACTTCTAACATTTCTTTTCTTTTTTTTTAAAGATTTTATTTATTTTGACAGAGAGAGACACAGCAAAAGAGGGAACACAAGTGGGGGAAATGGGAGAGGGAGAAGCAGGCTTCCCTCTGAGAAGGGAGCCCGATGCGGGGCTCCATCCCAGGACCCCGGGACCATGACCTGAGCCGAAGGCAGACGCTTAATGACTGAGCCACCCAGGCGCCCCAACTTCTAATATTTCATTGGCCAGAGCAAGTTCATGGCTATGTCATCCTGATAAATGCAGTCCTACTGTGTGCACAGAAAGGGTGATGGCACTGATGACTACAACTAGCCCTGGTTCTATGTGTTCAAAGAGGCAAATGTGGGGTTTGGATGTTCATGAGTTGTCTCCACAACTTTTAAAGGCAGGTCATATTCTTGCAGCTTCTTATAAACACAGTATTCCATTTGTTTAAGTATTTTGCTAATGAGGTCAAGATGAAATTTTTATTACAGTTTTACTCTGCTTCACCTCACTTTGTTTCTCAAATAAAACTTTTTTTCTAAGTCTAGTCTTTACTGAGAGTTCTAGAGGGGAGGGGGATGGGCAGATGGGTTAGCCTGGTGATGGGTATTAAAGAGGGCACGTACTGAATGGAGCACTGGGTGTTATATGCAAACGATGAATCATGGAACACTACATCAAAAACTAATGATGTCATGTATGGTGACTAACATAACATAATAAAATTAAAAAAAATAATAAAAAGTATAATATGGGAATTGAGATAAGTGATTAAGAATGGACTTACTCGGGCGCCTGGGTGGCTCAGTCGTTAAGCGTCTGCCTTCGGCTCAGGTCATGATCCCGGGGTCCTGGGATCAAGTCCCATATCGGGTTCCCTCCTCGGCGGGAAGCCTGCTTTCCCTCTCCCACTCCCGTTGCTTGTGTTCCTGCTCTCGCTATTTCTATCTCTGTCAAATAAATAAATAAAATCTTAAAAAAAAAAAAAAAGAATGGACTTACTCCTGGGGTGCGTGGATGGCTCAGTGGCTTAAGCATCTGATTCTTGATTTTGGCTCAGGTCATGATCTCAGGGTTGTGAGATCAAGCCCTGTGTCCATGGAATCTGTTTAAGATTATCTCTCTCTCCCTCTACCCATCACCTCTGCTCACCCCAGCTTGTGAACGCTCTCTTAAAAAAAAAAAAAAAAAAAAAAAACGGATTTACTCCTTCTTAAAAATGTCAACAACAATTCTTACTATGTTCATAGGGAGATGTTGGGCCAACCTGAACTATAAAACTCGACATTATTTTTATTATTTCATTTTTAGAAGTATTTTTGTACATTTTAGAATCCAGGGCAACATTGGTTTCTATTTGTTAAATATAAAGACAAATGTTTGAGAGCTTATTGTTTTGAGTCTTTAAGCTAAATAAAGATCAGACAAAGAACCACTGTACAGTCCTCCTAGAAGGATGCACAGATTTGTCTCACACTGATTGGAAAGCAGACTGTCTTTTAAGAAAAGCTTTATGATTGCTGCAGAGCAGGGAGAACATTTGTCTTGTGTATGTATTCATGCAACTGAAATTGAACTCATTCAGATTGTAAGACTGGTGATATGTTTGCAATACATTTTGAACATTGCCCTCCAAAGATAAAAGGGTGAATGGCCCAGTCACTTTTTAGACCTATAATTTTGGGCTCCATGCCCTGAAATGGTTCTCTGATTCACTTATTTCTCGAGGCTCTGTTTCTGACATGTGTTTCATTTGCTTTCTCAGTGCATTAATTAGTGGCATCTGAATCTCTTTCTTAGCACTAATATAAAAAAAAAAAATCCTAATACTTACCATTATGGTTTATGGCTGTTAACATACAGCAAAAAAAATTGTAAGGTTTTCTGCAGGCCCACAAGGCAGCGGATGAACAGATGAGTGGCCTTTGAACAAAATCAAAAGATCTGCATTTACCAAGCCTCTTTTCATGCAATTATCCATTTCACAATTATAGTTGATTATTTAAATTTCTAGATTCTAAATACATGTTTCACTTTTACTCAAGTATTTTGACATACTGCATTCTTGCTCTTCTTTTATTAAATGTTTCCTTTGTTTTGTGAATAATTTACATATGCATTTGTTTTTCTGTTTTTTTTTTTTTTTTAATTATGTTATGTTAATCACCCAAATAGTTACTGAGTGTCTATCTTACTCTGTGGCAGGCTGCTGAGCTTTAGCTGACGTGGGTGCCCCCCTCTTGAAGCTTGCTGTCTGGTAAGGGAGACAACCATTAATCAAATAATTGCACAGTTTAAAGTTGCTACCTTCCTAAGTTCTGTGAGCTAGAGGAATGTGGGGTGATTAGAGCATGTAACAGGGAGATCTCATCTTGTTGGGGTAGAGTGGCATGGTTAGGGAAATGTTCTCTGAAAAAAAGCAGAGTGGTTAGAGATCTGAAAGCGAGATGAACCAGGAGCAGGTGGGTATAAGTTGTGTCCCGGCAAGGGGCACAGCTTGCGCAAAGATGCTGGAATGGTGGGAAGCAGAGCTAGTCCTGAGAAGGGCAGACCAAGAGCAGTAAGGGAAGCAGGGGCCTCCTGCTGAAGAGGATGGAGAGGCCAGTTACAGTCATGTGCAGGTCTCCAGTGGTGTTTCATTATCCTGTGAACTAGGAGGCCTTTGGAAGATTTTAAGCTGAAGAATAATATGTGATTTGAGTTTTAAAGAGGATCATTCCAATTGCTCTTCAAAGAAGGTTTGGAGCTGGGCAATATCCATGCGGAGGTCAGGTGGGAGGATCTTGCTACTCCTGGGCCCCAGATGACTCTAGCTTGCATCAGGATGGTGATGGTGATAAGAGGGACAAGTGGATATATCCTAATGATAATCAGAAAATAAAAGGAACTTGGTGATGAATTGAAAATAGAAATGAGATATCTATAACACAATTTTCTGAGGTCTGTTCTCAGTGTAGCCTGACTCAGGATTCAGTGTCTGGCTGTTGAAACAAAAGTAGATTAAAACAAAACATCATTTATTTAAAATGTTCTCATACATTAAAAATGGATGAATAACATGTATGCTTATTAGTTCTATCCAGCTTAATCAATGCATTAATATCAATATTTTGCAAAGAAATGGAGAACTGGCCTTTGTAGATGGCACTAGCAAATTCTGTCTCCCTTGTGGAGGAACAGTCCACCTCGGACTAGTGTCTTGCTTTATTTGGCATGGCCTTTCCCCTTAGGCTGAGACTGTGCAATTGACAGCAAATGTGACCTTCATACAGGCTTGTTAAAACATCTATTTAAGAGAAATTGTATTCTGTTCAGAGAAGGACAGTGCCATTTTACTCAGGTTTGGATTAGATAATAGTAAATCATGATGTAATAATGTTGAAAGCTACATCATCAACTGGGACTCATAAAAGAGAAATTACTTCTCATAGACTATACACATGTGCACAAGAAACTACATGTGGCCAATTTGCCTAACACCATTTCAAATCTTTTTCTTTCAAGTTTTTGATGGTAGATAAACATTTTTTGTTTATATAAGATTTATCATTCTTCTGACTGATATCCAAGGACTTCCCTAAGTCAGAGAACTACTTTTCCAGAAAAATCTATTCATTCTTTTTTTTTTTTTAAAGATTTTATTTATTATTTGACAGAGAGAATGAGAGAGAGAGAGCACATGAGAGGGGGGAGGGTCAGAGGGAGAAGCAGGCTCCCTGCCGAGCAGGGAGCCCGATGCGGGACTCGATCCAGGGACTCGATCCAGGGACTCCAGGATCATGACCCGAGCCGAAGGCAGTCGCTCAACCGACTGAGCCACCCAGGCGCCCTATTCATTCTGATACAAAAATCTTTCAACTGAGAAGTTGGATGAAGGCCCCTTCCTCTTCCCTCCCCTCCCCCTTCCCACCCCTCATCCCCTCCCCTCCTCCACTCCCCTCTCTCTCCCCTTTGTCTTCCCCCTCCCCTTCCCTCTCCCCTTTCCCTTCCTTTCCTTTCTGTTTTAAAGAGTGACCACTTTTCTTGGTAATGACTCCTTTGGTAATGACTCTTTCATACCCACATAATTTTATCCATCAGAATATCTATTGACTTTTTTCAAACTATATCCAGAATCCAGACAGTTCTCACCACCTTCACCATTACAGTTCTCATCTAAATCAACATCATCTCCATCCTATGTTATTGCAAAGACCATCTGACTAGTCTTCTGGCTTTTAAGCTTGTCCCAGGGTTATATTCTCCCCACAGTAGTCAGTGACCCCTGAAAAATGTCACCTGTATCATAACACTCCTATAAGTAAATGGTTTTTTGGCTGCCCATCTCAGAATAAGGGCTATGTTCCTATCATAGTCCTTAAGACGCTGCATTATTACTGCACTTGAGCTCACTCTCTGACCTCATCTCCTCCTCTCCTCCTCTCTAGGAACACCCTGTCCTCCTTGCTGTCTCTCAGACATTCCAAGCATCCTCTTACATTAAGACCTCTTTGTTACTATTTTTAATGCCTGAATGTTCTGCCTCTAGATATTGTGATTTGTTCCTTCACTTTCTTCAGGGATGTACTCAATCATTGTCTGATCAGAAAGTCCTTTTCTGACCACCTTATCTAAAATAGCACCTTTCATATCATTCTCAATTACTTTTTCCTGCCATAATTTTCCTCATTGTGCATATCAATCTCCTAGTATATATGGGTGTTTATCTACCTCTTCAGTTCTTTTTTCCACTAGAATGTAAGCCCTATAATAGTTGGGACTTTGACTTTTGTTCAGCCTAGCATCCCCAGCATTTAGAATAGTACCTCATATCTAGCAGGTGCTCAATTGCTTTTGGTTTAAGGGATAAATATTGCTATAGTTCACATTTTCTAGAAACTGGAAAAGGCAAAAAACTGATTGTTCCCTAGAGACTCCAGAAGGAATGCATCTCTGTCCACACTCTGATTTTAGGATGTCTGACCTCCAGATCCATAGGAAAATACATTTGTGTTGCTTTAAGACACTAAATTTGTGGTAGTTTGTTTCAGCAGCAATAAAAGCTAATAAGCTTCTGGAGCTCTCTAAGATGCAGCCTCATAATCCTTTTTAACTCAGTGTATGGATTCGAATCGGCATGCATGGTAGTCATTAGTATTGTTCACTAAATATTTCTGGTTTTTCTTTTGGGTATGTGGCAAAATTAAGTGTTACTGCCTGCTCGAAGTTAGGTGTGACCATGTGGCTTTCTTAGAAAGATGACTAGTTAGTGGAAGTAGCATATGTAACTTCCAGGTAACGTTTATAAGCCTTTGCAGATTCTGCCATCCTGCCATTTTTCTTGTTATTGAAGTGTTGATTTTTTTAAAAGATTTATTTATTTATTTATTTATTTATTTATTTATTTATTTATTTAAGGGGTGAGGGAGCGGCAGTGGGAGAGGGAGAGAAAATCCCAAGCAGACTCAGCACTGAGCATGGACCCCAAGAGGGCTCGATCCCCCGACTCTGAGATCATGACCTTGAGATGACAACCTGACCTGAAACCAAGAGTCTGATCCCCAACTAACTGTGCCACCTAGGTGCCCTATGAGTGTAGAATCTTGATGAAATATACTCTCCGTGAGCCTGGTCTCCTGAGAAAACAATGAGCACATTCCCTCAGCCAACACCAATGGACTTGTAGTGTGAATGAGAGATCATTTTGTGTAAGCTGCTGAGATTTGGGGGCTCCTTTGTCAAAATAGCAAAATCTAGCCCAAACGTTCTCAAACATTTTGACCTTAGGATCTTTTTTACAATCTTAAAATTTCTTGACATCCCAAAGAGTTCTTGTTTATGTGGGGTTATCTATCAATTTTTATCGTGCTAGGAATTAAAATAGACATTCTTAAATAATTCACTTAAAAATAAATCCATTTTATGTCCACATAAAATATTATATTTTATTTATTTTTTTAAAGATTTTATTTATTTGACAGAGAGAGACAGCGAGAGAGGGAACACAAGCACGGGGAGTGGGAGAGGGAGAAGCAGGCTTCCCATGGAGCAGGGAACCTGATGTGGGGCTCGATCCCAGGACCCTGGGATCACGACCTGAGCCAAAGGCAGACGCTTAATGACTGGGCCATCCAGGTGCCCCACATAAAATATTTTAATGAAAAAACTATATTTTCCAGAGCAAAAATAATTTTATGAGAAGAGTGGTCCTTTTAAACATATTTGTAAATATTTTTAATGTTTGGCTTTATATGATCCAGCTGGATTCCCATTATCTGCTTTCAGAGCATTCAAACTGCTGCCATTTGTTATGGTTGAAGTATATGGAAAAGATCCAGCCTCACGTAATTATATTATATAGTTGTAAAGGGAGAAGTATTTTAATACCCTTTTCAGATAATTGTGGATATTATTCTTTGATACTACACTAGAACTCTGTAAGTAGTAGTTTTTTTAAGGTGAATTGCAATGTGGAGCTGAAATCATATTAATGAACTTCTCATACTGATACATAAGACCCATTGGTCTGTCTTTTTATTATTCAAGTATAATTAACATACAGTATTATATTAGTTTCAGGAGTACAATATAACAATTCAAAAATTCTATGCATTTCTCAGTGTTCAACCATAAGATTCATAGAAGAAAACATAAGCAGTAATTTCTTTGACAGAAGCCATAGAAACACTTTTCTAGACATGCCTCTCCTGCAAGGAAAACAAAAGCAAATTTAAGCTATTGGGACTAAATCAAAGTAAAAAGCTTCTGCATAGCTAAGGAAACTATCAGCAAAACAACAAGGCAACTTACTGAATGGGAAAAGATATTTACAAATGACATATCTGATAATGGATTAATATCCAAAATATATAAAAAACTTACTCAATTCAAAACCAAAAAAACAAATAATCTAACTAAAAAGGGGCAAAGGACCTGACTAGACATTCCCCCGCCAAAAAAAAAACAAAAAACAAAAACATACAGATGACCAACACACACGAAGAGATATTCACTGTCACTAATTACCAGAGAAATGTAAATCAAAACCATAATGAGATATCACTTTACACCTGTCAGAATGGCTAAAACCATTAGTCTATCTTGCACGTTATTTTTTTATTATATTAGTCCGTGTACAGCACATCATTAGTTTTTGATGTAGTGTTCCATGATTCACTGTTCATGTATAACACCCAGTGCTCCATGCAGTACGTGCCCTCCTTAAGACCCATCACCAGTGGACATATGCATGACTTGGAAAGGCATCCATTTGTTCATTTGAAAAACCTTGACTCACTGAGTTTTGCAGATCTTCTAAATGTTAGCACATTTCATTATACACTATCAAAATCCAAGATTCGGGGTGCCTGGGTGGCTCAGTAGTTAAGCGTCTGCCTTCGGCTCAGGTCATGATCCCAGGGTCCTGGGATCGAGCCCCGCATCGGGCTCCCCGCTCAGCGGGAAGCCTGCTTCTCCCTCTCTCACTCCCCCTGCTTGTGCTCACTCTCTTGCTGTCTCTCTCTGTCAAATAAATAAATAAAATCTAAAAAAAAAAAAAAATCCGGGTGCCTGGGTGGCTCAGTTGGTTAAGCGACTGCCTTCGGCTCAGGTCATGATCCTGGAGTCCCAGGATCGAGTCCCGCATCGGGCTCCCTGCTCAGCAGGGAGTTTGCTTCTCCCTCTGACCCTCACCCCTCTCATGCTCTCTCTCTCATTCTCTCTCTCAAATAAATAAATAAAATCTTTATTAAAAAAAAAATCCAACATTCTTTAGTATTGCTAACAAAACCTTTGGAGAAGATTTTATGTATCGAGAAATTGTTAAGACACTGTTGCCAGATACACGTTTTACAATATTCTAGCATTCTTTTGAATATTCAAATTCCATTGAGTTTTTTTAATTTTATTTTATTATGTTAATCATCATACATTACATCATTAGTTTTTGATGTAGTGTTCCATGATACATTGTTTGAGTATAACACCCAGTGCTCCATTCAATACGTGCTCTCTTTAATACCCATCACCAGGCTAACCCATCCCCCCCTCGAGAACCCTCAGTTTGTTTCTCAGAGTCCATAGTCTCTCATGGTTCGTCTCCCCCTCTGGTTCCCCCCCTTCATTTTTCCCTTCCTGCTATCTTCTTCTTCTTCTTCTTCTTTTTTTTTTTTTAACATATAATGTATTATTTGTTTCAGGGGTACAGGTCTGTGATTCAACAGTCTTACACAATTCACAGCTCTCACCATAGCACATACCCTCCCCAATGTCTATTACCCAGCCATCCCATCCCTCCCACCCCCAACCACTCCAGCAACCCTCAGTTTGTTTCCTGAGTTTTGAGTGTCAACGTTTTTTTCCTTGAAGTGGCAAAACTCACTTTGTCTATTTTCAAGAAATACTCAATTCTGCAAATATCAGCAAAATTCTCAAGCCTGAATAATTATAGTTTTTAGGTTAATTATTCTTTCAAATAAAAATGGTATGTAATGAAAATAGCAGCTAGTTCAACTTGCAACACAAGTTGAAATACAACAGTATTTCCCAGAGATGACCATTATGGACAGCAGCTGCTGACATGGCTCTTAATGATCCCCGCCCCTAGGAAATCATGCTTTTGTGTCATTCTTTCCCCTTGAAAGAGCTGGCTGCTGGTGACTTGCTTCTAACAAATAGAGTATGGCAAAAGTGAGGAGTGTCACTTCTGTGATTGGATATAAAAGACTATGATTTCCATCTTGCTGGATTTCTCTCTCTGGTTCTTCTCAAATGCTTGCCCCATGGAAAGGGCAACCTGGCAAAGAATGGAGAGTGCCCTCCAGCCAATAACTATAGGGAACTGAGGTCCTCAGTCCAAGTACCCCAAGTAACTTAATCCTGCTAACAACCACATGGATAAGGTTGGAAATGGGGAGGGATCCATTTCTCTCCAGTTAGACCTTGACATGCTTGTGGTCCCAGGTGGCACCTTGATTGCACCCTTGTAAAAAACCTGAGCCAGAGGACCCAGCTAAGCAGTGCATGAGTTCCTGACCCACAGAAACCAAGATAATAAACGTATGTTGTTTTAAGCTGATAGGTTTGGGGGCAAACTGTTCAGAAATAGATAACTAATACAACTATCTACTTCATTAGAAGTGCTTTATATATATGTTTTATTTTTGTCACATGGAATATTAAAGTGTGTCCTTAAGTTCCAAGATTTAATGTAAAAAATTATGAATTTTTACTGATTCATCAAAAATATTCTTAGAATGAATTTTAGTACATGGTGATGAAGTATACAAAATCTGCTAGTACGAGTTGATTCTAATGCCTCAATTTGTTCTAAGCACCCAGTAATTTTATCCACCACTATATTTGTACAATCAGTGCAAATGCCAACACAGTAAAAGAGGACACATGCCAACACAGTAAAAAAGACAAGTAATGTATTGATAATTGCTTTGATTTCACAGAACTCCTGAAAAGTTTCCTGGGATCCCTAGGGATCTGAGGATTATACTTTCAGAACTGCTGCTATAGACTATCCCAATTATCACATCAGATGAATTTTAATTTGCCATCCCTAGTCTATATATTACAACAGAGTAAAGTTGCTCAAGGGAAGGCAATGCAAAATTTTCATTTAAAAAAGAAAACTGGTTTTTTGTAAGGTTTTGAAATTCTGCCTATAGAGTACATGCACATGAATTGACTCTGCTTATCAATTCAGGACTGCTGAAACACTTCACCCCTGGGTTTACTACCCATCCAGGAGTATATATACCAAAACAGCATTTATTATCACTGTGACTTGCTGCACAAGTCACATTGACATCTTATTTCTTAATCATTAAGGAAGGCACTGTTAATATGTTTTTGTGTATGTGTTTGTGTGGATGTGTGTTTTTGTGTGAGTTCTATAAGTAGGAATCTGGTACAGCTTGAATAAGATTTAAAACTATTTCCAAGTACATATTTCATGCTTGCTTTGGCAGCACATGTACTAAAATTGAAATGATACAGAGAAGATTAGCATGGCCCCTATGCAAGAATGACATGCAAATCCAAGTACATATTTCACTTGTATCTTATTACTAACATTGGTGCTGTAATGAATAATAATAATATTTCTTTATGATAGGGAATTTAGAAAATAAATATGTATAAATCAAAAATTATGCATTATCTTTCCACTAAGATAAAAATCATTGTTAGTTGTTTTGTGTGTTTTCTTTCTCTTCATGCATTTGAAATTCACATGGGTAATATTTTAAATTTTCTTTAACAATATTAACAGGCAATTTGAACCCTAGAACTAGCTTTGAAACTTCTGGTTGTGCTTGTCAATAAATTAAACACCAAAGCACATTGATTTCATTGTGAAGAATCCTGGTTTCACATCACAAAGGCAACAGTATTCAATTATCCAAAATGTTTTTAAAAAGTTAAAGCTTTTTCACTGTAGGTTAATTTTGTTTATACTGTTAAACATGTTATATAAAGTGATAATAAAAGATATATATTATTGGCCTACCTTTTACATGTTATCATATACATTTTATAGATTATAAGTTCACATGTATCCATGCATCAATATACAAATTATAAAGCAAAGGAAAAGACATAATAAGAAACACACCAGAATTATCTTGTATTGTTAAATGATAGGGATAACATGTTTCAAGTTCCTGAGGATTGATTTTGTTTTATTAAGCATGGACCCCTAGATGATACAAGGCAGTCAGCACTAGTTTAAAATGCAGGTGACATTCTTGTATGCATCTTACTCTAGAGCGTGTCATGGTAGATTAACATATCTCAGATGTCTACACAGTTGATCCTTGTCACTATGGCTGAGCTGATCCTTTGTAGCTGATTGACACATTATGGCCAAAATTAATGCTGTAGCCAGACCTCTGATAGACTGTTACACTGAAATCTCTCATTATTTCTCCACCTTGATTTCTACCAAAGAGTTGATAAAACTCCTTAAAAACACAATGAAAAATCTGAAAATAAGTAAATATTTTCTGTGGTTAGCTACTGCTCATCTCTTTTTCACACTTACACCTATGGATTTCAAGATAAAATTAGTTTTTAAAATAAAAGTGTTCTTAAATGGTACAGATACAGCATGTTCTTTGCAGACTTCTATCTTTCAGGGGTCAGAGAAGGGTCTCAAGATATAGAGATAGATGGATAACTGTTTTATATTTAATGGCCAGGGATTCCTGCTATTAAAATCTGGGTTCTAGGCTATTACTACCCTCATTTATTATTTATAAAACTTTGTCAGTGTACATGGTATTTAATGTTCGATGAAATTGTGCCAGACAAATTCCCCTCCCTGAGGAGCCTCCAAACTGAAAACAGGTGGAGAAGGTTGTAGGAGAGAAATTGTGGGAAGGACAGAGATTGATTAAGGGTTGCAAAGTTGGCATTACTTTGCCCAGTAGGTGGATGGCAAGTAGAACTTGAATGCTGGGAAATGATTCTGAGATTGGGAAGCCATTCAGCATAATAAAACCAATAACCAGAAGCAAGGAAAGGTATCAGAAAAGGAGAATCTCACTCTCTAAGTGAGAAATCCACATCTTCACCTCTGAAATTTCTTCATGCATCGTGTTCACCTGGTTTCTCAGCACCACCTCTTACTCATCATGTTCCAAACCAGTGGTTCTCAAACTTGAACATCATCAGAAGTTTGTTAAAACCAGTTGTGATTCCTGGGCCACATATTGGTCAGAGTATCTGAATCAATGAGTCTGGGGTCTTAAATTTACATTTCTAACAAGTTTTCAGGAATTGCTGCTATTGGAACCGCCCTTTGAGAACCTCCATCCTAAACTAGTATCTCCAATTCCTCTTACATCTTGTCCTCCAAACCGCAGCTTAGAGTTATCTCCAATTCTTACCTTACAATCAGACAATTCCCTAGTTCTGTGTTTGCTTTCCTAAGAATGTCCTTCAGATTTGTTTTAGCTTTTCGAACTGACAGCTATTGATCTAATCAGATACTACTACCATTCCTATCACTACTGCTAGCAACGGTAGGAACTACAATCACTACTAACTACTTTGAACACCTGCTATATGCAAGACTATATAGTAACCACTTTTAAATATATTATCTTACTAAATAATGCCACTAGATCATCTGTATTATCCCCACTTACAAGGGAAAAAATTCATTTGCAGCAAGATTAATTCACTTGCAGTGAGTATTACAGAAAGGATATAAATGAAAGTCTGTCTGACACCAAAACCCATGCCTTTATGTCCATCTTGTAGTCAGACCCTGACTGAAGACCACCTCTTTCATGTAGTCCCTCATTTATGATTAGGTCAGTGCAATAGTGAGCCCTCTCCCTTCTCTCAACTACTAAAGATCTCCTTAATATTACAAAAGACTTAGTATATGATGCGGTGGCATTAGCAATCAGTACAGAAGGGATAGATTAATCAAGATATGTCACTTGGACAATTAAGTGCTTGTGTGACATAATACACAAATAAATAGCAGATGGAATAAAATCCTCAAGTGAAAAATAAAACTGAAAATTTTAAAATGAAACATAAGATGCCAAAGTACAAATGTCACACAAGTGGTAAACATGAACACCTGTCAAAGTAAAAAAAAATGATAAAAAAATGAAAGTTAAACCATAAACCAGGCAAGTTACTTGCAGTGAATTTGAACAATGAAGGATTGGGTAAGAAAATATAATTAACTGTTAAATCTTCATGATTCACAAAAGAGGAAAACCAGATGGCCAATATGTTTATGGAAATACGTTCATAATTCAAAAATAATAAGGGAAATTCATGTTGTATATCAGCACAATATAAGTCCTACATGTCGGATTAGTATGTCTGAGCATTTGCAGAGATGTGAATCCCTGGGAATTCCTGTGGTGTGCTGGTTGGTGTGTAACTTAGTTCAATTACTTTGGAGAGAAATTTGAAATATCTACTAACATTGATAATGTCCATACCTATGACTTATTAATTCTGCTTCTAGGTAAATACTCTGAAACATCTCTTCAACAGACATACAAAGATGTATGTGCAAGGATGTTTATCACAACATTCTTGAAATAGGAAAACATTGAGAACAAGCCACATGTTCTTTTTTTAAGATTTTATTTATTTATTAGAGAGAGAGAACAAGTGAGGGGGAGGGACAGTGGGAGAGGGAGAAGCAGACTTCCTGCTGAGCATGGAGCCTGATGTGAGGTCAGTCCCAGGACCCTGAGATCATGACCTGACCAGAAGGCAGATGCTTAACCAACTTAGCCACCCAGGTGCCCCTAAGCTACATGTTCTTAATAGGTTATTGGATAATTAATTTTTGTGGCATATTTATACAAAGAACACAATTCCTCAGTTAAAACAGATAAACAAAATCTATATGCATTATCATGGATTCATCTCATAAACATAATTTTGAATACAATTAGTAAATCACAATGTATACAAAATGGTATTATTTTTGTAAACTTAAAATACACAGGAATCCTATGTATTATTTGTGAATCCAAACATACAAGTTAAAGTAAATATATGAACAAGAAGAATATATAACAAGAAGAATTTCGGGATGATGGTAACCCCTGGGGAAGGGGAAGGAAAAAGGGATGGGTGTTGGCCGTAATTGTGTAAGTAATCTTTTGTTTATTATTTAGATTAAAAAGTCTGAGCCAAATATGGCAAAATGCTAATGCTTGTTAAATTAATATGGCAAATACTTGTGTTATTTTTCTCTTCATTTATAAAATTTTTGTGATCAAAAAGGTAACATTTTAACAAAGTCTTCCATGGTGAAAGATATTTTAAATATTCTGGCTTAGTCAAAATATGACCATTTTCTTTGCTGCAAAACTTTTCAGTATTAATATGCTAATGGGCATTGTGAATTGCCAAGAGGGTAATGTCTTATGAAATAATTCCCAAACTTATTTGACCATAGAAGCCTTTTTTTTTTTTTTAATAAAACGTCTATTAACATCTCAAGGATCTTTTGGGAAATGCTGTTGTACATCATAGCACTTAGCTTTCTCTAATTGTTTCATATAATTTAACTTGATTTCTCTGGTTATATTCTCCATCTCCTTGAATTAGGACCTGTCTTACTCCTTTTAGTTAGACATGTAATGGACATATATGTAATAAATACTTTGATAGCTTGTTTGATTTTTCTGAGAAATTATTGTGCAAACCATTATACTCAATGTAGGTTTTAGGGAGAGAGAAGGTAGTGAAAGCAATCCTTACATATAATTTTATGTGGAAATAAAAAGCAAAACTCAAGAACACACAGATCAACACAAGATTAACAGTATTTTTCAAACAAGTGGAATATATTGATGATAGAACATTGCCAGAACTAGTTGCTGGAAACTTCCTTTCTACATTTATTCATTCACGTCATCCAACAGGTATTGTGAAATAGCTAAAAAGAATTGATAGCTTCATAACATATAGGAAGTATATATAATGCAATGTATAAGATCTCCCAGAATTAAATCATGAATGAGTTCTCAAAGAACTGAACCCCTTTGAAACTATATTGAGCATAAATCCATTCACAATTTTATTAAAGAATTAATTCATATGAAGATTTATAAATACTAAGTATATCTATTTGGTTCACAAGGATATAATTTTGACACACAGTAAATAAAATTGATTAAGCAAAAATTTGTTGACTTACACTTTATTTTTCATTGCCCACACCTAAAACAGTTAGCCAAACTTAATATCAGAAAGGAATTTCCCTCATTTCTAACCTTTTGACAATTTACAAATATATTAAATACAAATGTTAAATGGAAATATCAAAATTTTAAAGTAGATATGCAAGATCTAGTACCAAGAGTAAATAAGTTAACTCTTGTCCATTTGAGTGTTTCAGAAAAGCACTCTGTGATTCTCATTTCATAACTTCTACCATTTTGTATTTGGTAAAATTCTACTGCTATTTGCTTAAAGATAAAACACTTGAATCTCATTCTTTTTTAATTTTTCATTTTATTATAATTTCTACAGTTCTTTAAAAATTGTTTTAGGACATACATAAGAGAAAATTCCTGCCCTTTACAGAAACTAAATTTGTATATGGTAAAATCTCATGTGAAGTATAATTCAATACCTTTAATATTATTCAGGTTAATTTAGAATTCTGACCTTCCTAAGAGAAATTCATATTAATACTAAGAAAGTAATCTGTGTTTTCAGACTTGTTATTATGTTGGAATCTAATGCTGAGAACAGTTTTTAAATGGTTTCACTAAAAAATTCTACAGGTACCTAAAAGTTTTTAGAGATGTGATTTTCCATCTGTTCTGTTATTTTAGCCTTGGAAGTATAGTGATATACATAATAAATGTGTATCTTCTCTAACTGTATTACCTTTTAATATTGAACTGGAATGTTAATAATAAATTGATTTTATATAGAGTAGAGGTAGGTGGGGAAGAATGATACATTATCTGCTTTGGGTGCTTCTGGTAATGTTAGTACTTCAGTACCCTTTGTATAATGTTATCATGACTCAGAGTAAAGTTACAATTAATAATTGTTTGAAATTTTTCTGCCAGTGAAGAAACTCGTATTTGGTTTCAGTGCACTGGTAGACCTTTGCAGTATTTCAGCCAGATGTTCTTCTCAACTGTCTAACTCATTTCACTATCAACTGAAATAATATGACTCAAATCTGGTAGTTAACAGGAGTTAATGGCAGGGCATTAACTCACTACTTATAACTGTCTGGGTAATAAAATGATATCACCAGTATTCCACTTAGGCTATTAAAGTCAATAGAATAATCTATGTTACAAATAAATTGGCATTGCAAATACATTATGAAGATAAGCATGAAGTATTTATTTTTGTAAACAATTTTTTGGATGAGGACATTTTTCAGATGGACTTTCATTGTTTGTACAGGTGCAACTATGTATATCTTAGAGTATTAATTCTCTAATATTGTGTCATTGTCAAAGTGCTCATGCCTTCCTGTTGGTCCTAGCCATTTTGCCATACCTATATGGAAGTCTTGCTTGAAAAATATGTGTGTAGTGTCAGGTTTGGGGGGAAAGGTAAACCTTGTATAAAAGAAAATCAGAATGAATAGTATTTTAGTTATCTATTGCTACATAGCAAATTACCCCACACACAAACACAAATCTTTGTGACTTTTACCAGCAAACATTTATTATCATATAGTTTCTGTGGATCTAAAATTTAGGGGTAGCTTAGCTAAGGGATTCTGGCTTGGGATCTTTTATGAGGTAACAGTCAAGATGTCAGTTGGAGTTGCATTCATCTGAAGGCTTGATTGGGGTGTGAAGATCTGCTTCCAAGATGGCTTAATCACATGGCTGGCAGGTGGTGCTGACTTTCAGAAGGAGGCCTCAGTTCCACATCATTTGGGCTATCCCTTTGAGTACCCTCTTACACTGCAACTGGTTTTTCTCAGAGTGAATGATACAAGAAAAAGGCAGAGGCCAAGTGGCTTTTATGAACTAACCTTGGAAATCACATACTATTGTTTCTGCAATATCATATTGGATATACAGGTATCCAGTGTGGGAGAGAACTATGTAAGTGTGCGAATACCAGAAAATGATGGTTATTTGAGGAGACGACCTTAGAGGCTGGCTACTATGGGTAAGGAGGAGAAGAAAAAAGCATGTATAATTTGAATGAAACACCGTATCTTGACTTTGTTTCAGGACAATGAAGATCTCAATCACTGAAAATAATTTCTGACTGATTTTTGCAAGGTGAAGTAGCACAGATTTTTTTATATTGCTGTCTGTACAAATAAATCACTTTTGTTCATGCCAATAACTTTGAAATCTAGGTCATGCAGAAAATTGTCATTTTATGATGGAGCAACTCTAGTGTCATACATCAAGGTGACAGAGCTAGAATTAGAAAAGTAAGATCCAGCGTTCTTGTCTTTTAACCTTTGGTCATAGTCATTGCTTCTTGCCAGTCCAGAAGCACCCCAAGAGATTCCCCAGATACTTATTGCTGAAATGGGTCAATATTATGCATCCATCTCCAGCCATTGTTCTATGAAACTGTAATTCAGAGAGACGTCAATTTGTTGTATCTATTCCACTGGTAGACGTACATCATTGGTTTTAAGACTTTTGTGACATTTTGATGATGAAACAATGAGGTTTGTAAGCAAAGACAGTGAGTAATTTACCTCCACATACATTTAACTTTGCAAACATCAAGTCATAGTAAAAGGAAATGCATCATTCTAGCCAAGCAGCTGAATCATAGCTGTAAAGCTAGACTTTTCAACATGAAAACCAGGAGTGGAACAGTGAAGAGGTATGAGCACGATAAAGGTGGATTAAGGGAGAAGAGTGGGAGGGTAACCATAGTTTTGGAATTATGGCTCAGCATGTTGTTCTTACATCCCTTTCAATGGAAACAATCTCCATTCTCACCACAGGATGAGCTGCTAAAGTAAATGACAAGATCAACTTGAGATGTTTCGAATAAGAGATGTTAAGGTCAGTTCAGATGCTCAGTGTCTTTGTTTGAGACCAAGACATACTCATAGATATACATTGTTTCTGATGAATTGCTAATTAGATTGAAGGGGAAACAAGGATGCACCTGGTATCTTTCTGCACCACGGGATCACATTTCCTGGATATATTTTACTATCTGATTCCAGGAAGTCAAAGTCCAGTTTTATCAGCTGCAAAGCATCAGATATTTTTATATTTAATTAGGCTAAGTGCCTGATTTATGACACCTGAATCAGGGCTTCACTAAGGTCATCCACCTCGAAGAGATCAACAACATCCAAAATGAATAGGTCTGCTACTGCCTTGCAGCTTGACACTCCTTTATAGACCCAATGACTATTATTAGAGTAAAAATTTGTTCTATTTGTAGACCTCAATTCCTGGCCTCTTACAAAAATCAAGAAAATTGAAAAATAATTTTCATATAGACTTGTAGTAGGAGTAATGTAGCTCGCTTTGGATAACTCTAGAATTTATTTCCTGGGTCTGTTGTGCAGAAGGTGGAAAATGGGGATAGTGAGGGTTATGCTACATTTATTTTTTTGTCCAGTCATATGTAAACTAGATGAAAAGATGAATCTCTGCTCAGATTCCTGATTTGAGGAAAGTTTAATAACAAGCCTATGTACAAAGATGTGTTCAGGATTTAGGGAAAATAACAAATATGGTTCAGTGCCCTAGTAACTGTAATAGCAGAGAGCTATTGTTATCTTTAGGTTTTTAGGAGCAGAGGAAGAGAGAGGTAGCAGCGCAGAGTGAAGTGAGTCATTTGAAGTGCTGTGGTTTCAACAAAGGGATGCAGCTGACCAGTAGTGACCTGACTAGGAGGAACCAGGAAAATAAATATGCAGTCCTCACACTCCTGTTGACCTCTAATCTCCAGTACTAAACCCAGCTGGAAGCTTATCGATGCTCTTCATATAGGTCAGACTCTGGAGCACAGAGCAAGACAGAAAAAATGTGGGGTATGGATTCGGAGGGGCAAAAGGAAGATATCAAGCATGAAAGCATGCTTATAATTGGCAGAATTCAGATAAAAATATATGTTCTTATTCCTGACCTCTCTGAAATTAAAAAAACAACGTGTGATCGTCTCTAGACTCTGCCTGGGTTTGAATCCTAGCTCCAACATTGACCTCTGGCAGGTGACTTACTCTCTCAAGGCTTCATCATTAAAGAGGATAATCATGGTGCTAAGTCCATAAGGTTGTTGTGAGGAATAAATGAATTAATATATATAAAGCACATAGACCAATGCCTGGCATATAGCAAGCATTATATGACTTTGCTATTATTATTGACTTAAGTCCCACACAGTATCCTATAGTTGTATTGCTCCTTTTTAGGACAAATAATGTGTATTGAGTTAACTTGGATTCCTGTTGTTATTATTTTTCAGTATTCTTTAGCGTTTGGCTATAACCTGGGATTAAATATGTAGGTTGAAGTAATTGAATGGAGATCCTTAAGAGCCTCACTTCTAACTGAAGGAGGCAGGAAACATTTTCCTGAATATTCTAACAACCAGGAAGTGTGGTGAAATTCTTTACTCCAGAAGATGACAACTGGGTTGATCCCATGTGAATTAAATTTGTGATGGAAAAGTTTAGTCAAATGGTTGAGCTTCCGCCACTAAATGAATCCTTTTAGGAAGCATTTTAAATGTGCTTATTGCACAGAATGGTGGAGACAAAAATAAATCTTTAACTTGGAACAATGCCTTTTCTTGAGATTTATTATCTAATTAAACAATTTCCCAATAAAAAAGCATTTAAATTTTCACAGGAACCAAGAAACAGCAGTAATAATATTAGCAACTAGCATTTGTAAATCACACTACAGTTTACAAAGGGCCTTCACACTTACTGGCTCAGTGGTTTTCAAGCATTTGTTCAGCCATGGAATCCTTTGGTCATCATGTGCTTATTATATACATATATGTCACAGAAAAATGGAGCGTTCTGGTTCAAGCCCACATGATTAGCCCTCCGTTCCTCACTCTGAGGTAACTCCTATTGAGGGGTGCTGGGTTTCTGAGGAGGACAGTGTGAAAGCTACTTTATTAGTTTCTTTCTAAATTCCTTCCCTTCCTTGGGGGCAGGGTTCCGTCATCCCACTGCCTTTTGGAGTTCTATTCCAAATATGGAGTGCTGGGCCTCAGACAGGGTCCCTGAAAATATTTGTGTTAGTGTGGAGGGAGTTCTCACCTAGTGAGAACTTTGAGAACAGCAGGAGAAAATGACGAAAATTAAGAAGACCCTTAGCATTTCTTTTCCATGCCCCACTGTGATTGTTTGAAACTTAACATCACATCTGTGACCAAGAGTTAGTGGAGTTTGGGATTTTAAATTCCCCAAATCCTGCATTATATAATCCACCCATGTAAAAATTGATGGATGGTCCTTCTTAAGTCAGCAGAACACATGCAGTTTTCTAAGGAATGCACTTTCCAGGAGGCCATTGAAGGCAAACTAAATTGAGCCTTGTTTTTGCTACTACTTAGGTATTTATGCACACAATATTTAAAATAATCTCAAGGTGTACGTGTGTGTGCGCGCGCGTGTGTGTGCGTGCGTGTGTGTGTGTGCGCGTGTGTGTGTGCGTGTACGCTGTCTCTCTCTCCCACCCTGCTCCAATCTCTTTTAATCTCTTCTCCCCCCTCCCTCCCTCTCCAAAGACTTGTTTTGTCAGGATCTAAGCTGAGTTCTCTGCACCATCTCTTTTAAAACTCACATTATTATTATCGGGATAAGGAAATTGTGGCTGGCCTAAGTACCTTAGGTAAAACCTTAAGTGTTAGAATCTGTCCATAGCCCATGCTTTTACCTGCAATACCAAGTCACATGTACAAGCTGGCACATTTCAGCTCCAAAACTGACAACAACAATAATAGCAACACAAATTTGAAATGTCAATAATCATGGAAATTTCATGGTAAAAATAAAGGACAGCACAAAGTTGAATTCTATCATATGTTCTAATTATGTCTTTGTTTAGAAATTTGGGGAGGAATTTGGTTATATCAGTTCTCTTGTAATTGGTGAGATGTAAAAAATAACTGGTCTCTAAGTGGCTTCTGAGGAAAGGATGAGATCTGACTCGAGGGAAACCACATGAGGACTGGCAAGGAAGGGACATTTTCAAGGCTTGCTCACTTTTTGCCTGTACCTTCATGAAAATCTGTTCCAGGTAACTAAGAATTTCCTGGAAGGTAGCATTATTCCATTCTTCTTGCTTTTGCGTATGTTTGAGAGTTTCACATGGTTGATTCCCGCTTATCGTTAAATCTCAAACTACACATTATCTACTTGGAGATGGGTATCTTTCTGAGCACTTCCCCTCTCTAACCAGTTCCCAGTCTAGTGTCAGAATCCCATGACTGTTAATACAAGAATCACTCTTTGAATTTATTTATTTATTTATTTATTTATTTATTTATTTATTAGCTGTTCCTTCTCACTAGACTATAAGCTCCACAGGGCAGGAATCTTTGTTCATTTCTGTGTCCTCAGAATCTAGAATTATATCTGGTACATATAAAGCAGTGTGTGTAAATATTTCTTATGAAATTAATATTCTGAAGCTCTTCTGCTGCTCTATAATATTAACAATTTTAGCCATATACCCTTTCAAATGAGACTGATAAAGAGTTCTTTTTTTATTTTATTATGTTAGTCACCATTCCATGCATCATTAGTTTTTAATAAAGAGTTCTTAATGACATTTTTAAATCCTTAAAATATAATGTAAGGAAAATAAGCTGCACAAATAGAATAAAATATAGAATTTTAAGTTCAATATGACTTTAACTGTAAAAGCTTAAAAGAGAAAAACTTGTAAAGATGTCAAAATATTAAATATGGTTGCTATAGTGGTGAGTTATGAGTAATTTTCTCTTGTACTTATAAAACAGTATAATGAGCACAAATTACTCTTATCTGGAAAATATAATCAAGAACTGAAAAAATTCTGTGTAGATCAATAATAATTTTCCAATGCTAGTTTTGTTTTCAGAAATGTTTTCAAGTTATGTATTAGAGACTCTGCCTAGATAGTTGTTGACAATAACAATGATGATGATTAAAATGAGAGACAGTAACAAAGCAAGAAAGAAAAAAATTGAGGGAGCTATAGATATGAGTCATCTATTATATTTTTTTTTCATAAACCTGCAGAAGTTTAACTAGTAATATTTTTATTATCCATCTTTTCTTGGTATTTTAAAATATAGGACATAAAGAAAGTTATAAAATATCAACTAAGATGATCTGAAAATGTGTTACATAGACAAACAGACAAATGGTAATTCATTTGGAAGTTGATATACTACTACTGTTTAATAATATCTTGGGTTTTATGGTGGCTATTTAAGTGGGATAACAAATCTTAACCTGACTTACAGGTCAATCAGCTGAACTGTACATCAATGACAGCAGGAGCTCTGTTTTTTCAGATATCTTGTATCTCCAGGGCCTAGTGTGATGCAAAAAGGCCTCAACTACCTTTTAATAAGTTAATATATTAGTTATCGTATTTTTTTACAAGATTTAATATATGGAGCCAAAAGTTATTTCTTCTGTTATACTATGATATTCTTATATACCAAATTTCATATTTTTGTTCTACATTTGAGGAAAAAAGTTGCCTACCCAGTGACTGAATCTACTGTTTCACTCAAAGTCAGTTGAAATAGCAATATTTATGCTTACACTTTAGAGTATTATAAATGGCTATATCAAATCAAATTGCATCAACTTAAGTATACACATATAGAAATGATCTAAATGTTTTGCTGGAGTATTATAAGAAAAGCACAAAAATTTAAAAATCTACTCCATTAGTGGTTTTAAACCTCATTCAAAAGTTATAGTTGGGGGTGGAGAGATCATTCTTCCTTCTACTTTAACTAATTATATTTTTAATTATGAAAATATATCCATATATTCCTTTTAACTCTATGCTACAGTGGCTATTGTTATTAAACCTTCCATTTCTTTAAAGCATTGGTTCTTAACCTGGGCTGCATATTGGAATTACCTGGGGAGAATTAAAAACTACCGATGCCTTCTCCACAGCCTAGATATTTTGATTTAATTGATCTGGGGGTAGTCTAGGTATTGGAGTGTTTAAAAGTTCCAGAGGTAATTTTAATGTGCAACCAAGGTTGAGAGCCACTGATTTAAACTGTTAAAACATTTTCTTACTTAGACAATGGTATTGTTTTCCAAACTAACAAGCTGACTTTTGTAAGCTCCGGATCTACAACTGGTACTAACTTATTTACAGAAGTCCTTCCAAACAATGTCTATAAATGATTTCTAGATGATAAAAAGTTTTCCCTTTTAGACAGAATGTCAAACAGATCACTTGCCCTCATGTTAAGGTTATTGTAAAGGGTAATTCTGTACCACTTTTAATAATTTATTTTAAGTTCTCCTTAGCGTTATGTCCTGATCTGTACTTCACTGGAATTATACTTAATGTTTCCCTTTTCAAAAGTACATTAGAGAGGACTAGCTCTTTGAAGATTTTATTCTTTGACTAAAAATTTTAGGATGAAATTGAAAATGAACTTATGAGAAAGTTAAAGTAGGAATAGCATATTGGACTAACCAAAATGTACCCTCTGGAACTCATAAAGAGGGAAGAAATTTGAAAATTTTAATACAACTCTGCTTTATGTAAGACTAGAAAATGAAACAAGATATTCTTCATTTCCCAAGATCTCAGAAACCCAAGTCATGTTCAATTTGGAACTCAAAAGTCTATTTAAAGGATAAATTAGTTTAGAAAATTTGGGGGAAGATATCCACTGTTTTTAAACTTAGTTTCCTGTAGTTTGGTGGTTTAAAAACATTCTTTATATATTGATTTAATAGTGTATTATTGAGTGGAGACTTAAGGGATTTTATGTTTTTACTTCTCATGTACTAGTGCATTTTTAAATTTAAAATGTGGCTCTTGAGGAAACTCAGATAATCTTTAGCATATTGCCAAGAAGGTGTAAGACAAATATAAGTAATAGATGGTCTAAATGTGGGACAAATAAAAATAAGGCATAATATCTAAGGTCTATTATTCCAAGTGCAGTTGATGAGGATGGGCTAGAGCCTTACATTACAAAACAAGCCAAATTAATTTACATAGCACCATTTAAAGCCAGTTTGTCCTGGTATGGGTTTTCTAGCTGTGTGCAAAGGGGAAAAGGGAAGGTGTTTAATTTTTTGCCAAATAAAATGAAATCAGTGTGCCACAGTGAATTAGATATATGTTTGTTCTTTATTATTGATACAATAACTGCTTTTTGAGTAAGTGAAAAAGAAATCAAGTAACCTGTTTGGGTTAACTTGCCAGCTAGGAGAGCATCTGAAAACTTAGCATTTCTCCAAGGGGGCTATGGGCTAACTGAAGGCCAGCCTTTTGTCAGCAAGACAGTGATAGGTGGTGGCAGTCTATATTGGATTAATCATAGTTACTACTGTGTATCTAAACTGGCTGAGATGAACCTCTAAAGGAGATAATGGCAGAGTGGCAGTTCATTAGCCTATATAGACTAAATAAACATCTAATTAGATTCTTACTAGGAAATACCTTCATGTGATTATGAGTCCAAAGTGACTCAGCAAGCCCACAAATTAGATTATCTGGATCTTAAACTCTCATAAAAATAATGGTGTTTGAAGAGTTAGCTTGGTCTTAAAATAGTAAATGATAAACTTAGGACTTAATTAGATGTCACTTATTTCCTCACTTATTTATTAAGTAGTCAATTCTGGGACCCCTATTTTCCTTTCTTATTGCACTTTTAAAATCATTATCATACTGAGAGTTTAAGTCAGATAAAGCAGTGAACATGCATCATATCGCTGCATCTTTACAACTGTAGTATGAGGGAGGGGTCCTGATTCCTCTTTTATAGCCATGAGAAAGCTGAACCTGAGAGTTGAATACCTGGTTCATGTTGCCACAGTTAGTATAGAATCTGGCACCATCAACAAGTGGGCCATGTTCTACACCAATGCAAAATGTAAACTCATTTGGTATTAGCTTAATAATTCAATATTCTTTAAATTTTATTGGTTCTACTCACGTTTCTCAATAATATTATCTTCAAAAGCTATTTTTAAAAGATTTTATTTATTTATTTATTTATTATTTATTTATTTATTTGTTTATTTATCTTAAAGATTTTATTTATTTGACAGAGAGAGACACAGTGAGAGAGGGAACACAAGCAGGGCGAGTGGGAGAGGGAGAATCAGGCCTCCCGTGGAGCAGGGAGCCTGATGCGGGGTTCGATCCCAGGACCCTGGGATCATGACCTGAGCCGAAGGCAGACACTTAACGACTTAGCTACCCAGGTGCCCCTAAAAGATTTTATTTATTTATTTGAGAGCGAGAGAGCAAGGGGAGGGGCAGAGGGAGAGGGAGAGAGAGAATCTCAAGCAGAGAGCATGGAGCCCAACCGAAGCTTCAATCTCACAACCCTGAGACCATGACCTGAGCCAAAATCAATGGACTAACAACCCCGGGTCCCCAAGAGCCATTTATAGTTATTTCTTAATTGCCTGCTTTTGCTATTTTTACAACTGTAGTCTAACAATCTGGTACAGGGTTTTGGTATAGACTAATTTCTTTGGCCAGGCTGAGACCTAGAGAAGAGTGCTTTTAGGATCCTGATTGTTATAGCAGGATTTCTCAACTATGTATTATTTACATTTGCACTAAATTATTCTTTGTTATGAGGGATTCCCTGTGCATTGTAAAATGTTTAACAGCAACCCTAACCTTTCTACTCACTACATGTCAATAGCAAACCTCCTCCTTCCCCTGTCCCTAGTTGTGACAACCAAGAATGTTTCCATACTTTACCAAAGGGTTCCTTTGGGCAAAATTACCCTTGGTTGGGAACCATGGTTTATAGTGTCAAGAGATGGTATTAAATTTTTTTTTACTAATCATAGTAAATCATGTTGTGGTTGAAGTTCTATGCAGTGGTTGCCAAAGAAAAATTGCATTGAGCAGAGTTAAACAAGGAAGAATGTTATTAAGATTATTACAATAGGGAAGAAAGATTAAACTCAACTCCATGGAAACAAAAAAGAGAAGAGTTTTTTTTGTTTTTTTTTTAAGCACTGTGATGAGCTAGTAGAAAAGTACTGGGAGACCTTAGTGGGGCGCTTGGTCTCTGTGCAATGTAATTAGGCCATCTGTGTTTGCTAATTGATGCTTGTGGAAGTTAGTCTCCTTACCTACCCACAGAGACTGGGAGATAGGGGTACTATCTTTCTTAATAATTACATTTCAAAATAATGGCCCATGGCTCCTTGAGAAAGATATTCCTGGGTTGTAAAACTGGCTAGAGACTAGGAGAAGATTTACATATCAAGGGGTAAAAAAAAGAATTTACAATTGCAAATTTTTAAAAGCAAATGCTCTAAAACAAAAGAGGTTGGGGGGTGGGGTGAGGCTGTCTGAAGTTTAGTCAAGCTGATGAGAATGGTAAACCCATCTTGGTGATGGTTACAATGATGCTTTTATACTTAGGATGAATTTAGGACATGCCATTTTTAAGTCAGTGGTTGGGTTGGGATTTATGCAGCCATCACATTCTCTCAGTAAAAATGTCTGTGGAAGGATCTGGTGTCGGTTCCACGGCCTGCCTTATTGCTCTCAGCTTATGCCTACCGAAGTTTCCATATCTTCATTTTACAGAGCTGACAACTCACAACCAGAGTTTCATCAACTCTTGAGTTTAAGCTGCCTTTGCTCTCAGCAAATGATGATCATACATTTTCCAAACTGAGATCCATTTTAAACAGTTGTAAACTTTATCAGTTAAAAGAACAGGGTAGGTGCTGTCTTCTTTATTTTTCATTCCTAAAGCCTGACACATAGTAGGAGCTTAATCATAGTTTCCTTCATACGTGGATGACACCTGGGTCCTGGGTCTCTATTTTCAAGGGTGTTCAGCTGTGTCAGAGTTATCTTGCCTCTTAACTGAGAAGTCCTCAGACAAGCAGAAATTGTTCTGCTGCCTGGGGGAAGTTTTCTGGACTTATCCTCTAGAGGTACTGGGGCACAGCTAACATACCAATGTCCTGGATTCTGTGATTGATTTCAGTGATCAATTCATTCCACACCAATTTCATCAGATAGTACTGAACATTTAACATGAGCAAGATACTGTGCTAAGCACTGGGAGTGAAAAGGCAAGATGCCATACCCTTCCTTAAGGAGCTCACTATTTCAAAGGAATCTGACTATACTCTTGGATACAATATTGAATGATGGATAGGGTTTAAGGCCATGGGAGCACAGAAGAAAATGTTACTTTATCCAGTGACACTGTGAAAGGAATGGAAACAGGGTCATGGAAGTCAAGACCAGAATGTGGGGCAGAATTTCAAGGGCAACATATGTGAACAATGTTGGAAAAGGCAGAGGGGAGAAGTAATGGTTTCTTATATCACCAGTCAATAAGGGACAATCATGAAACAGTCTTATTCTTTCTCTTGCCACTGCCCTCCAATAGACTTCATTGAATTTCCTTTCTCTGTCACTGGGGAATATCTCAGAAAGATCCCAGATCTTTCCTGGAAGAATAGTCCTTGGGTATTAGAACTGAATTTTCTTTTTCTTTTTTTTTTTTTTAAGATTTTATTTATTTATTTGACAGAGAGAGACAGCAAGAGCAGGAATACAAGCAGGGGGAGTGTGAGAGGGAGAAGCAGGCTTCCTGCTGAGCAGGGAGCCCGATGTGGGGCTCGATCCCAGGACCCTGGGATCATGACCTGAGCCAAAGGCAGACGCTTAAAGACTGAGCCACTCAGGTGCCCCTAGAACTGAATTTTCTGATATTAAAATATAGTATAATCACACATCATAACTTTCACCTCTAAATCAATTTAAGGCATCTGCCATCTTTCCAGCTCAGTTCTGACATGAGAATTCCTCAGACCAACAGTGGGGAAGGGGAGGAGGGCATTATCTATTTTTTCATTCCTTCTCCATTTTGCTCTTACAATTCTTTTTTTCCAAAACTCTGTAGCTATGGGTCCTCCATGGTTGAAATAGGGGTAGGATCTAGAAGTAAAGGAACAGTTGCAAACATTATAGTTTAAAAGGTCTCTCCTATCTGGTGCTCTTATAATCTGACATAGTGCCCTGTGTTTCAGATGCCCAATAGCTGTCTCTCTTTCTGTGACAGGATGCTTCTTGAACATAGTCTGGATATGGGGAGGTGAAAAGCCCAACTCTCCTCTTTTCTAGGCTAAGAAGTTTTCTAAAAAGCCCCAGTACCTTATCAACCTTAGGTGGACTGGTGATAGGTGGCAAAGAAGGAAAGTAAAGAGATGTTTAGACTTACCTCAGCAAGTCTGGGTAGGAGTGTCTAGCAACTCTCTTTAGAATGTGTGAAGAACATTTATCACCTGCTATCTTCAGTTTTAGGACCTCAGCTAAGACTCTGTGGCAACTGAAACTTCCACTCACTATCCAGCTACATTTAAATTTGTAAAATATTTACTGCTTATAGAATACTAATATACATTGATGACAACAAACTATGTTAGAACATGCCTGGGGATTGGAAATAGACTTACCAGACATCAAAACAAACTTTTGACACTCATCTAAACTGTGGGAATATTAGTTCCTTTATCTGCAAAATGTGGGAAATAGAACAAACATACTTTTCAGTATTGCTGTGTGTATCATAGTGCCTGGCATCTGGTAAGTTATCCAAAAATTTGTCAACATGTTCACTCTTTGAGTAGGTATTGCAGGAATTGTTTGGGAAACAAACAGAATGTCTGGGCATAGGAGAATCATTGCACTTCAGTGAGGGATTGATTTTGAGGATCTTGATACCATATAAGAGATTTAACTTCCTATACCCAATCAAAACATAGGAAGGAGAATTTAAAATATAACAGGACAATTTCAAATCACTTACACTTGAACCTCAAAATCATCTTGCTTTCCACCTGTCCTCCTTTCCTCTGACTGAGACTGAAATTTCATTGATTTGCAGTAACTATAATAAAAATATTAATAGCCAATATTTATTGAGCACTTAATATGTACCAGGCACTGTGGTGAGCAGTTTAATTGCATAGTTGCATTTTATTCTCACAACCTTACTTCATGGATGAAGAAATTTTGAATTTGGAAAAGTGAACAATGCAATGGAAGTCTTACCTCCAGTTAGTGACAAGGCAGAACATGAACTCTGCTTGTCCAGTACCAAAACCTGTGGGCCCACTGCCTCCCTGTTATTTCCTAACCATCCCACAGAAAATTTCCTTAGTCACCAAGGAGAAAGCTTTAAAGACAAGAGAGTGACCACCATTTGTAATTTTTAAAAATTATATTCACATATGTAATTTTGCATATTTGGATACTTTTCAATTTTTAGTAGTCTTTTTTCCTATTCTTTTTTTTTTTGCCTGATTTTTTTTCTGTTCTCCTTCATCTTCAACACCAATCACCACACAAACCACCTGCAAAATGTGGAAATTCTTGGTGACATCCTAATATTTATCCTTCCATGCTTCCATTTTATATAACTGTATAATGATATAAATATTTTTATGTGATTTGTAAGCATTTATATGTATATTTGTAATCACTTATATTGCAATTATCAAAACATTAAAAATGTGTTTTATTCATTTTTTCTGTACCTTCCTTTTCTGATTCAACAGAAGAGTTGAACAGGTGTAGGGGAGGAAAAACTTTTCCTCTACCCATCTTAGGTTTATTGGCAGAGTTCCTCTAAATTGCACTGACAGAGAAACAGGTTAACAAGAGAAAAACAGTTTATTAACACATGCAGTGTACTTCATGCAGGAAAAACCTCTGATGAATAACTCAAAGAGGTGTTAGACTTGGGCTTATGTAGCATCTTAGCAAAGAATAATAATTTTGTAGAGAAGTGACAAGACAAAGGAAAAGGACTTTGGGCTTCCAGGGGTAGCAAATTGAGAGAAGGTTAAATATACATGAAACTAATGATAAGTAAGGCTAATTAGTAAGGTTTGTTTGTGTAGGTTCTTCCTTAGTGCCATCTCATCTCCAGTGATAAAGTTATTATCCCCTTCTTGGTCCAGGACATAGGGAAGAAGGCACCTTCACAAAAGGAATTTATGTTCTGTTTTCATGTAGGTAAGGGGGAGGGCAGAGAGCTTTTCTTCTTACATCTGTTTCCTCTCAATAACCTTCAGTTCAAAATAGTCATTATCAAAGTGGCATATTTTGGGGAGACATATTCTGCTACCCTTCAAAGGAAATACTTTCAGATCAACTGGCAAATCTCTAATTCACTCTCTTTAATGAGTGAATAAAATTCCATTATATGATATGTTATCATTCACTTAGTCATTCCCCTGTATATGGGCATTCATGTAACAAAGTTTTTGTGTCTATTTTTGTTGAAAATGAACAGAAGAGCAATAATCATCCTGTACATAAGTGTTAATGAACTGGAGCTTTTATTCTATGGAATATATTCCCAGGAGTGGGATTTCATGGTAGAAAAGTAAATGTATTTATAATTCTAATAGATGTTGCTATATTGCTTTCCAAAAAGGCTATAACTCTTCACACTCCCAGAAATGAGTTAGAGTGATTTTTTCTCCTATATCCCTATTATTTGGTGTTACAGATCTTTTTAATAGTTAGAAGCCTAATAAGTGTGAAGAGATACTTCATTGTGCTTTATTTGCATTTCCCCCAAGTATTGGTAAATTTAAACATTTTTCCTCTGTGAACTGTTCTTTCAGAGTCCTTTACCCATATTTCTATTGAGCTGTCCTGCCTCTTTAAAATTAATTTTAACATTTTTAATAATTTTGTATATTATAGATAATTAACCTTTCATCTACAATTTGCTTGGCAAATATGTTTTTCTAACTCTATCATTTGTTTATTGACTTGTTTGCCTCAGAAAAAGTTTTCACATAATCACGTATGTATAACTTGTGGGCTTCCAGTTTTGTCTAGATCTTCCTATCCCTTGACCACATATGCTGCCTTTTCATCTATTTTTGCAATTAAGTCTATAATTAATCTGGAATTTGTTTTTTGCATATGGCATAAAATGGGAATAAATTATTATATTTTTAGATAGCTCATTTTGCCAACATAATTTTTTTGTAATCTATTCTTTTTCTACTAATCACATATAGAGAGATCCATTTCTAGCTCTCTCTCATTCCATTGATCTATTTGTTTCTATACCAATACATAACAATAGTGGTAATAATACAGTGGCTTTTTCATAAGTTCTTAAGTAACTTCTCGTTGTTTTATTACGTGATTTTATTAACTGTTGTTGGACACCTACTTCTACTGTAAATCTCAAATTATTTTATCCAATTCTTTTTAAAGTATTGTAGGGATTCTATTTGTAATTCCATTAAATGTATGTGCTAACTTTGGGGAAAATTATTATTTTTATGACACTATGTCTTCCCACCTAAGGATCTTCCTATTTGGTTCAGATCTTGTTTAATAACTTTTAATACAATTTTATGTTTTTTTTCATATATCGTATGTCTCATACCATTTTTATTAAATTGCTTGTAATGTTTATAAATATTATGAATGGTATATTTTTCTTACTTCATTTTTAACTTTATTATGGCTAGAGAACATAAAGGCTAACAGCTATTTTTTATATATAGTTTCAAACTACCCTACTATACTCTTCCATTATAATTAATGATTACTTTCACTTTCTGAGGACTCATAATCAGGGACCCAAGTATTTCAGCCCACTTACTACTCCTTGCTTGACTCATCTTCCCTCATCTTGAAATTTCTTTTTTTTCTTTTATTTATTTATTTATTTTTAAAGATTTTATTTATTTATTTGAGAGAGAGAATGAGAGAGAGAGAGCATGAGAGGGGGAGGGTCAGAGGGAGAAGCAGACTCCCTGCCGAGCAGGGAGCCCGATGCGGGACTCGATCCTGGGACTCCAGGATCATGACCTGAGCCGAAGGCAGTCGCTTAACCAACTGAGCCACCCAGGCGCCCCATCTTGAAATTTCTGATCTGATTGTTTGGTAGAGTATTTTTCCAAGTATTTTTTTCATATATCGTATATGGGTGATACTCTCTCTCTTACTGCCTGCTCTCAAATACTGTTCTTTCACCTTGATGGGTGATAGATATTTTGGCTGGCGAAAAAATTCTAGTGTTGCCAGGCTTGTCTTTCAGTTAGTTGTAAATTTTATCCCAGTGTACAGGGCTTCATATGAGAAATCTCATTCCAGTTTGGTTTTCTTTTCTCTTAGGCAACTCCTTTTTTTTGTTTTTAAGCTCATATATTATTTTCTTTGTTTTCAGAGTTGTGAAATTTTGATTGCACAGGCATAAGAATATGTCTTGTCTTATCAGTGAAATCTACAACTTAGTGAGCCATTTCAAATGCCCATTTACATTATTCTTCCACTTAGGAAAATTCTTCTTCTACTGTAATTCAGTTGTCTTGAGTAACTTTCCAGTTGTTCTTTTTTTTATCTTTCTGGAATTTCAATATTTGGATATTAGTTCTACTGTATCTGTCTTCCAAATTGTTTGTTTGTTTTGATCTGGTCTTTGTAACATAACTCTTGGTCTTCCAAGCCATGATTTTGTTTCCTGTGGCAATAATCCACTCCATTTCATTTAATGAAATCTTGAGTTTGGAAACCAAGTTTTTTATCTCTCTGTGTGTGTACACACAAGTGCATGGGCTTATATGTGTGCATGAGCTGAATTAAATTTTAATCAAATACTCATTTGCTTTTTTTCCGGAAGATTTTCTATTTTTCTGAGCAGGTTTTCTGATTACTCTAATATCCCTCTTATCTCTGGCTGCCGATCCTCCAAAGTGGATGCTAAGGTTTTTTGTTAATTCACTGTGGCTGAGGTCTTGCTATTGGGATATTCCACAGAGGGTGAAAGACACTGAAATTTCTATATCTGTGGACCTGTGATATAGGAGCCAATAGCTAAGTGTCTTAATGAGCTGTTGGACCTTAACATGCAGATTGGTCAATGTGATTAGGCTATCTGGGTTTACTAATTGGTGCTTATTGAAGTTAGGCTCCTACCCTCCTACAAAGACTGGAAAATAAGAGCACTACTTTTTTAAATTGTAGTTAAAAAAGAAAAACAAAAATATGAGATCACGAGATCTACCCTCTTAACAAAATTTGAATGTAGTGTATTGTTAACTAAAAGTACAATATTGTACAGCATATCTTTAGAATTTTTTTTATCTTGCATAACTGAATCCAATTTCCACTGAGCAGTAACTCTCCATTTTCTGCTTCCCAACATATGGTTAATCATGATTCTACTTACTGCTTCTATGAGTTTCCCTCCTTTTGATACCTTATATGAGTGAAATCACACAGTATTTGTCCTTCTATGACTGGCTTATTTCACTTAACATAATGTCTTCAAAGATTCATCCCTGTTGTCACATATGACACAATTTCCTTATTTTTTAAGGATCTTAAATAGATATTTGCACACTTATGTTCATTGTAGTACTATTCACAATAGCCAAAATGTGGAAGCAATGAAAATGTCTACCCATGGATGAATGGATATAAAAAATGTATTATATACAAATAATAGAATATTATTCAGCCTTTAAAAAGAAGGTACAGTCGGGGCACCTCGGTGGCTCAGTCGTTAAGCGTCTGCCTTCGGCTCAGGTCATGATCCCAGGGTCCTGGGATCCCCACATCGGGCTCCCTGCTCCGCGGGGAAGCCTGCTTCTCCCTCTCCTACTCCCCCTGCTTGTGTTCCCTCTCTCGCTATGTCTCTCTCTGTCAAATAAATAAATAAAATCTTTAAAAAATAAAAAGAAGGTACAGTCATTTATTTATTTGACAGAGGGAAAGAGAGAGAGAGAGTCCAAGCAGGGGGAGCAACAGGCAGAGGGAGAGGGAGAAGCAGGCTCCCTGCTGAGCAGAGAGCCCGACACGGGGCTTGATCCCAGGACCCAGGAATCATGACCTGAGCTGAAGGCAGACGCTTAACTGACGGAGTCACTCAGGAACCCTATTTCTGGTCTTTTAAGGCAATATTTTAGAACATTTTTAGATTCACAACTTAACTGAGAAGAAGATTCAGAGATTTCCCATATACCTCCTACCTCCACACATGCACAGCCACCATAATAGCAATATCACTCACCACAATGGCATATTTGTTACAAAGGATGAATCTACATTCATAATAACCCCAAATAATCACCCCAAATCCATAGTTTACCTTAGAATGCATCCTTAGTATTGTATAGTATATGTTTGGACAAATGTATAATGACATATATTTATCATTAGAATATAATACAGGTAGTTTCACTAACCTAAAAATCTTCTATGCTCTGCCTATTCATCCCTTGGCACATCCCCTGCCCCCAACCAGCAACCACTGGTATTTTTATTGTCTCCATAGTTTTGATTTTTTCAGAATGTCATATAGTTGGAATCATATAGTAGTTAGCCTTCTCAGGTTGGCTTCTTTCACTAATATGCATTTGTTTCTTCTTCTTCTTCTTCTTTTTTTTTTTCATGGTCTGATAGCTCATTTTTTTAGCACTAAATAATATTCCATTATCCGAATGTACCACAGTTTTCTTCATTGACCTATGAAGGACCTCTTGGTTGCTTTCATGTTTTGGCAAGTATGAATAAAGCTGATATAAGTATCTGTGGGCAGAGTTTGGTCTGGACATAAGTTTTCAATGTCACTGGATAAATGCCAACGAGTACTATTACTGGACCATATGGTAAATGTATGTTTAGTTTTGTTAAGAAACTGCCAAACTGTCTTGCAAAGTGGCTGTACCATTTTGCATTCCCACCAGCAATTTAGGAGAGTTCCTGTTTCTGCACATCCTTGCTAGTATTTGGCATTGTCAGCATTCCAGATCTTGGCTTTTCTAATGGGTATACGGTGGTATCTCATTTAATTTAAATTTCTGTGATGACACATGATGTGGAGCATTTTTTCATATGCTTCTTTGCCAGCTTATTTATATATCTTCTTTGTTGAAGTGTTTGTTCAGGTCTTTTGCCCATTCTTTAATCAAGTTGGTTTCCTGTTGTGGAGTTTTAAGATTTTTTTGTATATGTGGATAACAGTCCTTTATTAGATGTGACTTTTTCAAATATATTCTTCCAGAATGTGGCTTATCTTCTACTTATCTTGATAATTGCCATTCACAAAGCAGACGTTTTTAAATTTAATGAAGCCCAGTTTATCAATTATTTTTTTCATGGATTGTGTCTTTGATGTTTATCTGAAATATCATCTCCATAGCCAAGGTCATCTAGGTTTTCTCCTATGTTATCTTCTAGGAGTTTTATAGTTTTGTGTTTTACATTTAGGTCTAAGATTCATTTTGAGTTAATTTTCATGAAGGGTGTAAAGTCTGTATCTAGTTTTTCTTTCTTCCTTCCTTCCTCCCTTCTTCCCTCCCTCCTTCCCTCCTCCCTCCCTTCCTTCCTTCCTTCCTTCCTTCCTTCCTTCCTTCCTTTCCATCTTTACCATATAGATGTTCAGTTGTTCCAGCACTATTTCTTGAAGAGATTATGCTCTTTGCTCCATTGTATTGCCTTTATTCCTTTGCCAAAGATCAGTCAACTATACTTACAAGGGTCTATTTCTGGGCTCTCTATTCTGTTTCATTGATTTATTTATTATTTTGGCAATACCACACTGTCTTGATTACTGTAGCTTTATAGTAAATCTTGAAGTCAGGTAGTGTCAGTGATCAAACTTTGTTCTTCTCCTTTAATATTGTATTCGTTATTCTGGGTCTTTTGTGTTTTCTTATCAATGCTAGAATTAGTTTGTCTATATCCATAAAATAACTTGCTGGGATCTTCATTGGAATTGCACTGAATCTATAGATCAAGTTGGGGAAGAACAAACATCTTGACAGTATTGACTCTTTGCATCCATAAATATAGAATATCTCTCCCTTTATTTAGTTCTTGATTTTTTTTATTATTATGTTATGTTAGTCACCATACATTACATCATTAATTTTTGATGTAGTGTTCCACGATTCATTGTTTGCATATAACACCCAGTGCTCCATGCAGAACATGCCCTCTTTAATACCCATTAATTTCGTTTATCAGTTTTATAGTTTTCCTCATACATATTATATACATATTGTTAGATTTATACCTAAATATTTTATTTGGGAGGAGGATGCTAATATAAATGATACTGCATTTTAAATTTAAGGTTCTATTTGTAAATTGTTGGTATATAGGAAAACAATTGAATTTTATATATTAATTTTATATCCTACAAACTTGCTGCAAGCACTTACTAATTCCAGGAGGGATTTTTTTGTCATTTTTTTCAGATTTTCTACATAGACTATTATGTCATCTATGAACAAAGATAGCCTTATGTTTTCTTTCCAATCTATATATCTTTTATTTCCTTTTCTTGCCTTATTGCATTAACAAAGACTTCCAGTACCATATTGCAAAGGAGTGGTAAAAAGGGACATCCTTGCATTGTTCCTGGGAAAGCTTTGAGCTTTTCATTATTTTTAGAAAAATTTTTTATTTATTTATTTGACAGAGAGAGAGCACAAGCAGGGGGAGTGGCAGGCAGAGGGAGTGGGAGAAGCATACTCCCCACTGAGCAGAGAGCCCAAAGTAGGGCTCAATCCCAGGACTCTGGGATCATGATTTGAGCCTAAGGCAGACGCTTAACCAACTGAGCCACGCAGACACCCCTGAGCTTTTCACTATTAAGTATGGTGTTAGCTGTAGGACTTTTGTAGATATTCTTTATCAAGGTGAGGAAGTTCCCCTTTAGGATATTTTTAGTTTGCTGAGAGATTTTGTCATGAATAGAAGTTGAATTTTGTCAAATGCTTTTTCTATATCTATCAATATGATCATATGATTTTTTTCTTCTTTAGCCTATTGATTTGATGGATTATATATATATTTTTAAAGATTTTATTTGTTTATTTGACAGAGAGAGACACAGCGAGAGCAGGAACACAAGCAGGGGGAGTGGGAGAGGGAGAAGCCGGCTTCCTGCTGAGCAGGGAGCCTGACATGGGGCTCCATCCCAGGACCCTGGGATCATGACCTGAGCCGAAGGCAGACGCTTAATGACTGAGTCACCCAGGTGCCCTTGATGGATTATATTAATTGGTTTTTGAGTGTTGAACATGTCTTACATATCTGGTATATATCCTATTTGTCATGATATATAATTCTTTTTATACTCTTAAAAATTCAATTTGCTAATATGTTGGGGATTTTTTCATCTCTTTTCATGAGAAATGTAGGTCTGTAGTTTTTTTCTTATAATGTTTTTGCCTGGTTTTGGTATTAGAGTAATGCTGGCCTCATAGAAAAAGTTGGGAAATATTTTTTTCTTCTCTCCTCTGAAAGTGATTGTGGCAAATTAGTGTAATTTCTAAGAGTTTAATAGAATTCACCAGTGAACCTGTCTGTTTTATGCTTTCTGTTTTGGAAGGTTATCAATTATTTATTCAATTTCTTTAATAGATATAGGCCTATTCAGATGGCCTATGTCTTCTTGGCATTATTTCTCTTGATGCCTTACATTTCAAAGGGATGGCTCCTAGGTTCTTGAGAAAGTCATTCCTGGGTTGAAAAATTGGCCAGAAGACTGGGAGAAGATTTTTTTTTTCTAAGATTTTATTTATTTATTTGACAGAGAGAGACACAGCGAGAGAGGGAACACAAGCAGGGGGAGTGGGAGAGGGAGAAGCAGGCTTCCCGCAGAGCAGGGAGCCCGACGCAGGGCTCGATCCCAGGACCCTGGGACCATGACCCAAGCCGAAGGCAGTAATGACTGAGCCACCCAGGTGCCCCTGGGAGAAGATTTTTGTATCAAAGAAGTAAGGAAAGAATTGACAATTAAATTGATTCTTGAGAAGCCACACAGTTCTAAATTATCTCTGTAATCACATGGTCTCAAGGGCAGAGCGATCCAGTTCACCTGATGTACTTTCTCTGTCCCTTGCGGTTCAGGAGACACCAGAGTTTATTAAGTCAACCTGATGTACTTTCTCTGTCCCTTGCTGTTCAGGAGACACCAGAGTTTATTAAGTCAACCTTCTCAGGATGACATAGTTACATATGCCAAGTTTTTCTCCAGAAGTATAATTTATTGGGCCTTACCCTTGGGCTCCAGTTCCTCAGAATCTGTCCAAGCCCTATACTACACGGAACAAAGCTTATGTGTTCTCTCATGCTTGGCATGCGTAGCTTCTGATAGTACTGGCTATGAGCAAAAATCTTAGAGCTCTTTGTGGAGGGAAGTGAACTCCTGAATTTATCTTGCTGTTTCTAGAATCTTCTCTGATTCTCAAAGAGAATATCATAATTTTCTAAGCCTACAGAGAGGCTCATTAGGGAAGCTTGGCCTTTAGGCTCTCAATAGCAATCTCAATGTAAGTCATATTTTGGAATGGTAGGGTTTTGGTTAGATTGCAGGGTCAAGGAAGGAAAAAAAGAAGTAAAGGTAGGGAGTGTATAGATTACTCTTTCAAGATAAAATAGGGTTTAAATAATTTCTTAACAGCCTGCAAATTTATCTTTTTTTTATTGGTTAAAGGGCAGAATACTTGGAGGATTGTGAATTGGTAATTGGTATCTTTCAGCAATAATGACCCCTGTGGGGTGATGGATAACATTATTCCCAGGACAACTTATTCCACGGGATGCCTGAATAGTTACATGTTCAGTTTTCTGGTAAAAGCAATTCCTATTCCTGCTCGGTATGTCTTAGACAAAAGATAGTTTGTAAATAAAAATTACTAGAAAAAGCAAAAATATTTCATAACCTGTGTAACTTAATGAAATCTTATTTGGCCTCAGGGAGTCTGTCCAATAAAAGAGACTATAGGTTATATATACCCTTAGATCAATACAGCTAAAACCTATTCTAAATTTTATTTTGCATGGCTTTAAACTATCATATTTCCTGATTTAATTTCCTTTTAATCAAGTGGTGTATGCTAACAATAACTCCTTCTCAGGTATTTGATTATTATTATTTTGCATGGTCAAGGTGTGATTAAATTTTTTTTTTCTCTCTCTCAGAATGCTGGGTTGTTTCTTGTTGGTAAGTCAGGTAAATAACCAGAGCTTTTCTCAGTGGTATTAAACCTAGTTCCAGCTCCCTAGATAGGTTGAATAGTTTTTTTTAAAAAAAAAAAAGAGATATTTTTCTTTATTCTTGAAGATCCAAGGCAGATCACAAGAATAAAGAAATAGCTTCTGCATTATCTAACTACAAAGGTGCTAATAAGCAGTCTTTACAGGGAGAAAAGTCTTTCCAAATACCTTTTCAAAATGCTTTGTACATTTTGGAAAATTCCTTTCTTCTCTTAAACCCTGAGACTAGATACTTACAAAGACACACAAGTTTGCCTTTAGGCTGCCCTCTTTATATTTGACAATTCCAACTCATAGTTTTGTCTTCTAGTATTCAAAAAATGCATTGTAAAGATTATCTTATAATCTAAACTGGAACATTTCAAGTTAATTCCTTTCTAAATAAGACTTTTTAAATAGGTATATTATTTATAATGAGCGTTCGCTTTCTCATAAAATCAGAGTCATCCTTAACTTTCTTAGTAGCTACAAATCTCTCAGTTTATTTCTGTGTCATTGCTTTGTGGGAAGTGACTTTTACTCATTAGAAAAAATTATGTGATTGGAAAAGGCTGGTAGATTTGAGTTGTGGCCATACATAGCTTGGGTTGGCATTTTTGACACTGACTTACTCCCCTGATGAAATCACCAAAGAAAAGTTAATATAAAAATTAAAAAAAATAAGTTGCAAAATAGAGATAAGCTGGTTATGTCATGATTTCAAGTACCTTTAAAGTCTTATAAATATAGCCATACTACATATGCATAATATGTCTTTTAACTGAAGTTTTGTCTTTTCATTTCATTTTCTCATTTTCTGTGCCAAGTAAGTCACAGATCACATAACTGCAAATAGTCATTTATGTAAGCTTATTTGGAAAATTTGTTTCATTTTCCCTACATATTTCAGATGGGTAGTGGGAGGACACATATTAGTAGGGGTAAGCCTTTTCATTCTCCTATTTGGCAATATGCTAAGTATGCCAAAGACTTTCAGTGCAATGACTAAAGTGAGAGATAATAGACTGGGAGGAGGGGATGAAGTCTACTACTGGAAAATGTGGTTTTTTTCAAGATAACATTGAAAAAGTCCATAAAATTGAAAGCAAACCAAGAATTCAGACATAGTTTTCTTTCTGTAAGTGGAGCACTGTTTATGGATGTAATTATTTACAACTTTGACTCTGGTTTATTTACCCTGTGTTTAGTCAATATAGCATTTGTTTAAAATATATTTGAGATGAGGCAGAGATTAAACACAATGACACATTTTGTGGATTTAAAAGCCTGTTTGGAAGTCTTGGGGCTTATTAATCTCTTCTGTAAAAACTTGAGATTTTCATCATTAACAGATATAGACCTGAATCTCTATTGTACTTTTTTAAATGTAAATTCTCCAGAAGATAGTGCTACAAAAACATATTAGACTGGAAATTGGTTTTACTGAATATCAAGATAAATGTAACTTGGGCATATTACATTGCTTGTTGGTTTGCCTTTTTGTGATTCTAACAGTTACAGTTAGGATAGGATTGCTGGAGCTCAACATTGTTTACTTATTACCTGGTATTAGTCACAGCTGTAGTAATGAAATGTGACATGGCTAATAAAGTATCAGGTAAAAAAGGACTGTTTGAGATGGGCATGCTAGGGAACTTGGTAGCTACAAACATTCATATATGGTATTTTATGGAGGGTCACAGTAAGGCAAAAAAAAGTCTCACCTTATTAATTATAGATCCATTTTACCCTTATTACATAGCTATAATTTTTTTTTGTACAGACATCCCTTGTTCTTCCTCTTTTTTTTTTTTTTGCTATTTACAGTTTGTAACTCCATCTGTACAATGAGTAATAGTGAATCTACATTGTTCTTAATTTGTTTTATACATCAGTCTTAAAGTGATATTTTACATCATTATATTAAATATATTTTCCCAAAGTGGTTGTACCAAGAGGTACATTTTATTTTATTTTTTTTTATAATTTTATTATGTTCTGTTAGTCACCCTACAATACATCATTAGTTTTTGATGTGGTGATCCACGATCCATTGTTTTCGTATAACACCCAGTGCTCCATGCAGTACGCGCCCTCCTTAATACCCATCACCAGGCTAACCACTCCCTCCTCCCCTCTAAAACCCTGTTTGTTTCTCAGAGTCCATAGTCTCTCATGGTTCATCTCTCCCTCCAATTCTGCGCCCCTCATTTTTCCCTTCCTTCTCCTAGTGTCCTCCATGCTATTCCTTATGTTCCACAAATAAGTGAAATCATGTGATAATTGACTTTCTCTGCTTGACTTATTTCACTTAACATAATCTCCTCTAGTCCCATCCATGTTGATGTAAAAGTTGGGTATTCATCCTTTCTGATGGCTGAGTAATATTCCATTGTATATATGGACCACATCTTCTTTATCCATTCATCTGCTGAAGGGCATCTCAGCTCTTTCCACAGTTTGGCTATTGCGGACATTGCTGCTATGAACATTGGGGTGCATATGGCCCTTCTTTTCACTACATCTGTGTCTTTGGGGTAAATACCCAGTAGTGCAATTGCTGGGTCATAGTGTAGCTCTATTTTTAAATTTTTGAGGCACCTCCACACTGTTTTCCAAAGTGGCTGTACCAACTTGCATTCCCACCAACAGTGTAAGAGGGTTCCCCTTTCTCCACAGCCTGTCCAATATTTGTTGTTTCTTGCCTTGTCAATTTTTGCCATTCTAACTGGTGTAAGGTGGTATCTCAATGTGGTTTTGATTTGGATTTCCCTGATGGCTAATGATGATGAACATTTTTTCATGTGTCTGTTAGCCATTTATGTATGTCTTCTATGGAAAAGTGTCTGTTCATGTCTTCTGCCCATTTTTTGACTTGATTATTTGATTTTTGGGTGTTGAGTTTGAGAAGTTCTTTATAGATCTTGTATACCAGCCCATTATCTGTAGTGTCATTTGCAAATATCTTCTCCCATTCTGTGGGTTGCCTCTTTGTTTTGTTGACTGTTTCCTTTGCTGTGCAGAAGCTTTTTATCTTGATGAAGTCCCAAAAGTTCATTTTTGCTTTTGTTTCACTAGCTTTTGGAGATGTATCTTGAAAGAAGTTGGCGATGTCAGAGAGGTTACTGCCTATGTTGTCCTCTAGGATTTTGATGGATTCCTGTCTCACATTGAGGTCTTTCATCCACTTTGAGTTTATCTTTGTGAATGGTGTTAGAGAATGGTCGAGTTTCATTCTTCTGCATGTGGCTGTCCAATTTTCCCAGCACCATTTGTTGAAGAGACTGTCTTTTTTCCATTGCATGTTTTTTCCTGCTTTGTCAAAGATTATTTGACCACAGAGTTGAGGGTCCATATCTGGGTTCTCTATTCTGTTCCATTGGTCTGTATGTGTGTTTTTGTGCCAGGACCATGCTGTCTTGGTGATCACTGCTTTGTAATATAGCTTGAAATCGGGCAACGTGATGCCCCCAGCTTTGTTTTTCTTTTTCAACATTTCCTTGGCAATTCGGGGTCTTTTCTGATTCCATACAAATTTTAGGATTGTTTGTTCCAGCACTTTGAAAAATGTCTTTGGAATTTTGATCGGGATGGCATTGAAGGTATAGATTGCTCTGGGTAGCATAGACATTTTAACAGTGTTTATTCTTCTGATCCATGAGCATGGCATATTTTTCCATCTTTTTGTGTCTTCTTCAATTTCTTTCATGAGTGTTTTGTAGTTCCTAGAGTATACATCCTTTACCCCTTTGGTTACGTTTATTCTGAGGTATCTTATGGTTTTTGGTGCTATTGCAAATGGAATCGTTTCTCTACTTTCTCTTTCTACAGTTGTGTTGTTAGTGCATAAGAAAGCAACTGATTTCTGTGCATTGATTTTGTATCCTGCCACATTACTGAATTGCTGGATGAGTTCTAGTAATTTGGGGGTGGAGTCTTTTGGGTTTTCCACATAAAGTATCATGTCGTCTGCGAAAAGAGAGAGTTTGACTTCTTCTTTGCCAATTTGAATACCTTTTATTTCTTTTTGTTGTCTGATTGCTGTTGCTAGGACTTCTAGTACTATGTTGAATAATAGTGGCGAGAGTGGGCCTCCTTGACGTGTTCCTGATCTTAAGGGAAAGGCTCTCAGCTTTTCCCCATTGAGGATGATATTCACTGTGGGTTTTTCATAGATGGATTTATGAACTTGAGGAATGTTCCCTCTATCCATATACTCGGAAGAGTTTTAATCAGGAAAGGATGTTGTATTTTGTCAAATGCTTTTTCTGCATCAATTGAGAGGACCATATGGTTCTTCTCCCTCCTCTTATTAATGTGTTCTATCACATTGATTGATTTGCGAATGTTGAACCACCCTTGCATCCCGGGGATAAATCCCACTTGGTCGTGGTGGATGATCCTTTTAATGTATTGTTGGATCCTATTAGCTAGGATTTTGTTGAGGATTTTGGAATCCATATTCATCAGGGATATTGGTCTGAAATTCTCCTTTTTGATGGGGTCTTTGCCTGGTTTGGGGATTAAGGTAATGCTGGCCTCACAGAATGAGTTTGGAAGTTTTCCTTCTGTTTCTGTTTTTTGAAACAGCTTCAGTAGAATAGGTATTATTTCTTCTTTGAATGTTTGGTAGAATTCCCCAGGGAATCATCCATCAGGCCCTGGACTCTTGTTTTTTGGGAGGTTTTTGATCACTGCTTCAATCTCATTACTGGTTATTGGCCTATTCAGGTTGTCAATTTCTTCCTGTTTCAGTCTTGGCAGCTTATAGGTTTCCAGGAAGGCCTCCATTTCATCCAGATTGCTCAGTTTATTGGCGTATAGTTGTTGATAATAATTTCTAATAATTGTTTCTATTTCCTTGGTGTTAGTCGTGATCTCTCCCCTTTCATTCATAATTTTATTAATTTGGGTCCTTTCTCTTTTCTTTTGGATAAGACTGGCCAGTGGTTTATTGATCTTATTAATTCTTTCAAAGAACCAACTTCTAGTTTCGTTGATCTGATCTGTGTTTCTGGTTTCTAATTCATTGATTTCTGCTCTAATTTTAATTATTTCTCTTCTAATGCGTGGCTTAGGCATCGTTTGTTCCTTTTACTCTAGTTCTTTAAGGTGTAGAATTAGTTGATGAATTCGGGATTTTTCTATTTTTTTGAGTGAGGCTTGGATGGCTATGTATTTCCCCCTTTAGGACCGCCTTTGCAGTATCCCATAGGTTTTGGACCGATGTGTTTTCGTTCTCATTGATTTCCGTGAATTGTTTAAGTTCTTCTTTGATTTCCTGGTTGACCCAAACATTCTTGAGCAGAGTGGTCTTTAGCTTCCAAGTGTTTGAATTTCTGCCAAATTTTTTCTTGTGATTGAGTTCCAGTTTTAAAGCATTGTGATCTGAGAATATGGAAGGAATAATCTCAATCTTTTGGTATGGTTGAGACCTGATTTGTGACCCAGTATGTGGTCTATTCTGGAGAAAGTTCCATGTGCGCTGGAGAAGAATGAGCATTCTGTTGTTTTAGGGTGGAATGTTCTGTAAATATCTATGAGGTCCATCTGGTCCAATGTATCATTCAAAGCTTTTGTTTCCTTGTTGATTTTCTGCTTAGATGATCTGTCCATTGCTGAGAGTGGAGTATTGAGGTCTCCTACAATTAACATATTGTTATCAATGTGATTCTTTATTTTGGTTAACAGTTGGCTTATGTAGATGGCTGCTCCCATGTTGGGGGCATAGATATTTACAGTTGTTAGATCTTCTTGTTGGATAGACCCTTTAAGAATGATACAGTGTCCTTCTGTGTCTCTAATTACAGACTTTAGTTTAAAATCTAATTTGTCTGATATAAGAATTGCTACCCCAGCTTCCTTTGAGGTCCGCTGGCATGGAAGATGGATCTCCATCCCTTCACTTTCAGTCTGGATGTATCTTTAGGTTCAAAATGAGTCTCTTGTAGGCAGCATATGGATGGGTCCTGTCTTTTTATCCAATCTGCAACCCTGTGCCGTTTTATGGGAGCATTTAGGCCATTCACGTTGAGAGTGATTATTGAAAGATATGAATTAATTGTCATCATGTTGCCTGTGAAGATGTTGTTTTTATAGAATTGTCCCTATAAATTTCTGTTGTAGATCACTCTTGGGGTCTTTCTCCTTTTATAGAACCCCTCTTAATATTTCTTGCAGGGCCGGCTTAGTGGTCACATATTCTTTCAGTTTCTGCTGGTCATGGAACCTCTGCATCTCTCCATCCATTCTAAATGACAGCCTTGCCAGATAAAGTATACTTGGCTGCATGTTCTTCTCATTTAATACCCTGAATATTTCTTGCCAGGCCTTTCTGGCTTGCCAGGTCACTGTGGATAGGTCTGACGTTATTCTGATGTTCCTCCGTCTGTACGTAGGGAATCTCTTCCCCCTAACTGCCCTTAAGACGGTTTCCTTGGTTCTAAGATTTGCAAGTTTTACTATTACATGCCGGGGTGTTGGCCTGTTTTCCTTGATCTTGGGAGGGGTCCTCTCTGCCTCTAGGATGTGAATGTTTGTTTCATTCCCCAGATTAGGGAAGTTCTCAGCTACGATTTGCTCAAATACATCTTCTAGTCCTCTCTCTCTCTCCACTCCCTCCGGGATTCCAATTATTCTGACATCGGAATGCTTCATGGTGTCACTTATTTCTCTGATTCTATTTTCTTGGATTCTGAATTGTTTTTCCCTGGCCTCCTCTTTTCCCTTTTTATCTATTATACTGTCTTCCAGATCACTTATTCTCTCTTCTGCCTCAGTTACCCTAGCTGTTAGATTATCTAGATTGGATTGGATCTCATTGATAGCATTTTTAAGTTCTGCCAATTCACCTTTCATTTCTGCCCTTAGAGACTCTATGTTGCCATTAATTGATTTCTCCATTCTAGCCATTGTCTTCACAATTGTTAGCCTGAATTCCATCTCCGACATCTTGGTTATATCTGCATTCATTTGTAAATCTGCAGCATAAGTCATAATCTCTGAGTCTTTTCTATTTTGGGAGCTCCTCCTCCTAGTCATTCTGTTGATGGGTGTTTGAGGGAATGTATAGAGTCCAAATTATTGACCAGAACCCAAGCAAGATGCACCTGTTTTCTTGGGACCTTAGTGTTGCTGGCCTCTTGTTTTCCCATCCTGTCTTCTGGGGGAGGGGCCTGCCGCGCTGTTACTCAGGCAACCTTGTTTGGGGGGAGTTGCCCTGCCCCCCTGTGGCGGGGGATGGGCTCAGTGGGAATCAGTTTTGGGGGCTTTTGTTCTCTGGCGGCTTTCCCTGGAGACTTTCTGCGTCTCTTCCGCGAGTCAGAGCAGAAGAGACCGTTTCCAGCCCTCTGCCTCAGAGCAGAGAGACCTCAGTCTGTTCTTCAGTGAGCTCTCCAGGCCACACCATCTCCATTTCTGTCTGTGCTGCTATAAACTGCAGTGTCCTGGGTTGTGCGCACCTCCGCGGTGCTCCCAGTCCTGCCTCCAGGTCGGGGCATGTCTCTGCCCTTTGTGCTTCTAAAACCACCAGCCGCTCCCAGTTCGCCCGTGCGACCCCGCCACTCGGGTTTCCATCCCTGGGGCTGCCCTAAAGTCCTTTCCCTATGCTACCGGTCTGCGAGTCTGTGCCCTGTCCCCAGCGCGCGAGGCTGTTGCTCACCGGCGGTGTAGGATCCCCACGTCCAGGCACCCTCCCGCTGCCGTTTATCCTCCCGTATCTGCCCGTGGAATCACGGCTCCCCGCTTCGTAACTCAAAACCAACCGCCTGCAGTATTCCGTTTGTAGAGATCCAGATCTTCTTACATCTCAGGCTGGTTTCGTGGGTGCTCAGAGTGGTCTGGTAGATATCCAGCTCAATTCCGGGCACCAGTTGAAATAGGGTCCCCTACTCCTCCGCCATCTTTCCTTCCATTATATTGAATATTGATAGGTAATTCTGTTGATAAGGAATTTATTGTGATAAAATTAAAACTTAATTATCTACTGTAAGGACTGAGGCAGATATATAGATAATTCAAAGTATGAATTATCTAGTTATTTACACATTATGCTTGGCACAGTTGAAATTAAAATACAGTGAACAGAATATGTGGGGATATATTTGCTGAAAATATGATGGTTAATGTCTTTATCATATAAAAGATTTACATAAGACAATAGGAAAAACAATGACTTAATAAGAATGTGACAAAGGTCTGAGAAAAAATATAGTCAATTGAAAATATACAAATAAAAGCCTTCATACACTAATGGTGAAAATGTAAGTAGGAAATTTCCACTTAGAAATCTCTTTGACAATAGCTACATGACCCAGAATTTCTACTACTATGTACACTTAACAAATGTGCATTTATATATTTATGAAAAAGATATTTATAAGAATGTTCAAAGTAGCACTATTCATTATAGCTAGAAAGTAGAAATTCCTCAAATACTCATTAACCATAGAATGCATATATAAAATTTGGTGTAATATGCAATGGAATAATCTATAGTAATGAGAATAAACATTCAAGGAAATGGATGAATATCTAAAAAATAATATTGAGCAAAATTAGCTGGATGCTAATAAAGAATATATATTATATAATTCTACTTGTATAAAGTTCAAAACCAGGGGCATCTAGATGGCTTAGTTGGTTTAACAGTGGACTCTTGGTTCCCCCTGGGTCATGATCTCTGGTCCTGGGATTGAGCCCCACATGGGGCTCCACACTCAATGGGAGTCTACTTGTCCCTCTCCCTCCCTTTTTGCTCCTCCCCCTGCTCTCTCTCACGCAGTCTCTCTCTCTCTCTCAAATAAATAAACAAATAAAATCTTAAAAAAATAAAGTTTAAAAATGGCAAAACTGGACTTCTGCCAAAATAGAAGGTAGTAAGTCATGTTAGGCCAACAAAACTGCTGACAGAACTATAAAAGGTGGATAAATTATAAAAATCATATTTTCAAAGATACCTGAAAGCTGTGGAACCAATGGGTTCTAGACACACCAAGAGTCAGGAGTGATGAAAGTCTTTCCAAAGTGAGCTGAAGACAGCGGCTCTTTATTTCCCTGTGGCATTTTCCTGTATGGTCTGGAGGCTGAGGACCAGGGGTTTACCCAAGAAAATCACTACTCCAATAAAGTCTTAGATTTCACTCAGCATAGAAATAGCAAAGTTAGAGAAATTTGGGACTTCACATGCACAGATGGTTTATTTTGCAGTACTTTTTGAGGCTTTGAATGAAACTAAGGTTCTCAACCAAAAGCCTCTGAAAGTGAAATTATTATCACCTCAATCACAATTAAAAACAGTCGAAAACCCTGTGGTAAAATTATAATGGCAAGCTGACAATGAGAAGCTACCAGAACCTTTTTCTATGGACACTTAAGGGTCCTGGAGTAAACTGTGGGCTGAGAATCCAGGATAGCTATAGGCAGAAGGAAGCTACTGGAAAACAGAAATCAGAGAAAAATTTTGATTTTTTGAGGGGTGCAAATATCAACTTGCTACTCTGCCTTTTCAAACATTAATATGGAATTCACATTATCCTGAATTTGTTTCATTATGAAACAAAATAAAATACTTAGTGTGTATAACTCTGTAGAGAAACTGGTATTCCATTACATTACTAATGGCACTATATATTGATACATACAACTGTTATGGAAATAACTTGGAGATATATCTATATCTATCTGTTGGTAGATAGATATGTAATCTTAAAATAGACTTGAGATATACTACTTTTTCAGTACTTCATTGGACCTTTGTAGAATATGCATCATTAAGATGCCTATGATATAAGACTTCTTCCATCCATGACACAATAACTGTTTCTCAAGTTATCCTTCTACTGTAAACAACCATCAGACTAGACAAAATATAACAAATGACTGTCGGCTGTTATCGAGCAACAGACAGGGCAAGAACTTGATACTTATAAAAAGGAAAAAAAATGTTAGGTGAGCCTCACATTTTTTCAGTGTTTCTGATTTGGAGCAGGAAAGTAATCCTACACAGAGAGTGGAGATCTCATTGTGAAGAGAAGGCAAACATTGAGTTGAGGCTGTGATTTCTGATGCAAGGATAGGGTGAGATTTTATGTGGGGCTAAGAGTAGAATATAGATACCAGAAATTGTGTAATGTTAGAGGAAATGATTGCTCAGTCATCCATAGTAGAATAACATTGCTGAACACCTCAATCAGTTGAAACCCCAGAAAGATTATGCTTTGGAAATAAGGGCCATACCATAGAGTAAGAGCCACATCCTAGATTTAAAACAAAATCAGGGTAAATCTTCCCTAACAAAGGGCAAAAAGCAAACTGGACAGGATTGGGAGGGTCCTCCAGGATTTTATCTGCATGTCAAAATTATATATTATTTAATGGGAAACACCATAGCCAAGACTCCTTTCAATGTAAAATCTGCAGTGGCTATCATTAAACAAAACAAAATGAAAATCACTGGTCATGTGAAGAAAGAAGAAAATGTTTCCTAGAATCAAAAGGAAAAGTAGTCAACGAAAACGGAAACCCCAATGACCAAGATGTTGAAAAATAAAATACTAAAACCAGCTCTTATCACAGGCTGTTTATATTAAATATTTTAAATACCTTTTATAAATATGTTTAAGAGTTTAAAGCAACTATAGAAAAAGTGAGTGATAAAGGATCATACTGAAATTCTAGAACTGAAAATCTGAACTTTAAAATGTATCACTGGATGGGATTAACAGAAGGTTGAAACTGCAGAATGAAGGGTAAGTGAACAAGACAGATTAACAGAAATTACCCAATTTGAAGAACAAAGAAAAAGAAGGTGTTTGTTTTTAGGTAAACACAATTTCAGTTACATGTAAAGTAATATTAAAAGGTCTAGTAGGTGAAAATAGAGTCCCAGAAAAAGAGAAAACATTGGGGCAATAAAATGTTGAAATAAATAATAGTTCAAAAACTTCCCAAATTTGCTGAAGACAACACAACCTATAGAACCAAGAAACTAAAAAAAAAAAAAAAAAACCACAAGTAGCTTGAGTACAAAAGGAATCACCTCTAGTCACATAGCTAAACTGCTGAAAACCAAAGATAAAGAAAAAATATTCGGAGCAGCCAGAGAGAAAGTGCACATTACACATAAGAGAACCACGACACAAATTATGGATATTTTTCTTATCAGAAACAATGGCAGCTTGAAAACAATAAAATAATACCCTTAAAGTTTTAAAAAGAAAACAAAAATTCAATCAGTATTCCATATCCAAAAATATATGCAACAAAACTAAGGGTAAAATCACATTTGAGGGAATTCTTTCTCTGCAGAGTTGCACTACAAAAGAAAGGTTAAAATTGGTTCTGCTGGCTAAAGGCAAGCGATGCCAGATAGAGACCTTTGTCAACAGGAAAGAATGAACAGCGCTAGAAACCATAAATATGTTGGTAAATATGAAAGTCTACATTTTATATTTTTATTATTTTCTTTAACTGAAAACTGACCATTTAGAACAAAAATAATATTTTCTGTGGACAATATTTATAAGATATGACAACAATAGAACAAAGTGGGGGAGGGCAAATGGGATTATGCTGTTGTAAGATTCTTACATTTTACCTGACGTGATACAATAATAGTAGAGTATGATAAATTAAGGATGTAAATTATAATATTTAAAGATATTATTTAAAAACATTATACAAAGGGTTATAAAATTCAATACAAATGCAACAGAATAAAATAAAATATATGCCATCTATAGGAGATGAACTCTTAATATAAAGACCCATATATGTTGAAGTAAAAGGATGGGAAAATATGAAACAGTAATCAGAAATTTGAAAGCTGATGTAGCTATATTGAAATCAAAGTAACTTTAAGACTAGGATTATTACTTGAAAAGAAGAAATATTTCATAATCATAGAAAGGTCAGTATATAAGATGACATAACTATTCTACATATGTATGCACCTGAATAACAGAGCTTAAAATGCATGAAGCAAAAATTGGCAAAACTAAAGAATACACAAATGCTTAGTCATAGTTAATATTTTTAATATTGCCTTTCAGGAATTGATGGAACCACTATACCAAAAAAAAAAAAATCATTAAGTCTATTAAAAACCTGAAATCACCATCAAGTTGATCTAATTTATATTTGTATAATACTATTCTCAACATCTGCAGAGCACACACTTCTCCAGGACTTATGGAGCACTCACCAAAATAGACCATATGTTGGACCATAAAAGAAGTTTCAAAAGGTTTCAAAAGATTGACATTTTACACAATAGTTTCTCTGATCATAATATGTACAGTGGAATTAAGTTAGAAAAAACATAAGAGACCTGGAAACTAACCAAATATTTGGAATTAAGTAGCACATATCTGAGTAACTTAGGGCACAAAGAAGAATTCCCAGGAGAAATTAGGAAATGCTTTAATCTAAGTAAAAATTAAAACACAACATAACATTTGTGGGATGCAGCTAGAGTAGTATTTAGAAACAAACAAAAGCTTTTAAATGTTTATATTAGAACAGAAGAAACACTTCAAATTAGTGACCTAACTTTTCACATTAAGAACCTAAAAAAGGGAGAGGAAATTAAAACCAAAGTTGAATAAAAGAAATAATAAACAAGTCAGGAAATCAATGAAATAAAAAAAAGACAAAAAGTTCAAGGGCTCGGTATTGTTTGTTTTTTTTTTCAAAGGATTAGTCAAATTGATAAGCCTCTACCAAGACTGATCAGGAAAACGGGAAGGGCAAATTATAAATATTGGACTTGAAAGAGGATAATAGTACATATCCTAAAGATATTAAGAGAAATACAAAGGAATGTTACAAAAAGTGGACAATTTTTTTTTAAAGATTTTATTATTTATTCATGAGAGACAGAGAGAGAGAGAGAGACAGAGGCAGAGGGAGAAGCAGGCTCCCCGCGGAGCAGGGAGCCCGATGTGGGACTCGATCCCAGGACCCTGGGATCATGACCTGAGCCGAAGGCAGACGCTTAACCGACTGAGCCACCCAGGTGTCCCAAAAGTGGACAATTTTAAATGAAATGGAGGATTTATTTAAAAATCAGCTTATTGGGGCATCTGGCTGTCTCATGTCTCAGTCAGTAGAGCATGCGACTCATGGTCTTGGGGTTGTGAGTTTAAGTCCCACATTGGGTATAGGGATTACTTAAAATTAAAGTCTTTTAAAATTTTTTAAAAATTAAACATTAAAAAAAGTCACCTTGTCAATACTGACACAAGAGGAAATACAAGATATGAGTAGTCATATATTTGGTAAACAAATTACACTTATAATTCAAAACCTTCCCATAGAGAAAACTCCAGGCCAATGTGACTTCACTGATGAATTATATATTTAAGGAGGAAAAAATTCCAATCTCATACAAATTTCCATAAAATGTAAGAAGAATGAACACTTCACAACCAACTTTATGAAGACATCGTGATTGCAAAACTAAAGACGTTAAAAGAAACTATGTATCATTATCCCTCATGAACAGAGACAAGAAATCCTTAACAAAATATTGGCAAAGTAATTCCATTATATATAAAAAAGAATAATATGAGCATTTGGAGTTTGTCCCAGGAATGCAGATTGTTTTAATATTCAAGAATTAATCATATATTACACCACATTAGCAGAAAAAGGAAGAAATTATATGAACAACTCAATAGATATAGGATAAACATTTGAAAAATTCAACACCATTCATAGTAAAAACTCTACAGGAAACATCATATTTAAAATTAAAATGTTGAATACTTTCCAGCTAAGATCAGGAACAAGTATATGTTTTCTATCCTAGTCAATGCAAAAAGACAAGAAAAAAATATAAAAGATACAAAAGTCATAAAAACTCAAAGAAATAATTAAAATTGTCTTTATTCAGAAAAGATATATGTATGTAAGAAATCTTAATTTCTGGGGTGCCTGGGTGGCTCAGTCAGTTAAGCGTCTTCCTTCGGCTCAGGTCCTGATCTCAGGGTTCTGGGATAGTCCCGCATCGGGCTCGCTGCTCAGTGGGAAGCCTGCTTCTCCCTCTCCTTCTGCCCCTCCCCCCCGCTCGTTTTCTCTCTCTATTTCTCTCAAATAAATAAAATCTTTAAATAAATAAATTAATTAAATTTAAAAAAATTTCAAAAAGAAATCTTAATTTCCACTACTAGAAATAATAAATGAATATAGAAAGGTCATAGGATACAGGGACAATTTTATACAAATCTATTTGTATATATATGCAGAAACAATTAGAAGATAAATTTTGGATACATTATTTATAAAAGCATTCCCCAAATATAAAATATTCAGAGATTTTTAATAAAATATGTATAAGACTTCTGAAATGAAAATTATAAAATTTTGCTTAGAGAATTTAAAGAAAATCTTTAATCCATGTTTATGGATTAACTCAATTAAGAAGTCTTTTCTCCCAAAACTGATCTATAAATTAAATGCAGTGCCAATTAAAATCCCAGAAGACTTCTTTGGAGGTAGAAATTGACAAGCTGATACTAAAATTTTATGGAAATAGACAAGGCCTAGAATAGACAAAATATCTTAGTCCCGAATTTTAATATTTACTGTAATGCTATTAAGATCCAGATAGCATCTGGTGTCATACATATAGACAAATAGGTCAGGGGATCACAGTGTGTCTAGAAATAGACCTACATATAATGGTCAATTGATTTTTAATATAGGCACCGAGGCAATCATTGAGAAAATTCTTTGCAATAATGTTCTTGGAACTGAATAAATTTAGGTAACAAAATGAACACGAGCTACTCTCACTAGTTGAACGATATTCTAAATTGCAAGTGCTATAATGTAAACCTTCTAAAAGCAAACAAAGTAGATTTTTCTCATGAATTTTTGCTGGAAATGATTTCTAATATATGGTAAAAAAGCACAAGCTATACAAAACCTGATAATTAGAGTTTAAAAATGTGTAAAACATATTCTGTTTGAAAAATTACCATTAGGAAAATGAAATGGTAAGTCACAGATAGGAAAAAATATTCCTGACAAAAAAAATATTCCAACAAAAATATATTTGACAAAAGATTATTTCCAGAATATAAATGCTGCTATCACACAATAATGAAAAGATAAACTTCCCAATTAAAAATGGGGAAAAGATTGGAATAGAGAGTTTCAAATGAACATGTAACAAATGAGTGATGAACATGGAAAATGCTTAAAATTACAAGTTATCAGGAAATGCAAATTAAAGCCATATTTATCACTACATATGGACTGAATATCTAATACTAGGAAAATGAGTAGCACCAAATAGTGGTGAGAATATAAAACAACTGGACTTCTCATACTTTGCTGGTGGGAGTATGAAATGTTACAATCCCTTTGGAAGTTCTAAAATTTTACTAGTTTATAGGAATAAAAGTTTATTTGTTCTTTTTTTTTTTAAAGATTTTATTTATTTATTTGAGAGAGAGAATGAGATAGAGAGAGCATGAGAGGGGGGAGGGTCAGAGGGAGAAGCAGACTCCCTGCCGAGCAGGGAGCCCGATGCGGGACTCGATCCCGGGACTCCAGGATCATGACCTGAGCCGAAGGCAGTCGCTTAACCAACTGAGCCACCCAGGCACCCTGTCTATTTATACTAGTTTTACCAAACATCTTAAAGTACCTTAATTAATGAAACTCTGTACTGCCAGTGAGTCTAAGACAAACCATCATTTTATGTACTGTTAAAATTTTATGTACTGTTAAAATACTTAAATTATGGCACTTCATATAACACACCATCCACCTAACAAAAAAAAAATTTTTTTTAAGATTTTATTTATTTATTTGAGAGAGAGAGAATGAGAGACAGAGAGCATGAGAGGGAGGAGGGTCAGAGGAAGAAGCAGACCCCCCGCTGAGCAGGGAGCCCGATGCGGGACTCGATCCCGGGACTCCAGGATCATGACCTGAGCCGAAGGCAGTCGCTTAACCAACTGAGCCACCCAGGCGCCCCATTTGCTAGTTCTTAAAGATTGACTTTTTTATTTTATAAAATAGAAATCATGATACCTCCTCTTATCCATTCTAGGACTGTCTTGAAGATCAAATGAGATAGTGTCTTATGTTATGAAAAATTATTTTCCTTCTCAGATGATGAAGGGGTATTGATCTATGTGATGTTTACAAAAACTCAGGTTTTGAAAAACAGATCTCTTTCTGAGTAAATGTTATTCACTAGTTTTTGTAGCTCAGAGATAGAGACTAATCAGTCCGTATCTTAGACTTTAGACTTGTCAGTCTAAAAGTTAAATACCTGAGGGGTTTTTTTGTTTTGTTTTGTTTTATCTCTAAATGAGAAAATTTCCACTCCAGCAAGGTGCTCCTAAAAACATTTAAATGAAGATGGAGGCTATGCTTTGTTCTTTCTGGCCTAAGATCACAGTCTCCTCTATCAAAGTAATGTAGTATCTCTCTTAGTGTCAGGTTAAAAATATATCTGCATACCTTCTCTGAAAGCTATTTCCATCCCCTATAAAGGAGCAGACTAATCTCTTGCAATCTCATACAAAACAAAGATTCTCTGCAGACAGGAATCTCTGCCTTAGTGCCCCAAATGACAAATTAACATTATAACTTCAGTTCCCCCTTAATTGCTTATTTTTTACAGTAGAAATCATTATTAATCAACATCTAAATATAAGATCCCTAATTGCAATTGTTTCCACAATATTTGAACAAAGAGACCTTTTTCTAAAGAATTATTTAATTTACTGATGTTTTTTTCAGAAAATTTATTATCAGTTATTGTTTAAATTGCTTTTTAAAATATTCTGGAATTTAATTGGTAATATATTCAGGCTCTTCTAATTCTAGTGTTTAATTGCCATTGGATGCATTAAGGTAGAAATATTAGAAGTTGTGCTTTGAACTGTAGAGATAGGCTATGTCTAAGATTTCCTTTAATCATTGTCTGTGGCTTATGTCTTCATATACTTGACAAATTCTTGTGAGATGTATGTATATAGTCAGAATGAATTTCTATTTCCATGACTTTTTAATTGGTGTTAATAAAATACTGATTATCTTATTTACTTCAAGCATACGTTTTTACCCTAATGCTCCAAAATTTGTTGAACAAATCTATATTAAATTTGTAAATTATGGGATGCCTGGGTGGCTCAGTCAGTTAAGCATCTGCTTTTGGCTCAGGTCATGATCCTGGGGTCCTGAGATCGAGTCCCACATCAGGCTCCTTGCTCAGCAGGAAGCCTGCTTCTCCTTCTGCCTCTGCCGCTCCCCCTGCTTGTGCTCTCTCTCTCTGACAAATAAATAATAAAATCTTTTTAAAAATTTAAATTATATTGATTTTTAAGCTGCTCCTTTTTATGTTGCTATTATTTATCAGCTTCTGTTTCCAAGTTAGCAAAAATTTTCCATTTTAATCTGACTGCATATGGCAGCCCTCATACATCACTCACCTGATGGCTTTAGGTGCTATTTCTGGTTCTTTTTAAGTTTAAAGTACTCTTCTTAAGATACAGTGCTAAAAGAACAATATGTGATGTTCTAAGACAGGAGAATTTTCCCAATATTTCTACGGTAACCCTGTTATGATGCACAATGTTCTCTCATCCTTATCAGCTGCTCCATCACTAAGATTCATATTCCCAAGAAGTAGTCTAGAGATTCCCAGACCCCATCCTGGCCCTGTTTAATCTGGAGCCCTGGATTCTATGGGTAGAGGTCATCTTTTCAGTACCACATTTTCCTTTAGTATTCAAGTAGCAATAATCTTGAGACCACATTCTATTTAAGAAATTTAGGTCTCTCTCCAAGAATTTCTAAGAATTGCTAATGAGTGAGTGTTCCTGAATTTTAAAAATCTATTCTAGTTGTTGCTCATCACTTTAGAGCAGGTGTCTTTCCCCATTGCCTGTAATTGGATAGTTATATTAATTCTGCCTTAGCTCTTTGTTTTTTAGTTTGATCCAAAATATACACATGGCTCTACATTAGCCCATAAAGCGCAAGATTTCAAGTTTACTGACTTGACTAGGACCTAGGGAAACTCTGATGCAAAAGTAGAAACCTAAGAAGGAATATCAGGTATCTCTGCCTCTTAGTTCCATGAGTAATATCCACTCACAGAGAATTCTCATTGGCCTTTGCTGTATAAATCAAAGGTCATGGGGGGGGGCGGTAATTATAGCAAAGTGATTTAAAAAAAAGTTCAAAAAACTCTTTCTATCCTGATTCTGTTGTGTTTTCTAGAATACTCGGCACAGTGTCAGAACATAAGAACAGTCAACACAAGTTTGTTTTTGTGGCCTGAGCATCATGATTATGTACTTTGAATTATCTAGCTAACTCTATTGTCAGACCCTTTACATTAATCTGTGGAACAGAAGCAGAAGAATAGCATGAGTCTAGTCAATATTATTGGTTCCTATCATTATGACCATTATTAGTTTTGTATTTCTGGAAGCTATTATACTCCTCCAAACAAGAGTTCTCCTTTTGCAGGACGCTTATTTCTGGGGACTATGCATAAAAGAAGCCAAAAATTAAATTTGCATCATTATCTCTGCTCATGCTAAGGATAATCTTTTTTGTCATTAAATAAAATATTGCATTATTCATTTATTGAGCATATCATCTATATGCCAGTTATTATTCCAAGTGTTGGAGATAAATGATAATTAGAGATACACTTAAGTCTCTTACCTTATGAAATTTGTATAGCATACGCTGTGGTAGGATCTGTAAATTCTCCATTAATGAATCCCACAGATTAAGATGTAATGTATCACAAAGGAGAATGGATACCATAAAAGCAAATAACGTAGAATGGAGCAACTCAAGGAGATCGGGAAAGGCTTTCTTTAATCTCAGTACAAAGCACTTTCATACGATTTACTCCTCTGGTTCATGGCTGCCTTGTTGCAGACTGATGCCCACATAGCTTGTATATATGCCTAAAAATATAATTCAGGTAGTCTCTCCCAGAACAGACAGTCCACCACAGAGACAAATTCTTAAATAATGAAGCCATTAAATGATCAGAAATAGTGTTGAAGTTCTGAGGAAGGGAGTGGTCAATAAGTTGTTTTTCTTTTCCTTTCATGTTTTGGAAGTAAGTGATGAGTAGGCAGAGAAATCAGACAAATGGAGCTCTAAGTAACAGCTTTATTGCTGATAAAATCTTGATTGGATGATATGGCATATTTGATGCTAGATTGAGCTTTTAATATTTCATTCTAGAATTAAATTTAGCCACCCAGTCTGATTGAGCTGGGCAAATGCCCACAAGATAGGAAGCAGAAAAAAATGCAGTTTCTTCTGATTCAAAACAGAGTGAGAAGCTCAAGTGAGTGAGGAAGGAAGAGAAAGTCAGGAGTATTACTCTAGTACAATTCTTTTTTAAAAATAAGAATCCTGAGGAATGGAAATCCCACCCCATCCCCACCATGCTCTTTTTGTTCCCTCAACCCGTCTAGATTTAACAATTAGCCCTATAGCTCACTGGAGTTAAGTCTGGCCCCTATGGAGGAGGACATTGTTGGTTCACAGGAAGTTCTGCTCTTTATCCATAAAGCTGAGAATGACACTGCTCCTCTGTGTATCTGGTGAGAAGTGTAATTTTACTTCTAAAGCTGCACTGTCCAATACAGTGACCATTGGCTGCATACGGCTATTTAGGTTCAAATTAAATAAAATCAAATTAAATAAGGATTCAGTGCCTCAATAACACTAGGCACATTTCAAGTGCCCAGTAGCCAGATGTAGCCAGTGGATACATTTTAGAACAGAACAGATAGAACATAATTGCATCATCACAGAACAATCTTTGGACAGGGGGCATTGAAATAGGTTAGGGTAGTGCATGAAAGAACTCCAGGGCCTTGCAATACCCTAAGCTAGAAATCCACTGTTTTTTATTTCTCACCTCAAATTATGAATAGCCAATATGTTTCATCAGAATTATGCAATTACAACATATGACAACTTAAAGATGCTCAAAAATACAATGCCAATATTTTTTTAATTTTATAGAACCTCTAACAAAAGGAGAGTTTATATCTAAATATAAACCCAATGAGATTAAACTTCCAAATTTCCCTTTCCTTGATTTCTCATTTTGTCCAATGTTGGATTGTGGGGGTAAGGGAGAACCCCTCAGAAGCTTGGGTAGAATCAGTTTCCTCAGTGGTTGTGTGGGTCTTGTAATAGACTAGTGAGGACTACATGTTCTGCCTCACAATTTTTTTTCAGGTCTTCCTTTTCACATTTTTCAGGTCTTAAGTAACTTTCCTCTTTACGGACAATAGAAATATTTTTTTTCATTCAACTTATTTATTTAAACAAAACATTTCTGTATTAATAAAAAAGCAAAATGATACCATCTTACATAAAACAAAACACAACATGAGTCGAACAGGTCCTATTAACCTTATAACTACAAAATAAAATTATTTGAATATTAGAATGTTCTATTTTTGGATAAGTAACTTTTTTCTACATTAATATACCTAATATCAGAAGACATTCCCAAATAAAAACCTGTTACAATTAAAACCCTTAAATTTTGCTCAGAGAAAGCATTTGCAAACTGATAAATTGTATCATAAAATGGAAATACTTTAGAAGATTACAATTATTCTTTTTAACAGATATTAACATCCAAACATGGTTTCAATATTATGAATGCAACATATTTTCTATTTTAACTGGTAGGTAACAATGTGCACATTTTGCATAATAAATATTAATATACATCTGTAGTGCCTAAATTCTGACTTAGAGCACAATAGGCTGCATATTCTTTAATAGAGCTTTTCAAATTCTACTAGTCATTCTATGCAAAAGTGATTAAAACCAGTTACACAAAATGCCAGTCTCAGTAATAATAAGGCATGGTAACTGCAAGTGACTTAAAAAATATATATATATATATATGTATATACATATATACATATATTTGAGTAGAGTTGACGCATGATGTTACATTAGTTTCAGGTGTACAACTTAGTGATTTGACAAGTTTATACACTATGCTGTGTTCATCACAAATATAGCTACCATCTGTCCCATTATATCTCTATTATAATATCACTGAGTGTATTCCTTATGCTCTGCTTTTTATTCCAATGATTTACTCATCCCATAACTGGAGGCCAGTATTTACCCTCTCCCCTTCACCCACTTTGTCCAGCCCCCAGACCCTTCCCCTCTGGTCACAGTCAATTTGTTCTCTGTATTTATAGTGCAGATTCTTCTTTTTGTTTATTTTTTTATTCCATTTATGAGTGGAATCATATGGTATTTGTCTTTCTCAGTTTGACTTACTTCACTTAGTATAATACACTCTAGGTCTATCCATGTTGTCTCAAATGGCACAATTTCATCCTTTTTTATGGCTATGTAATATTCCATCCCATGTGTGTGTGTTTGTGTATGTACACAACATTTTCCTTATCCATTCATCTATTGATGGACACTCAGGTTGCTTCCATATCTTGGCAATATTAAATAATGCTATAATGAACGTAGGGGTGCATATGTCTTTATGAGTTAGTGTTTTCATTTTCCATGGATGGAACTGGAGGGTATTATGCTGAGTGAAATAATTCAATCAGAGAAAGACATGTATAATACGATCTCATGGATATGAGGAATTCTTTTTTTTTTTTTCCTTTTTTTTTTTTTTTTTGAATATGAGGAATTCTTAATCTCAGGAAACAAACTGAGGGTTGCTGGATTGGGGGGTGGGGTGGGAGGGATGGGGTGGTTGGGTGATAGACATTATTAGATCATATGGTATTTTTATTTTAACTTTTTGAGGGACCTCCATACTGTTTTCCACAGTGGCTGTACCAGTTTACATCCGCACTAACAGTGCATAAGGGTTCCTTTATTTTCCACATCCTTGTCAACACTTGTTTCTTATCTTCTTGATTTTAGCCATTCTAACAGGTATGTGGTGATATCTCATTGTGGTTTTGATTTGTATTTCCCTGATGTTTGGTGATGTTGAGCATTTTTCATGTGTCTGTTGACCATCTGTATGTCTTTAGAAAAATGTCTATTCAGGTCCTATGTCCATTTTTTAATGTGATTGTTTGTCTTTTTGGTGTTGAGTTGTATATACAAGTTCTTTATATATTTTGGATATTAACATTTTATCTGATATATCATTTGCAAATATCTTCTCCCATTCAGTAGGTTGCCTTTTAGTTTTACTGATTGTTTCCTTTGCTGTGCAAAAGCTTTTTATTTTCATGTAGTCCCAATAGTTTATTTTTACTTTTGTTTCCTTTGCCTTAGGAAACATATCTAGAAAAATGTTGCTACAGCCCATGTCAGAGAAATTGCTACCTGTGTTCCCTTGTAGCATTTTTATGGTTTCAGGTCTCACATTTAAGTCTTTATTCATTTTGAGTTTATTTTTGTGTATGGTGTTAGAAAGTAGTCCAGTTTCATTCTTTTACATGTAGCTGTCCAGTTTTCCCAGCACCATTTATTGAAAAGATTATCTTTTCCCCATTGTGTATTCTTGCCTCCTTTGTCAGAGATTAATTGACCATATAATTGTGGTTTTATTTCTGGGTTCTCTATTTTGTTCTGTTCATCTATGTGCCTCTTTTTCTCCCAGTACCATACTGTTTTGATTGCTACAGGTTTGTAGTATATCTTGAAATCCAGAATTGCAATACCTCCAGGTTTGTTCTTTCTCAGGATTGCTTTGGCTGTGGTTCCATACAAATTTTAGTATTATTTGCTCTATTTTTGTGAAAAATGCTGTTGGTATTTTGATGGGAGTTACATTGAATCTATAGGTTGCTTTGGTTATATGAAGATTTTGACAATATTAATTCTTCTAATTGATGAGAATGGAATATCTTCACATTTGTTTGTGTCATATTCATCTTCTTTTATCAATGTTTTCTAGTTTTCAGAATACAAGTCTCTCACCTCTTTAGTTAAGTTTATTCTTAGGTATTTACTCTTTTTGGGACAATTGCAAATGGGATTGTTTTCTTAATTTCTCTTCCTGCTACTTCATTGTTAGTGTATAAAAATGCTCCCAATTTCTCGGTATTAATTTTGTATCCTGCCGCTTTACTGAATTTGTTTATTCTAGTCATTTTTTTTTTTTTTTGGTGTAGTCTATAGGATTTTCTATGTATGGTATCATGTTGTCTGCAAGTAGTGACAGTTTAACTTCTTCTTTACCAATATGGATGCCTCTTACTCCTTTTCATTGTCCGCGGTGGCTAGGACTTCCAGTACTATGTTGAATAAAAGTGGTGAGAGTGGACATCCTTGTGTGTTCTTGACTTAGAGGGAAAGCCCTCAGTTTTTCACCATTGAGGATGATGTTAGCTGTGGGTTTTTCATATATGGCTTTATTATGTTGAGGTATGTTCCTTCTAACCCCATTTTGTTGAGAGTTTTTATCATAAAGCGGAGAAAGGGGAACCCTCCTACACTGTTGGTGGGAATGCAAGCTGGTGCAGCCACCCTGGAAAACAGTATGGAGGTTCCTCAAAAGGTTGAAAATAAAGCTACCATGTGAGCCAGCAATTGCACTATGGGTATTTACCCCAAAGATGCAAATGTAGGGATCCAAAGGGGTACGTGCACCCCAATGTTTATAGCAGCAATGTCCACAATAGCCAAACTGTGGAAAGAGCCAAGATGTCCATCAACAGATGAATGAATAAAGAAGATGTGGTATATATATACAATGGAATACTATGCAGCCATCAAAAGGAATGAAATCTTGTCATTTGCAACAACATGGATGGAACTGGAGGGTATTATGCTGAGTGAAATAATTCAATCAGAGAAAGACATGTATAATATGATCTCACTGATATGAGGAATTCTTAATCTCAGGAAACAAACTGAGGGTTGCTGGATTGGGGGTTGGGGTGGGAGGGATGGGGTGGCTGGGTGACAGACATTGGGGAGGGTATGTGCTATGGTGAGCACTGTGAATTGTGTAAGACTGATGAATCACAGTCCTGTACCTCTGAAACAAATAATACATTATATGTTAAAAAAAAAAAAAAGAAGATAGCAGGAAGGGAAAAATGAAGGGGGGGAAATCAGAAGGGGAGAGGAACCATGAGAGACTATGGACTCTGAGAAACAAACTGAGGGTTCTAGAGGGGAGGGGGGTGGGGGAATGGGTTAGCCCGGTGATGGGTATTAAAGAGGGCATGTACTGAATGGAGCCCTGGGTGTTATACGCAAACAATGAATCATGGCACACTACATCATAAATAAATAAATAAATAAATAAATAAATAAATAAATAAATAAATAAATAAACAAACAGATATTTAATCTTGATCTGGTCAATGATCTTTTTAATGTATTGTTGGATTCAGTTTGCCAGTATTTTGTTGAGGATTTTTGCACCTATATTCATCAGAAGTATTGGCCGGCAGTGGGTTTTTTGTTTTTTGGGGTGTGTGTGTGTGTGTGTATGTCTTTGCCTGTTTTGGTATCAGGGTAATGCTGGTCTCATAGAATGTATTTGGAAACCTTCCTTCCTCTCCATCTTTTGGAATAGTGTGAAGAGAATAGGTATTAACTCTTCTTTAAATGTCTGGTAGAATTCACCTGTGAATCTGGTCCTGAACTTTTATTTTTTGGTAGTTTTCTTGATCATTGACTCAATTTCATTACTTACGATCGGTCTGTTCAATTTCAATTTCTTCCTGGTTCAGTTTTGGAAGATTGTATGTTTCCAGGAATTTATCCATTTCTTCTAGGCTGTCCAGTTTGTTGGCATATAATTTTTCATAGTATCCTCTTATAATCCTTTATATTTCTGTGGTGTCAGTTGTTATTCTCCTCTCTCATTTCTGATTTTATTTGTTTCGGTCCTTTCTCTTTTTTTCTTGATGAGTCTGGCTAAGAGTCTGTCAATTTTGTTTATCATTTCAAAGAACAAGCTTTCAGTTTCATTGATTTTTTTCTTTTTAGGTTCTACATCATTTATTTCTACTGTGATCTTTATTATTTCCTTTCTCTACTGACCTTGGGTTTGTTTTGTTTGTTCTTCTTTTTCTAGTTCCTTTAGGTGTAAGGTTAGATTATTTATTTGAGTTGTTTCTTGTTCTTGAGGTAGGCCTGTATTTGCTATATACTTCCCTGTCAGAACTGTTTTTACTGTGTTCCAGAGATTTTGGACCATTGTGTTTTCATTCTCATTTGTCTCCATATATTTTTCTAGTTTCTTCTTTATTGCTTTATTGACCTATTTGTTGTTTTTTATCATGTTGTATCGTGTGGATACATGTTTGTGTTTTTCCAGTTTTTTTTTCTTGTTATTTATTTCTAGTTTCATACTGTTGTGGTTGGAAAAGATGCATGGTATGATTTCAGTCTCCTTAAATTTATTGAAACTTGTTGTATAGCCTAATACGTGATCTACTCTGGAGACTGTTTCATGTGCACTTGAAAAGAATGTGTATTCTTTTGTCTTTGGAGAGAATGGAATGTTGTGTATGTATCTGTTATGTCCATCTGGTTCAATGTGCTACTCAAAGACAATGTTTCCTTATTAATTTTCTGTGTGGGTGATCTATTTATTGATGTAAGTGGAATGTTAAAGTCCCACACTATTATTGTATTACCATCAATTTCTCTCTTTATGTCTATTAATATTTGCTTTATGTATTTAGGTGCTCCAGTGTTGGATACATAGATATTTATAATTGTTATAGCCTTTTGTTGGATTGATTCTTTATTATATGTAATGCCCTTTTCTGGTCTCTTGTTACATTCTTTATTTTAAAGTCTATTTTATCTAAGTATTGCTGCCCCTGACTTTTTCACTTCCATTTGTATGGTAAATATTTTTCCATCCTTTCACTTTCAGTCTGTATGCATCTTTAGGTCTGAGTTAAGTCTCTTCAAGGCAGCACATAGATGCATCTTGTTTTTTTGGATCCATTCTTCCACTCTGTGTATTTTGATTGGAGAATTTAGGGCACTTACATCTAAAGTAGTTAGTGATAGATATGTAGTTATTGCCATTTTTAAAATTTGCTTTTGGGTTGTTTTTGTAGTTCTTTGTTCCTTTCTTCTTCTCTTGCTCTTTTTCTTTGTGATTGATGAGTAGTGTTTTGTTTGGCTTTCTTTCTCTTTATTTTTTTGTGTATCTATTATTTTTTGTGTTCTGTGTTTGTGGTTACCATGAGGTTCATAACATACATTAAGTTCAAATACATTCTAAAAGAAAGAAAGAAGAAAGAAAGAAAGAAAGAGAAAGAGGAAGAAAGAAAGAAAAGAAAACAGAAAAAGAAAAAATCTTTTTCTCTTATTCTTTTTCCTCTTCTCTTTTACTCCTTTCTCCACATTTTATGTATATGCTCTTATATTTTACACCTTTTCTTCATATTTTTCTTATGTCTAATTATAGCCATTTGTTTTCCATCTAAAGAAGTCCCTTTAACATTTCTTGTAAGGTTGGTTTAGTGGTAATAAATTCCTTCATCTTTTGTTTATCTGGGAAACTCTTTATCTCTCCTTCAAATCTGAATGACAATCCTGCCAGGTATTTTTGCTTGTAAGTATTTTTCTTTTAGCACTTTGTGTATATCATGCCACACCCAGACTGGGTTGCAAAATTCCTGCTGAAAAATAAGCTACTAGTCTTACAGGCTTTTCCCCTGTAGGTAATATTTTGTTCCTCTCTTGCTGCTTTTAAGATTCTTTCTTTTTCTTTAATCTTTGACATTTTAATTATTATGTGCTGTGGTATAGAACTCCTTGGGCTTATCTTATTTGGAACTCTCTGGGCTTCTTGGACTTGGATGTCTGTTTTTTTCTTTAGGGTAGGGAATCTTTCAGTTATTATTCCTTCAAATAACTTTTCTACACTTTTCTCTATCTCTTCTTCTTGATCCCTACAATGTGATTTTTTTTTTTTTTTTGCTTGATGTTGCCCAAAAGATTTCTTAATCTGTCCTTATTTTTTAAAATTATTTTCTCTGTTTCCTGTTCAGGTTGCATGCGTCCATTACCCTGTCTTTCAGATCACTGATACATTCTTCTGCATCCTCTAATCTAGTGTTGATTCCCTCTGGTGTGATTTTTATTTCAGTTACTGTATTCTTCAACTCTGATTGATTCTTTTTAATATTTTCTAGCTCTTTATAGAATGTCTCACTGAGTTCTTCCATTCTTTTCTCTTTTTCTCCCAGTATCTTTACTCTCATTACTTTAAATTCTTTTTTTTTTTTAAGATTTTATTTATTTATTTGAGAGAGAGAGATAGTGAGAGAAAGCACGAGCAGGGAGGAGAGGGAAAAGCAAGCTCCCAGCTGAGCAGGGAGCCCAACACAAGGCTCAATCCCAAGACCCTGAGATCATGACCTGAGCTGAAGGCAGACACTTAATGGACTGAGCCACCCAGGTGCCCCTACTTTAAATTCTTCAACAGACATATTGTTTATCTCTGTTTCATTTAATTCTTTTTCTGAGATTTTTTTTTCTTGTTCTTTCTTTTGGAGCATATTCCTCTGTCTCCCTATTCTCTTTGACTTTCTGTGTTTGTTTCTACAGATTAAGTGAAATAGCTACTTTTCCTAAAGTTGAAGGGGGTGTTCTGGCATGTGGGTGGCCCCCTATGCAGACTGTGTGTGCTTGGTGACTTTTGCTGGCTGGTTGGAGTGATAGCTATATATGTTCATTACTCTCTTAAACCATGGCTTTTTATAGAAAGAATTAAAAAATTAAAAATAATAAAGTAAAAAAAGAGGAAAAGAAAAAAAAGGAGAAGAAAGAAAAGGACAAAACCAAAAAGAAAAAAAGAAAGAGAAAACAAGACAAATTTTAAAAAGTAAAGCAAAATAAAACAAAACAAAAAACACACACAACACTGCAGCTTGTTTTCTGTGCCCTAGCACCACAGCGCAACTGATTGAGCTTGTGGACCTGGGCTCACTGAGGTCACAAGCTCACTGTGAGCTGGACCTTGTTCTGGTCTGGGCTTTTAAGGTAGTGGGGAGAGAGCATTCCCACAGTTCCTTGGCCCTTTTATTTATTTATTTTTTATTTCAAAAAATGTTTTTTGAGATTTTATTTATTTATTTGAGAGAGAGAGAGAGAGCACAAGCAGGGGGAGGCGCAAAGGGAGAAGGACAAGCACACTTCCCGCTGAGCACAGAGCCCAATGTGGGGCTCAATTCCAGGACTCTGAGATTATGACCTGAGCTGAAGTCAGATGCTTAACTTACTTAGCCACCCAGGTGCCTCTCCTTGGCCCTTTTAAACCACAGCTTTTTTTTTTTTTTTTCTGTGCCCCTGCACAACCAGGGCTTGTGTGGGCTTGAGGATCCTGGACTTGTTGAGGTCATTATCTCCCTATGATGACCCACCTCCCCAGTTATGGCATTGGACCCATCTCTTATGGCATCCAGACCCTACTCCAGCCTGGGCTTTTAAGGGGTGGGGGGGGAGAGTGTTCCTTAAGTCCCTCAGCCCTTTTAAACTGCAGCTTTTTTTCTATGTCCCAATGTGGCTAGGACCAGTGTGGGCTTGTGAACTCTACACTTGCTGAGCTCACAAGCTTTCTATAATGATCTGACCAGCAGTTATGGCATTGGGACCCACTAACTATGGCATCCAAACCTGCCCCTTAGGGTTTCCAAGCCCTGCTCTAGTCTGAGCTTTTTAGGTTGAATGGGGGAGAGCATTCCCATAGCTCTGCAGCCTTTCAAATCCTTGCTTCATTTTCTGTGCCCCAGCACAAGTAGAGATGGTGTGGGTTTGTGGACCCTGGGCTTGCTGAAGTTGCAAGCTTACTGAAACAACTGGACTTGCCCAATGTGGTGTCCAGACCCTGCTCAGGTCGAAGCTTTTAAGGTGGGGTGGGAATGTAAATCATGTCATTCTCCAATCCCTCTGACCTGGTGGGCCTTCCTGCAGCTCCTCTGCCATTTGGCAAAGTTCTAGTATTGTCTCTTTTATATGCTAGTTGCTTTTGTTTATTTTTTTTTAAAGATTTTATTTATTTATTTATTCATGAGAGGCAGAGGGAGAAGCAGGCTTCCCGCGGAGCAGGGAGCCCGATGTGGGGCTCGATCCCAGGACCCTGGGATCATGACCTGAGCCGAAGGCAGATGCCCAACCATCTGAGCCACCCAGGCGCCCTGCTAGTTGCTTTTAAACCATGGCTTTTGTTTCTATGCCCAAGGACAGAGGGATCTGTTTCTGGTCCCTCAGTCTATCCCTCTCCACTGCCATTTGCAGTGTCAGGGGTGGGGGTTCCCTTTGTTCCTGTATCTCTGTCTCTTGCTGTTCTCTTGTCATTCTCTCTATCTTTGGTTGTTTAGTAGCTGTTCAGTCAGCCCTCAGTTCTTTTTCAGGAGGAATTATTCTATTAATAGGTGTAGTTTGGTGTGTTCTGTGGAGGAGGAAAGTTCAGTGTTTTCCTACATTGTCATCCTGAACCAGAACTACTTCTCTCTGTTTTTCTAAGAGTGATCTGTCTCTAGTGTTCCTTCTCTCTGCTGTTCTCTCACAATTGGGAGGAAGGTTCAGCTGAAGATTAGACAGTTAATCTGCTCTTTAAGTTGGCCCCTTTTGTTGTCTCCTTTGTGGAGCACAGGTACCGTTGCTGACATCTGAGTGTCTTCTTTCCTTTTGATTTTGGTCCAGGCATTTGTTTTTCTAACATACTCCTCTGATTTTTTTGTTAGAGAGACTCCAGTAGTGAGATTTGAAGACATCCATGTCTGGATTTACCAAAAACATCTCATATTCTTGCAAATTTTAATTACCTTCACCTTCCTAAATGGGATAACCATCTCAGAGGTACTTTGTCATATAGACAACATCTAATCTAGGTTCAGAATTCTATCATTATCCTTCTTGGAGTTTCTTTAGTCTGTCTCCTCTAATTTGTTCTTTTGGGGTCATAGTACATAGATGTCTTGAACATGTGCCTATGGGGGGAGTAGTATGCCGAGAAACTGGCTCTCTAGAAAACAAAGGTCCAAATTTTTAGTGTTTGCCCATTTTCCAGGTATAAATACTCCCACCATGGCTGATTTCAGGCTACTAAGAGAGTGTCACTAAATGCAGATTTTGGGGGGGAAATCTCACAGGCTGGGTCAGCTGCTCTGGTGCAGCACTGTTTCCGGAAACTGTAATACCAGCCTTCCAGTCTACAATCATAGAGCCACACTGAAACTAACCCAGTCGTGTTCTGAACTTTTTTTTTTTTTTTAAAGATTTTATTTATTTATTTGACAGAGAGAGGTAGAGGCACAGCGAGAGAGGGAACACAAGCAGGGGGAGTAGGAAAGAGAGAAGCAGGCTTCCCACCAAGCAGGGAGCCCGATGCGGGGCTCGATCCCAGGACCCTGGGATCATGACCGGAGCTGAAGGCAGTCGCTTAACCAACTGAACCACCCAGGTGCCCCTCGTGTTCTGAACTTTTGACACTGATCTCTGAGTCTCTGTTGCTCAAGCATAACGCCAGCTACTGAATCTCTTCCTAGAACAATCAGGATTTTCCAGTCATGGTTTCCCTATTGCACACATTAAGAAATCTGGAAGAGCATGTATCTCAATAGCTTCCTAGGTCCCATTTCCCTTAGGAAGTCACTCTGGTCTGTTCTCAGTTCTTGACCCTCTTTGTTTGGCCTTAATGTATCGGGCCTTCATAAGCCCTATCTAATGTGGAAACAACTAAAGCAAGCATAACACTGCGACTGTTTTTAGGCACAGCCCTTGAATATACTAAATGCTTAAAAATGCTAACTTCTATCATTAGTTTTTGTATAATTATTTTATTCTGCACTTCGAGTCTACCATTTTAGAGGACAATATGTGGTATCTCCTAAAATCTTTCCTTTCAAAGGAAGCAGCCTATCAGCTTTAGTCTATCCTTTTGTTTTGTTTTGTTTTGTTCTGTTTTGTTTTGACCCTAAGTCCTAAGGGTTCTCTTCGGTGGACCATAACCATGAATTTACTGTCTGTAGCTGGCTCTTTTCCTCCAATAAATTTTTTTAAATGTGTTTTTATTTGTTTTGACATTCATTGAAAATAATCTTGCAAGTTGTTTTGGGGCAAAACATTTTGTTACCAGATGATACTCAATCTTTTGGGTATTTTGAGGGTTTTTCTGTCATCTTACTCTGCCTGTCTTTCCATGTTTTGAAAGATAATTTTTAACAGGTGACAGTTTATGGCATTTGACTGGTAGTATTTACTGCTTGTACATGAAGCTCCTCAAAAGAGCAAAATTTTAAAGCTGTATTATCTCAAAATTGATAGAGCTAGTTGAACTTTAAACAACAAAAATATGTACCTTTTTTCTTACAATATTATTGTTTTCCTGTATTATACATGCCTATCATTTTAATCCACAACATGCATTTTTTCCCTGGGCTTGTAGTAAGGGGCTTCATAAACAATCACTAGGATTCTTGTATGTTATTGACTTTCTCTATTTTAATTTAAAATGATTTCCCAACTAATACCCACATATTGCTGCCATATGTCTTTTTCTCTAATATTTAACTATTTCTTTTGTTTCCTCACTCTCATGAGGGTACTAAAGGTAATGTTATTGTGATGATTATTACTTTGGAGCTCATTCACAGTAATCTCTTTTACTACTTCCTATGCACTAAAATACACAAAATGCAATAGATGGATGTTTCCGTCTTGAGAAGTTTTAACTACTTTTTCCAGGAAATAGATCCCAGTCCTCTCTAAACTTTCCAGTGCTAAATCATATACTTATCAATTTATTCGGGGGTAATTAAAATCACTGATCTCTTTGTGTTTTTGTCTGAAATGTGGTTTAACAATTTTACCTCAGATTCAGTAGAATTAATCCTGTTTTTCCCAAAGCTGGTGAAATCAAATCATCTGTGAGCTTTTTAGAAATGCAAAATACCCCTATTATACTGACTGAGACTCTTGAGTCTTCAAGTAATTCTGGTATACAACATGTTTAAAAACAACTTGTTTAATGTATAAATCAGTTCACCTTTTTAATTATTCACTCAATACCATTTTAACCTCTTAGTATATAAAAGGAGATATAGTGTACAGTCAGAAAAAGCAGATTAATATAACAACATACAAATAAATAACCACATAACAAGCCACCATAACATAAATAAAATGAGAGTTCCAAGGGGGGAATATTCTGGGGGCCATAAAGATGAGAAGGCTTTGTTGGGTTGGTGAAGTTCTAATGGGTAGCCACCTGATGAAAAGTGCCTCCAGATAGAGGAAATTTGTGGAAGCCACAAAACAAAAGCCATTTTGAAAATGGCTGAGACAAAACCCACGTAGAGAATGTTCTGAACTTAAGCCTAAGGAGTATTTTTATATTTTTATTATATGACTGTGAAAATAAAACCCCAAGAAATTCCCTTTTCTAATATGACTTTTGCCCTGAAGATGTTTCTGATACTTCTCAACACAGAATTACATTTCCCTGGACTTCTGTTGTCTGTCCTCCCTAAAGTGCTTGCAGGTTATAATTACCACATTCTTCTGATTATCCTCTTGTCTTCAATTATTTCTGCCAATTTTACCAAAGCCCTGATTACTAAATCATTCATTTTACTTCCTTCATTATTTAGTTATCTAGCTTTGGTATAGACAAATGTGTGCAACATTCCTTGGATTAATTGAGCCTCATAATATCTTGATAGTGGACTGTGATGGAGATGGTCAGCTGGTCCATCAGAGATCCTGGCTCCTTCCCAAGGTATAGAATTATGACTGTCCAACCCCACTGGCACCCAAGGGAATCATGTGACACTTCCAGACCTGTCCCATAAAAGGCTCTTATGTGAGCTTCGTTCTCTCTTTTCCCTCATTTCCCTGCTGGATTTCCATATTCTGGATGACTAAGCCACTTGCCACAAGATGATGGAGCCTTTCTCAGCCTGGGTTCCCAAAGGACTTCATAAAACAGGCCTCCTTCCATATCCTCCTCAGCCAAAAATTGGATCCAGAGATAATACAAACAAGATTGAGATTTTATGGTTAGCTATTACAAAAACTAGCATTACCATAACTTGTACAAGAATCCAGTATTTTTTTTTTAAGATTTTATTTATTTATTTGACAGAGAGAGAGAGCACATGAGAGGGGGGAGGGTCAGAGGGAGAAGCAGACTCCCTGCCAAGCAGGGAGCTCGACGCAGGACTCGATCCCGGGACTCCAGGATCATGACCTGAGCCGAAGGCAGTCGCTTAACCAACTGAGCCACCCAGGCGCTCAATCCAGTATTTTTTAAATGAGTGAATTAAAGGATAGGATTTTCAGTTAATATAGGCACAGGTTTTATCTTCACTTATATCTATGTAATATTTCTGTATTTTTTAGGTGGTCACAACTCTTTTCTGTGAGCATGGGGCATATAGATCTGTCAGGTTCCAAGAACAGAAAAAAAATGTATACCTGGTGGCAATCAGGAGGATAACTAACAATAGTGTATTTTTTTTTATTTCGATACCACTGAATGCTTCTCCTATTCATCAGTTGAAGGAAATCTTAATACAAATAACCCCACATTGTTCAACAGTTTTATTTTAATTTTACTTCTTTGTATAGCTAGGACTTAGGAATCTAATTCATTATTAGAAGTCAAGTAATCAAATGTTAGGAGTCTAAATTATCCCTAAAGGGACAGAGAGATCTGGATTTTATAGGTTACAAAGGATTTAGTAGCAGAACTAGGACTCAGAATCTGTATTTCCAGATTCCCAAGTTCGTACAGTTTTCACTATTCCATTTTGGTTATCTGCTTCAAGAAAAACAAAGAAGAGAGAAGTTTTCCTTTCCAAACACTAATGTCTGCATTTTGTATTGGGTTCCAAATTTCTTTTAAAACTATGGCCCAGTGTAACTTTATTTTCCTCTGATGAGAGTCAAAGAAAACATGAGTTTACAATCTGAAGAGAAAGAATAGATGGTGTCTCTGATTTAGCAATTCACATCTCTGCTCTGGTGCAACAGGTTACCTAGGAGAATGGTAGACTGATGTAGAATCAAATCAGTAAGTGTATGGAGTAGATATAAAGGTCTTTTGAGCTGGATTGCTGTGCAATGAATCCAAGGTACTGATACTGGGTATTTAAAATGGGAACATAAAGAATACTAAGATGTTGGACATGCATTCAAGGGGAAGAAAAGGAAGCTTAAGGGATATATATTTTGACTCAGTATTAAAGAAGAACTTTCTAGCTGTCAAAGCTATCAAGAGATAGAATATCTGATTTTCTTCCTGAGATAGTGGAAGAAATCATTGACTGTGACATCTTGGTCAGGTGATTTAAATCTACCATAGGGTAGAGGTGATTTAAATGGTACGTGAGGGGGGCGCCTGGGTGGCTCAGTTGGTTAAGCGACTGCCTTCGGCTCAGGTCATGATCCTGGAGTCCCGGGATCGAGTCCCGCATCGGGCTCCCTGCTCGGCAGGGAGTCTGCTTCTCCCTCTGACCCTCCTCTCTCTCATGCTCTCTGTCTCTCATTCTCTCTCTCTCAAATAAATAAATAAAATCTTTAAAAAAATAAATAAATAAATAAATAAATAAATAAATAAATAAATAAATGGTACGTGAGGGATCAGACTCAGTGACATTTTTTCCCACAATAATCTTTGCAGACCCTTTCTAGCGTGAGATTCTGAGATATACATGTAAAGTTTGCCATTTAATGCTATAAACTACTAATGATACATTATTGGTCAGATTTTCTTCTTTTTCTTAACATATCATCTTCTCTCTAGTAATACATGCTTTTTCTAAGAATTTGAAAATTCAAAAAAAAGGTTGGAAAAAGGTAAAAATTGTACTGCAGTTTCACCATCTATATAATCAGGTTTCATTGCTGCAAATACAGAATAGACTCCAGTTAGTTTATAGAGAGAAAGAATTCATCTGAAAACATGAAGGAGGGCTGACTTTTCTATCAGACATAATGGGCACAGTGCCAATGACCTTCAGGGCTTTTAGGGGGCCAAATGTTTTAATTTCTTTTAAAAACTGAAGAAAAAAAGAAATTCTACTTTGAAAAAAATTTACTACATAAAATTATATTTATCTTTATAGCAAAGTACTCGTAAGTTATAATTATATAATATATATAAGCTATATATAAGTCATTAGCTGTAATTATATATACACACACTTCCCTGTGTGTGTGTGTCTGTGCGCGCACGTGCTCCTGAACATGCACGCACAAAAAAAGAAGGACTGATGAAGGCAAAAGTGTGTAGGGGCCATTAAAGCCTTGGGGCTCCTGGGTGGCTTAGCTGGTTAAACCTCTGACTCTTGGTTTCGGCTCATGTCATGATCTCAGGGTCATGAGATAGAGCCCCGCATGGGGCTTCTGTGCTCAGTGTGAAGTCTGCTTAAGATTCTCTCCCTCTGCCCTTCCCACCCTCAAATAAATAAAGGAAATCTTTAAAAATAAAGTCTTAATGAACAGAGGCTCAGGCTTGAGGGTGCCTGCTCAGGAGCTCTGAGGCCAGCCAAACAAATGAGCACCACTCCAGAACAAACCTCCAGTTACTGCCTCTGGCATAGCCTCCCTCACTCACATAGCTGATGGGAGCCTGGGGGTAGATCCTCTGGCCCCACTGCCTCGGAGAGCAGAAAGGTCAGCTCTCAGAATGGATCTCCAGGTTCTGTGGATCATGTGCTTCTGAATTCAAGCTTTGTACAACAGTATCTTATCAGCAAAGCCTAGGTCACACGCTTCCACCCTAGCTTATACCACTTTAGGGATAATTTAGACATGTAAGGAATACTGGCATCCATCCTGGTCATGTATAAACTTTTAAGGCGGGGCATTTCCCAAATATAGGAGATGTGTTCCAAAGGTTCTGAACAGCCAAATTCACCGTGCAAAAACTCCTGCCAATACATTGATATGTTAGCATCTAGACTTTCTGGTAGGCATAAGTTTTGTTTTTACTTAATAGTTCAAATGAAAGCTATAGCTTCAATTACTAAATACTTATTGTATGATTGATACTGTTGACACCATTTGAATTATCTAATTTGATTTTTAATTAAAAATAACAGCACTTTGAGATAGGCACTATTGTTACTTTTCCATTTTATAAATGAGGAACTGAAGCTTAAAGAGGCTGAGTAACTTGTTGATAGAGATAGTTAAGGATTAGGGAAAATGGAATTTTATGCTTAGTGTTACCTGCTACAATACACCTGTTATGTACAAAACATACAACTGTAAATCCTGCTTTTTACATTTAACATTTTGGTATAAGCCTCCGTAAGCCTGAATTTTAAACTTCTTTTTAAAGGTTATATAATATCCCAACAAATTAATACTACACAACATTTTTGAAGACTTCTCTTTCTGAATATTTAGGCTGTTTGTACATTTTTCCTTTTGAGTCATATTGTAGTAATTCTTTGTATATACATTTTTTTTCTTTTTTAGGATTACTTCCTTGGAATAGAAACACATATTTAGAACTACTAGATCAAATAGTCTGAGAGCATTTTTTGAGAAGCTGGCACCACACTTTTATTTACTTTAATGATGAAGAAACAGGCTCATTAATTCTTCTGTTCAACATTTATTACATTTATTGTATGTCTTCTAAGTACTTGGCATGGTACCTGTAATACCATGATGAATATTTGATAGTCACTTATTAAAAGGGTATTACAGTTTACTGGTGTTAAAATAGGGTGTGCCCTAAATGAGCATCTTGTGTTAATTATATATGTTGAGAATGCTTCCTAGATTTTTGGGACAGGCTGGGAATACCTCTGGAGCTCTTAGGAGTTGAAAAGTGCATTCAAAGAAATTTCAAAATGGCGCTAAGCATGAAAGTTTTTTCTCTTTTGCCGATTTGTTAGATGAAATATTGTCAACCATTGTTTTAATGGTTATTTCCTCGAGCATTAATGAGGTTGAACGTTTTTCCATATGTTCATTAATGACTTGTTTCTTCATTGTGAAGTATCCTTTGATGTTTTGGTATTCAGTATATATATAAAATAAATTTTGGTGCATTGGAACTGTTGCAAATAATTTTGGATCTGCTTTGCTTTTTGTTTTTTGTTTTGTTTTGTTTTTTAATGTAGGGAAGTTTTTTACATAGTTCAATCTACCAGGCATTTTCTTTCTAACTTCTTTTAGCACTTACAAGCTTCAGAAGTACAACTGACCTCTTCAAAAAGACATATATTCAGTTCCATTTTTATTTATTTTTTATGTTGCATTTTATTTGTATTTAATTTCATGATACATCTGGAATTTATATCTCTGTCTAATTGGCACATACTTGATTTTATTCCAGAAAGTTAGGCAATTATCTCAGTACTATGAAAAAAAAATCCTTTCCTCCTCATTAATTTTTGATGTTTTTATCATACACTGAATTTAGGTTTCCATCACATATGCATCCATAGAGTCCTATGCCCATTTGTCTCAATTTCTACCATAATGAAAACAGTTACTAATTTTTCTCCATCAAACTTTCTGAGGGCAGGAATTGTGTTGTCCCTTTAAGGGACATATTGCTTGGTATATGACAGGCATTAAATATTTGTTGAATGACGACATAAAATAGGATGCTTCTGGAATTACCTATATTTTCACACTAATTTGTACATAATTTCTAAGCCAGTTCTGCTTGTGTTAAATGTGTCACAACAATGTATTTTATCAGTAGAGCAAAACTTCCCTTTAATATTCAAGTTCAGAATTTTTGTTATGATCCATGGCTCTTTCTTCAAATGAACTTTAGAAAGTTTTAACAGGTTCCAAAATTACTCCCATTAGAATTTTGATTGGAATTATGCTAAAAATATAAATTAATTTTGGAATAAGTGATATTTATTTTGTAAATACTTTCCTATTCATGCATTTGTTATAGTTCCTTATTTCTCTTTACAGCTTTTTATAATTTTCTTTACCTAATTATTCAAAGTAGCTTATTGATTTTACTGTTACTGCTATAGTGGTTCAAGATTACTGATGCTATCAGGAGTTGCATTCATTTATTTATTTATTTATTTATTTATTTATTTATTTTTTTAAAGATTTTATTTATTTGACAGAGAGAGAGACAGCGAGAGCAGGAACAGAAGCAGGGGGAGTGGGAGAGGGAGAAGCAGGCTTCCCGCTGAGCAGGGAGGCCGATGCGGGGCTTGACCCCAGGACCCTGGGACCATGACCTGAGCCGAAGGCAGACGCTTAACCATCTGAGCCACCCAGGTGCCCCAGGTGCATTCATTTATTTTGAAAACTTTACTTTCCGTTTATTGCTATTATATGGAAAGTTATTGTTACAAATTTACCTCACATCCTGAGACTCTTCTTGAATCATTTTATTAATTTTAATGGAATTTTTTGTAGTTTTTTAGTTAATGTGAAGATCATGTTGAGAATAATCTCATTGTCAGCTAAATTTTACTTTGCCTTTACAATGAGGGATGGGAATTGGGGAACTAAAGTAAGATTTTGAAAACCTGCTTTTGGAGGTAGAATTAAATTTCACATCTATTCTAGAGACAGTTAATTATTTTAGATTCTAATAGCTATATGTATATCATATGTGAGGCAAGCTTTTTTTTTTTAGATGTTTTTGAGATTTAATATCAGAGCAGTGCATAGTTATATTGTAATCTGGAAGACTCACTTTTGGACAGAACAGTGGATTGAAAAGTTTCTCAAATGTTTGATTCTCTGCATTGGTACTTATTAGTGGTTATATTCTACATATATTTAGATATTTGGACTATTAGTTTCTATTGATACCACAAGCCAACACACATAAAGCTAGAAAAACAAAAAAAGGCAAGACAATTTAAAGGGTTGAATTTCTGGATCAACAAAATCAGTAGGTTATATGTTGTACATGTCTAGATTGATTTAATGAAACCTGGTAGTAATCTCCTTTTTTACTCCCCACAAAAAGAAATCACCAGGTCCACTTTTCCTCTTGAATATCTATGAAATCTACCCCTCCCTATCCTTACCACCACTGCTTTAAATTAGGTCTTGGTCATCTCTTGCTAAAGCTTTGTAATAGCCCCCAAATTAATTTCTCTAATGTCTTACTCCTCCAGGCTATATTTCTCATAGCTACTCACTATTCTGTCTAAAAGACAAACTTGATCATCTTATTTCCTTGCATAAAATCTTTATAGTTTTGGGGTGCCTAGTTGGCTCAGTCATTTAAGCAGCCGGCTCTCGATTTTGGCTCAGTTGATCTCGGGGTCACGGGAAGTCTGTTTGGGATTCTCCCCCTCTCCCTCTGCCCCTCCCCACCCCATGCTCACTCATTCTCTCTCTAAAATGAGTCAATAATCTTTAAGAAAAAAAGATTATAGTTTCAACATCTCCTGGAAAGCAAGGTCTAATCCTTAACATGGCATACGAGGCCTTCCCAAAAAGGCAGCCTGGGCTAGTGGTTATGAGAATGAGTCCTAGAACCAGACTGCTTGGGTTTGAAGACAGGTTCTGCTCCTATTAGCTGTGTGGCCTTAACTAAATATTTACAACAGCCTACAAAATGGGTAGCTTTTATTAATATTATATCAGTTCTCCTTTACTTCCTGTACTTACTTTCTGACTACTTTGCAGTTACTCAAGGGCATTTTGCAGTTTTGTTTCTCTGTTTGTTTCTTAACTGCTGGATCTTTCAGGGTATGAATGTGTGTTTTTCAGAACTGATGAGGACCTTCATATCATACAATTTCCTGATAGACACAGCGTGCTCTCTCCCTGATCTTTTCTAAACTCCATTCTACTCAGCTCCTGCCTTCGGCATAATATCCCCAATCCTCTCACTGATTGGGGATCTTGACCTGGACTCACCCAGACTGTCTGGGAACAACAACAAGGCACCTCAAGCCCAGCTTTCTTTCATGGGGCAACATGGAAAAGGCAAATAGCTAGCTTTGAATTTAGCTATATGGCCGTCACACCAGGACACTGGGGTAGAAGGAGACAGGATGTGAAGGGTGAAAGTATCATTCAGGGCCACAAAGGGAATGGATAGAGGAACCAAAGAAGGCACCAATCTCAATAGCATAAGGTGGAGCCCAACAAAGACTATTCCAATTTTTGTAAAGATTTTATTTATTTGACAGAGTGGGAGAGAGCACAAGCAGGGGGGAGGGGCAGAGGGAGAAGCAGTCTCACCACTGTGCAGGGAGCCTGATGAGGGACTCGATCCCAGGACCCTGGGATCATGACGTGAGCCAAAGGCAGATGCTTAACCGACTGAGCCACCCAGGCATCCCTATTCCAATTTTCTTTTAATATTCCATATTTTAATTCTAGTCAGTAATGTTCAATTCAGCTTAACATCCAGAAGTTGTTCAAAGTAGAATTTTACATTTTCAACTTAAAAACAAACTTTTATGACCTAATTAAGGTATAATGATCTACTCGATCATGTATTGTGAAGGTGATGATAAGTGTTAAATAGGGCTTTTGATTGGCATTAACTCTGTGGGGTGTTCATTTAAAGTGACCATACACTTTGGTGAGTTTGGGTAAATACTGGTTCTTGCTACATGGTGAGAACTGACAAGGGATAACACCATAATGGAGACAAAACCAGTCTGAAAGACTCAGGCTCACATAACACAGTTGGTCCTTCTGCATCAGAAACTTTTATTCTTTGGACCTGCACAATTATCTGGTTTACATTTGATATATTTCATCATCACTGTGTGAGGTGTTGCCCTTGCTGTGTATGCTCTACTTGTATTTTTTAAAGTTATTTAAGGGATTGTTTGGACACTACAGGTCATAGGAGAGTATGTTGACCTCTGTACATCCACATTGCAAGGTAGACAGACTCATTACCTTGGCAGATGTAATGACACCTCAAAGTATCAAGAGGTGTGCAGTCTGTTCAAGTGATAAGAGCAAGACACTGTCATCCACTGTATGTACAACAGAGTACAATGCTTAGTCTTGGGTGGGTTAAAAGAAAGATAAGAGAACGGATTACAGTTTTGTTCAAGTATTAGAATAAAGCCACTACCTCATACACCTAATGGCAATGACTAATTGCAGCAAGGTACTTTTTGCAAAGTCTACCTGAATAAAGGCTTAACTATAGCGAACTTAGGACTTTTCTCTGTAACTGGTAAATTATTTTTATCTTTTGTGTTTAGAAATCAGCAGATGGTTTTCATTTCCTTTCGTAGCAACTGAATGACTAGCTTCATGCTTTCTCCTATTCTGAAACTATTTTTTCTGGCACTTATCTTAAAAGCAACTCTGGTTCTAGCAAGCTAAAAAAAATTAGATATCTTAAAAAAAATTGTGATAAAGTGTTTTATTTTCCCCAAATTAAGCAACACCTGGTGTGATTTAAAGCTGACTCTGTAGTTTTCAGCCCCCATATTAAAAATCATTTAGAGGGGTGCCTGGGGGCTCAGTTGGATAAGTGTCTGTCTTTGGCTTAGGTCATGATCCCAGGACCCTGGGATCGAGCGCCGCATCAGGCTCTCTGCTAGGCAGGGTAGTCTGCTTCTCCCTCTCCCTCTGCCCCTGCTTGTGTTCTCTCTCTCATTCACTCTCTCTCTCAAATAAATAAGTATAATCTTTAAAAAATTTAAAAAAAGATAAAAACCATTTAGAATAGTGAGAGATATATGAGAATGTGAGTGAGAAAATCTTATGTCACATCTGCATTATTTACAAGGCTGGGGGAAAGTTTGTTTTGAATAAAGTATAATGGTTAAAGGACAACTTTAACAATAAAAATTATTGTTATTGCTCTCTTTTTGGCAGATAAAATGAAATCTTGGTAATTAATAATAAGTTTATAATTTGAAAATTATTCCTGATAATAAAATAAGAAAAAGCACCAAGTGGCATTTTTTTGGTATACTTTTACTGAATGACAGATAACTATAAATATTTAGATAAAGAACATGAAATAATTGGTAAAATATATAAAATGCCCAGTCTCTGGAACCAGAGCATTAGGTTCAAATTTAAATACTGACACTTAAACTAGTCATGGGACTTTGATTGAGTTGCCTCACCTTTCTTTGCCAATTTCTCTGTCCATGAAAGGTGGGTCATAATAGTACCTACCTTACAGGGTGTTATGTGGGGGGCTAGAGGGGGAGTCCCCAAGACCACCTTCAGGCTTGATGATTTGCTAGAACTCCCAGGATTCAGAAAAGCCATTACACTCCTAGTCATGATTTATTACAGTGAAAGGAAACAGATTATGATTAGCAAAAGGGAGGCAAAGTCCCTCTGCCAACTTCCAGGTGCTCCTTCCCAGCAGAATCCCATGGGGATGAGCTTCATTCTCCCAGAAACAATGTGTGACAATTTGTGTGAAGTGTGGTCCACCAGGGAAGAAGCTCAGCCGAGTTTTGGTCTCTCGAGTTTTAGTGGGGGGATCAGTCACTAAGCATGCAGCACCCGAAGATTAACCTCAGCTACTCAGCTTTTAGCCTCCCCCTTCCCCAAGCAAAAACAGGTGTTCACCATAAATGGATCTGGTCAAACTGAGAGCATAGGCCAAGGCACAGGCTACGAAAACTCTCTTATCAGGCAGACTATTTCAAGAGCTCAGAGGTTATTTTCCAGGAACTGGCCAAAGGCAGGCCTTCCACTGGAATGCGCAGGGTTAACCCTTGCCTAACCAGCGGTGATGAGGAATAAACGAGTTAATCCCCATAGAAGAATATAAACAAGAAATAGCTATGTCCCAGGATTTTGTGATGGTAAGCCCTCAAGTTTAGAATGATGGGCATTATGAACCTATGAAATATTTTAGCTAGGTCTGAATTAGTAAGAGAAGTTCCCGGTGAAACACCACATTCTAACATTTTGTCCTTTGTCCTTTACAGAGCTCTGAAGTCAGCAAAGCAATAATCAAAGAGCAGAGCTATTTGAGGACTACAACAGTAAAGCAGGTACAAGAATGATTCTCAGTAATTAACACATAATACTCATTTAGATTGATGAATAATTCAATCTTATAGTCCTTATTATTAAAAAAAAATTTAAAAAATGCTAATTCGGTGTCTTAGAAGATGTGTGACTGTATTTTATAGATGGCTGATCATATCCTAAAGAGGAATTGATTTCTATGTATACACTAAATTAATTTTGAGAGTTTCAGGTAGGCCAGGCCTAGATAGAAATGTGAAGGAATTAAATAATAATAATAATATTTTTTATTAAATCAACACATATTCATTAAAGGCCTATTATATGGCAAACACTCATCTGTGAGGTAATTGGTGATTTTATAGAATTGAACAAAACAGGATGGCCCATTGCTGCCCTTAAGGTGCTTACAGTCTTATGGAGGTGACATGAAATAAATAAGCAGATATCAACATATGAAAAAAAAACTGTGATAAGTGCAATGAAGAGAAATAGCAGTTTGCGGGAGAAAGTGTTGGGAGACAAGGAAGGAATCTATTGTGAACTGGCTAAACAGAGGGTATTTCTCTGGAAAGCAACATTTAAACTAAGAGTTAAAGTATGAGGCAGAGAGTCCCAGGAAGATGGAATAGCAGTGAATAAAGAAAATAATTGATAAAAGGATAATAAAGTGACTATAGCAAAGTCACAAATGTAGAGAAAGATATAAGATGAAGATGGGTTGATAATTGGATGAAAAAGAATATGGGAACTGGCCCAGTCCCATGGGACCTCACTGGCCATGGTAAGGGGCCTTTGGACCAGGTCTGCTGGGCTACTTTCTGCGCTTGGCATTTCTGTGAATTGTCACTTAGTCTTCTCTCCTGACCCCCCTGAGTAGAGATGCTTTCAGATCTACCACCTGACCCTACCTTCCTGCATCTGCCAAAGCACTGTGGAAATGTCTTAGGATTGTACAAAGTGATTCTCAATGTGTTCACTCTTTTGAATACTAGTTCCATGACATGTACCACATAAAAATGGTTTTGGGTCAAGAAATTTTGAAATTTTCTGAATACTGTAACACTTGCAGGAGCTTTAATATTAGAGGTTTTGAGAACCTATAATAAATAGTAAACAACCAAACATATATGTTTATGTCTATATGTATGTGTATGTGTACCATTATTTAACCTGGTATTTCCCAAAGCTATTTTTCAGAATTGCATTAGAAAATGTTTCCAAAGGTTCTTTCTTGGAAATATGTATTTTAAGAGGTTCCTTATATTTCTGAGGCTGGTCTTCTTTTAGATAATTTGACCTATTCAGTGGCTATGCACATTAAATGATATTAGATAATTTACTGATTTACTAGAATCTAGATAATTCAAGCTAGGAAAAAAAATCTGTTTGCTTCAGTGGTTTAGCTTTTTCAGGCAGAGGATTTTTCTTGACCTGAATTATATGGTTAATTGCTTCAAATCCTGATTATACTTTTCATGTGAAAATAATATGGAGTAAGGGCTCACTAAATAATTCTCATTATCAGTATTAGTAATATTTGTTCTCTTAAATCATGCAAAGGAAAACCATAAAAAAAGGTTTGCATCTCAGCTGCTCTGAACCTTATTCCTTTCCATTGAAAATATCTTATTCTCCTTGATTTGTAAAATTCTCATAATTTAAAAAAGTCTTAAAATGAGGAAAATGACTTGGGTAGTGCCTACTTTAGCATTTAAGAATGATTTGATTTTGTATAAAATGTGGAGATTTTGTATTTATAGCAATAAAATTTCAAGGAGCCAGAATATTAGTGTTAACTTACACTTATTCTAGAAGACAGGTGCTGAGAAGCATCTGTGTTGGAAAGGGCATTGACTTTTTTATATCAATTCAGCATTTCTCAATTCAGTTAACTATTCTTAAGACAATAAGAAAAACACATGTAGAATTCCCTGGGATTTCATAACTTAGAAACAAAAAGCCTTGTTTCATCCCCAGAAAGACAAAAGACAGACAGCTGTCCTTTAATTACTACTCTTGCAATTTGCTTTCTACTGGAGATGCCTCAAATTTGAAATCTAATTAGAAATCTTAATTGAAATGGCAGGGGAAAAAAAGAAAAAGAGAAAAAGAAAAAGAAAAGAAAGAAAAAGATTTACATGAAAATATGAAAGTACGGGTAAAAATAGAAATTGATAATATCTTAGCCAGATTGAATGAGTCGGCCTCTGGGGAACATGTTATCTGGCATGAAACTGAACTTGCTGTTTTCTCTTTCAAGAAGAATTTTCTTGACCAAATGACTAGTCTTTTAATCTTTATCAATTGTAATTTCCAGGGACTATATTTTGCTCAGGGTAGAAACAATGGTTTTGATGTTTTGAGGCCTGAGTTGAATCCCTGTTCCCTAACTTATTCCCTGTCTGATCTTGGACACATTTTCTAATCATATGCAATTTCAGTTTACCCATCTCTAAAATGGAATTTGAAATCCCATGCAACATGGTTTCTGTCTTCCTTGTCTTTTGACTTACACACTGACTGATATATAGTAGCAGATCTATATCTATTAGGTTTTAGAAAGGAAGGAAAGAAGAGAAAGAAGTAACAGGGAACAAAACTAAATTTGAGAATACATAAAATAATATCTAGCACAGAAGAGTGCAAATACAAAACATTCAGAAAGTGTTGGTTGATTCTGTACCCTGGAGGCAAAGACTCAAAACCAGATTCATTAATCCCTTTACTCAAACTTTTTTTTTTTTCTTGTAGGTATATTGGATTCTGCTCTGCAGATTGTAAACCCCATTTTAAAAGCATAGTGACATATTATTTCTGAATTACAGCACTTTGCATGCTGTTAGGCATGATAGTTGCTCAATTAATATTTGCTTAATTGAGTGAAACGGTGAATTAACAGTGCCAAGAGGATAAGCCACATTGTCCTATTTCCTGGTTTACAAACACCATATCTAACATCCTAAGCAAAAGCGGTTGTCCTCCCTATGAATGATTTCAGTGATAATGCAACCACTTCCTGCTGCTTCTCCATGCACTCTGCTCCCATCAGATTAGCCAATTTCCTGTTGCTTATGCATATTCTACATTTGTAGCTTTTTGTCTTTGCCTTCATCACCTTTATTTTCAATATTTTCTTCTTTTTTGTCTTACAATCTTGCTTTCTTCTTTAACCACTCTTTTCCCTCCTTTTATCTATCCCCACATTTTTGATGTACAAATTTCTCCAAGTCCAATTAAATATCATCACTGTGAAGCAGTCCCAGGTATCTCCTGAGATAACTATCTTAGCCCCCATTTTGTTTGATTGATTGATTGGTTGGTTGTTTGTTTTCAGGCACTATCCCTTATTCCCCATCTGTGGAAAGTAACTCTGACACAAAGCCAATGAAAGCTCAGCTGCATATGTTAATGGCTCTTTTCTTCCATTCTCTACTCCATCCTGTTTCCTTTTACCAAAAAACTCACCAAAGGAGTGAACTTCTGGCAGAGTTTACTGCTTGCTTCCACACTGGTGTCTGGGCAACTGGTGAGATGAATTTAGGCCATGAGTACCAGGTTGCAGTCACATCAGCTGTCTGAGTTTGGTTAGATTTCTGAATGTGTCCTTAGTTCTGGCTGCCATGTCCTCAGAGTCTGGAGTCTGGCTCAACACCCAGGGATCTAGGTGCCCTGATTCCCAGGACACCTCTCTGTGTCCCGTTCCCGCCAGCCTTATCTTATTTTGGGTAGCCCTTCCTCATTTATAATTTGGACACACACATGAGGCTGAGTACTGCCCCTCCACAAAAACCCATTCTACTGCTTCCCCATCCCTCACCCCAAACTCAAGGGAGTCCTTATTTATTGATGCCCATTCAGATCAAACTTGAGTTTATCAATTAATTCTTGGTAATTGGACTCTTGGTCCCTATAAATCAATACTTTATTCCCAGTTCCTTCTTCTTACTCCTTTGCAGAACAGATTCTTTTTTGCTTCCTTTCATGGTTCTTCATTCCTCTTGATTGAATTCACATTTATTATTATTATAGCATTCCATTTGTACCTCTCATAGTCCATTTTCCACTTTTCTAGCCATGTGAGTAATAGTAAATATTAATACTAATAATTCTAGTAACATTTATTGACTACTTGCTATATCTTCTAATCTTTTTGTTTGTTTTATATTTACTATTTAAAAATCTACACAGTAAAATTCATGCTTTCTGGTGTACAGTTCTAGACTTTTTGACAAACATGAATAGTCATGTACTCACCACCACAATTAAGATACAGAACACTTAACCTCAAAATCTTCTGTCTTCTACCCCTTTATGGTCAACCTCTCCTGCCCACCTCCAACCATTAGAAATCACTGATCTGTATTCTGTTTCTATAATTTACATTTTCCAGAATGCCATGTAAACTGAATTATACACTATGTAGCCCTTTGAATCTGGTTTCTTTCACTTACTGTAATGTGCCTAAGATTCATCTAAGTTTTGTGAGTATCAGTGATGCATTGCTTTTTATTGCTGAGTAATACTCCATCTTATGGACATACTTTAAGGTGATTATAAATTCATCATTTGAAGAAATTTTGAGTGATTTTGAATTTTTAGTTAAAAAAACATTAAAAAACAAGTTTTTGTGTGACCATAAATTCTATTTCTTTTGGGGGAAATAAACAGGAACAAGACTGCTGGGTGATTTGGTAGGTGTATGTTTAACTTTATAAGAAACTGACAGATTTTTTTTCTTAAGTAGGGATACTATTTTACCTTCCTATGATCAATGTACAAGAATTCCAATTGGTTCACATCCTTGTCAAAGATTGGCTTGCCAATTTAAAAAATATTAATTATAGCCATTCTAATAGGTATATAGTAATAGCTCATTGTGATTTTAATTTTTTTTTTTTCTAAAGGTCTAATGGTCTAAAGATCAGTTAGGGAGAACTGATATCTTAATAACAATAAATCTTTCCATTCATGAGCATTCTATATATATTCATTTAATAAATAGATAAATGTAATAAATAAATAATATATAAATACTTCATTTTATTTTATATTTTATCAGTGTTTTATAGATTATAACATTACAGATCCTGTACATATTTTGTTTGATTTATTCCAAAAATTTTTATGTTTTTGATACTACAATAATGGTATTTAAAAATTTTTTTTCCATTTTCATTGCTAGTTTATAGACAGTTGATTTTTGTATATTGACTTTATATTGTGCAACTTTGATAAACTTATTTTTCTAGCTTTTTTGTAGATATTTTTGGCTATTTTCTACATAGACACTAATGTTGTCTGCAAATAGAGACAGCATTAGTTATTCATTTTCTTTTTTTTTTTTTTAAGATTTTATTTATTTGAGAAAGAGAATGAGAGAGAGCACATGAGAGGGGGGAGGGTCAGAGGGAGAAGCAGACCCCCTGCTGAGCAGGGAGCCCGATGCAGGACTCAATCCCAGGACTCCAGGATCATGACCTGAGCCAAAGACAGTCGCTTAACCAACTGAGCCACCCAGGCGCCCTAGTTATTCATTTTCAATCTGTATGTCTTTTAATTCTTTTCTTTGACTTACTGCATTAGTTAAGACCAGCAGTATGAAACTGAAGTGGCAAGAAAACAGTGGAAGTATTAAAAAAAAAAAGTGGAAGTCTTACCTTATTCCTGATCTTAGGATTGTGTTGAGAACGCAAAGTGTTGAGTCTTTTATAATGCAGTTGTATTGATAGCTGTAGGATTTTTGTAGATGCCCATTATTGGGTTAAAGTACTTTCCTTCTATTCCTAATTGCTGAGAGTTTTTTATTTTATGGATGAGAGTTTTATTTTATGCATGTTGAATTTCCTCAAGTACTTTTTTCTGCATCTTTGGGATGATCAGATGCTTTTCTTTTTTAGTTTTTTTTGATATAGTGAATTGCATTAATAGAGTTTTGAATGTTAAAATAGTTTTGCATTCCTGGAAAAAACCTTCTGTATGCTGGTTTGTCCTGGAATAAACCCTTTTTATATACTACTGATTATATTTGTTATAGCTAAGATTTTGTTGATGATTTTTCGTGTAAGTTCATGAGATATTGGTCCATATTTTTCTTTTCTTATAGCATCTTTACTTTTGTGTCAAGATAATGCTGACCTTATAAAATGAGTTGGGAAGTATGCCCCATTTTCATTTTCTCAGAGTTTGAGATTAGATTGGAGAGTTTGAGTGTAGATTTATTAGTATTCTTCAAATCTTTAGTATAATTCACCAGGAAAGCCATAAAACCTGGAGTTTTATTTGTAGTATTTAAATATGAATTCATTGGGGCTCCTGGGTGGCTCAGTCTTTAAGCATCTGCGTTTGGCTCAGGTCATGATCCCAGGGTCCTGGGATAGACCCCTGCATTGGGCTCCCTGCCCAGCAGGAGGCCTGCTTCTCCCCCTCCCACTCCCCCTGCTTGTGTTCCCTCTCTCCCTGTGTCTCTCTCTGTCAAATGAATAAATAAAATCTTTTAAAAAATAAATTAATATGAATTCAACTTTGTAATAGGCACAGGACTATTCAGGTTATCTATTTCTTCTTGGGTGAAATTTAGTAATTTTTATTCAAGAAATTGTTCAATTTCATCTGTTACCTTTTTTAATCTTCACATTCTTCAGAAGAGTTCTTTATTTTTATATTAAGGTCAGTGGTCTAAATGATGTCCTCTCTTCCATTGCAATATTGTAATTTATAGCTCCTTTTTATGTTGGTCCATCTGGCTAGAGTTTATCAATTTTATTTATCTTTTCAAAGAAGCAGCTTTTGGTTTCATTGATTTTCTTAATTGTTTTAATTTTCAATCACATTGACTTCTGCTTTTGTTTTTATTATTCTCTTCCTTCTCCTTGCTTTGAGTTTAATGTACTCTTTCTAGTTTCCTAAAATGACATTTTAGATCATAGATTTAAGACTTTTCTAATATTAGCATTCTAAATTTCTGTCAATATCACTTCAGTTGCATCCCACAAATGTTGATGATTTGTATTTTCACAATTCCAATTATTTTCTAATTACTTTTGTGACTTTCTCTTTGGCCCAGTGGTTATATAGAAGTGTGTTGCCTAATTCTCAAACATTTGAGTTTTCCAGATATCTTTTTCTTTTTTTTTAAATTTTTTATTGTTATGTTAATCACCATACATTACATCATTAGTTTTTGATGTAGTGCTCCATGATTCATTGTTTGTGTATAACACCCAGTGCTCCATGCAGAATGTACCCTCTTTAATACCCATCACCAGGCTAACCCACCCTCCCACCCCCCTCCCCTCTGGAACCCTCAGTTTATTTTTCAGAGTCCATCATCTCTCATGGTTTGTCTCCCCCTCCGATTTCCCCCCCTTCATTCTTCCCCTCCTGCTATCTTCTTCTTTTTTTTCTTTCTTTTTTTTCTTAACATATATTGCATTATTTGTTTCAGAGGTACAGATCTGAGATTCAACAGTCTTGCACAATTCACAGTGCTCACCATAGCACATACCCTCCCCAATGTCTATCACCCAGCCACCCCATCCCTCCCACCCCACCCCCACTCCAGCAACCTTCAGTTTGTTTCCTGCGATTAAGAATTCCTCATATCAGTGAGGTCATATGATACATGTCTTTCTCTGTTTGACTTATTTCGTTCAGCATAACACCCTTCAGTTCCATCCACATCAGTTGCAAATGGCAAGATCTCATTCCTTTTGATGGCTGCATAATATTCCATTGTGTGTGTATATATATATATATATATATATATATATATATATATATATATACCACATCTTCTTTATCCATGCATCTGTCGATGGACATCTTGGCTCTTTCCACAATTTGACTATTGTGGACATTGCTACTATAAACATCGGGGTGCACGTACCCCTTCAGATCCCTACATTTGTATCTTTGGGGTAAATACCCAGTAGTGCAATTGCTGGATCGTATGGTAGCTCTATTTTCAACTTTTTGAGGAACCTCCATACTGTTTTCCAGAGTGGTTGCACCAGCTTGCATTCCCACCAACAGTAGATGAGGATTCCCCTTTCTCCCCATCCTTGCCAACATCTGTCGTTTCCTTACTTGTTAATTTTAGCCATTTTGACTGGTGTGAGGTGGTATCTCATTGAGGTTTTGACTTGGATTTTCCTGATGCCGAGCAATGTTGAGCACTTTTTCATGTGTATGTTGGCCATTTGGATGTCTTCTTTGGAAAAATGTCTGTTCATGTCTTCTGCCCATTTCTTGATTGGATTCTTTATTCTTTGGGTGTGGAGTTTGATAAGTTCTTTATAGATTTTGGATACTAGTCCTTTATCTGATATGTCAATTGCAAATATCTTCTCCCATTCTGTGGGTTGTCTTTTGGTTTTGTTGACTGTTTCTTTTGCTGAGTCAAAGCTTTTTATCTTGATGAAGTCCCAATAGTTCATTTTTGCCCTTGCTTCCCTTGCCTTTGGCGATGTTTCTAGGAAGAAGTTGCTTCGGCTGAGGTCAAAGAGGTTGCTGCCTGTGTTCTCCTTTAGGATTTTGATGGACTCCTGTCTCACATTGAGGTCTTTCAACCATTTGGAGTCTATTTTTGTGTGTGGTGTAAGGAAATGGTCCAATTTCATTCTTCTGACAGCATGTGGCTGTCCAATTTTCCCAACACCATTTGTTGAAGAGACTGTCTTTTTGCCATTGGACATTCTTTCCTGCTTTGTTGAAGATTAGTTGACCATAGAGTTGAGGGTCCATTTCTGGGCTCTCTATTCTGTTCCATTGATCTATGTGCCTGTTTTTGTGCCAGTACCATACTGTCTTGATGATGACAGCTTTGTAATAGAGCTGGAAGTCTGGAATTGTGATGCCGCCAGCTTTGCTTTTCTTTTTCAAACCAGATATCTTTTTCTTATTGGATTTTAGTCTAATACCATTGTGTTCTGAACACATATGATTTCAATTAAAAAAATTGTCCCAGTTTTAGGGCCCATGCCAAGAAATGGGGACTGCCTTCAGGTCAAAGCACAAGGAAAATGGGGAAAATGAAAAATTCACCTTCATGTGGTTTGCTTCTCCATGTTTTAGCTCCTTTTCACAATTTTCCTGCTTTTGTTTATTTTTTAAAATCCTCAGGTAGCTTGCTTTTTGTGTTTACTTCTAATCGGTGGAGATGGAGTGTTTTGTTGCACTGGTCAGTCTTTGCTGGAAATGGAATGCCTAAAACCTTTGCATACATTAATTTATTTAATTATCTCTATAATTAATTAGATAGGTATTACCATTTTACCAATTTATATTGAGAAAACTAAGGGATAGTATGGTTAAGGAGATTGCCCAAGGTCCCAGAGTAAGTGGCAGAGCCTCAGCATTTTGGATCCATAATAGGTTACTTTTTCCTTTTCCTTTCTTTCTTTCTTTTTTTTTTGTTTAAAATTTATTTATTTATTTTAGAGACAGAGAGTGTGTGTGTGTGTGTCTGTGAGCAGGGGGAGGGGCAGAGGAGAGAGAAAGAGAGAAAGAATCCAAGCAGACTCCCCCTTGAGCCCAGAGCCCAACACAGGGCTCCATCGCAGGACCCTGAGAGCATCACCTGAGCTGAAATCAAGAGTCAGATGCTCAACCGGCTGAGCCACCCAGGTGCCCCCAAAATAGGTTTTTTAACCACATTGCTGTACAACCTCTCTCATGACAAATTACTGTAACAGTAAGTGCCGTGTGAGAGGGATTCAGATGTGCATACCAGACTAACATAGAGTTAAATTATAAAAGAAAGACTACGGGGGGCGCCTGGGTGGCTCAGTCGTTAAGCGTCTGCCTTTGGCTCAGGTCATGATCCCAGGGTCCTGGGATCGAGCCCTGCATCGGGCTCCCTCCTCAGCCGGAAGCCTGCTTCTCTCTTTCACACTCACCGTGCTTGTGTTTCCTCTCTCACTGTGTCTCTCTCTGTCAAATAAATAAATAAAATCTTTAAAAAAAAAAAAAAAGAAAGACTACGGAACAATAACAAGAAATAATCAAACAAAAACACATTTATTAACTTTTCAGACAAAGGATAAAGGGTGAGGAAATTCTCAGAGTACTTTACTAAAGGGAAAAGAGCCAGGAAATGTTAAGTGCTAAAATGTGTCTGGGGTGGGGAGGGTGGGGAAGTGTGGAAATGGGGCAGGGGGTTAGGAGCAGAAGGGAGAAAAAGGTGTGGAGGTGGGTGTTATGCTGGTTACTCTATTTGAAGGATTGAAACTAGTACTTTGGCAAGGACAGAATATAAAAGGAAACTTTTCTATTTACACACTATATTCCATATAGAAGATGCTCAATAAATGCATATCATATGAATTCATGATTATGGTATTTCCTTTCCTTATTTCTAACACATAGGATCAAAGCAATCCTAGAAGTTGTAGGGCTTCAGCCTGAGATTGAGAAGATGGGAGAGGTAGAAGGAAAGTCTGTACATGTTTTATTCAGTATTTGGGCATAAATTAATGACATATTTTCACATAAAATTTGAGCTTGAATATCATATTGTCTCAGTGTCAATCCTTAATATCCTCTAGCTGATCACAAAAGATTAACCCACATTACAAAGAGGATTTGTCAAATCAATCCATGATTTTCTTAAGTTCCATGAGTTGCACCAGAGAAATGTTAGATGAATTTGCAGGTGGAACAATGGCTTGAATATCACTGCTCTGTCTCATTCTTTTTATGATTTTCTGTCCAATTCAAGTTTAGCAACTGAATTCTCTCTTTTTTTTTCTCTTTTTTCATTACATATTGTTTGCTCTTACTTTCATTGTAGTGTAGTTTTACTGAGTAAACATTTTAAGGTAGAATGTATGATTTTGTATATATTGGAGAGTAAGGGCCCTGCTTGCAGTGAAAGACCTGAGACTCATTATCTTTATGCAGTAGGCAGTATGAATGAGAAAACTTAGTTATACCATATTATGTTCTTGTAGATAACCTCAGGCACTCAATGAACTTCTCTGGAGAGCTAACGTGAAATTATAAAAACCACATATATGCATTTATTCTTGTCTATTATAATAAAAAGCAGAAGGTAAAATTTTAATTAAATTCATTATCTGTCTTACTTTGAAATTTCAAATTTCAAAAGAAAATAAGCAATTAATAATCAGAAACTATAATTTAATCAATACTAATTGGAACTTGAAATGTATCATCATAAGGAATTCAGTCAGTTCTGTGAATTAATAACTTCTGATGTCTACATTAGAAATATCCTGCAGATATATTCAAAGTTTCAGTTTTAGGTTTGCTTGAGCACACGGTGCTTAACTGGCCTTGGGTGTTTGTATGTGACAGTGTTCACAAGGGTTTGAGACATTTGATGTTGCTGAGGCTGCACTTCCTCAGAGTACTCTTTAGTACATATGAAGAAAAGAATCAACCTCCAGCCAAATTAAAATTCTTCCTGTACATCTCTGCTTCTTAAGATAGGCTTGAGATGGGCTGCTAGGAGTCATTATATTTGGAATATAGAGTTCTTTGAATAAAAGTATCAGGGTCAAAAAACTGTCATCTTAAGTGCAGACAATAAACTCCTATCCTTTACTTAGTTTTCCAGATCACAGAGGACATTAAAAATACCCAAGCATCTAGTGAACTGCTATATAACCCTCTTGTATTTCTTTAAACCTTTGCTGGGTGATAGCAATTTTTAAAAAGTGCCTTCAGGGCCTAAGACCAGGTTTTACAAGTTTTTGTGAAGTAAGCAAAACCCAATATGTCACATTAAGTATTTATAGAAGAAAAAGTTTCCGTGAGATTTCTGTCTTTTCTGGAATATCCAATGAAAGTTCCTTTTCTCTGTGTAACAAGTAAGAAGCAACCAAGAGTGTCATGCCCTGAAGAAAAGGGTAAAAAGCTCACCTCAGAACTAAAGAACTTCTCCCTAGTCCCAGCATGGCCACTAACCAGCTGGGCTCATGGAGCTCTCCTACCTCATTTCTAGGCCTCAGTGTTCCCATTCCTTAAATGAGACAACCACTGGTTTCTGTTAAGTCTCTTCAAAGCTATGTTCTGTTAGAACACTTAATTATAATTTTCTAAAGAGTGATGATGGGTAGGCATATTGTAACCAATCTGTTGCAAAGAGATGAATGAAATTAAATCAAGCATGTTTTCATGTCTACACTTTGTAATTCTTCAGGATGATTTCATTGTATGATGGACACAGCAAAATCTAACAAAGCAGATGGCAGACTAACTACATTCCCAAAGTTGGTCCAAGTACTTCCCCACAGGACATCAGGTCACTGTTAAAAATCTACGTAAATTATGGTGCAGATCTGATTGGTGCTGAGTTCTCAGGAAAGAAGGTGCTTTGTCACAGGGATTGACCGAGCCTCTCTCTTTTACTTTAAATACAGTGGACGCCAACATTGTTCTTATCCTAATTTGAAACAAACGAGCAACAATAGACTGATTTTTGATTTTCAGTGAACTAAAGGAATAGTCCCTCTGCCTGCTGAACTGAGTTCTCGGCATTGCTGCTTTGTGTTCTGTCTTTTGGAACATCAAGATTTTGCTAATTTCAGTGAGTATTCATTTAATACTCATCCTGACTCAGGACTATTTCTTGACTGAGATTGCAATCTCCAAAAGGGAGCCCCGTGATTCAAAGAAGCAAAAGAAGAAAATATTACCCCTTTATTTAGTAACCAGAATGGTAGATTTGGAGAATTGGATATGTTCAAATCATTAGAGCTTATTTTCGAACTGCAATTATTTAGATTTTTATTCTTGATTTTTTTCATGGCAGCTTGTCCACTGAAAGTATATTCACATCAGGACCAAGTAAAAGTTATAGAGATGAGTATGTCTCAATGAGACAGAATGTTATAAATAGAAGTATAAAAATATCTACCATGATGTATTGTTTTGTTTTGTTTTGCTTTGTTTTGTTCTTTCCTGCGGATTCTGGAACTTAGGCATTAAATGCTATATTGATATGTTACAGGTTTTCCAGAGATTTCTATTTTTAGGAAAGAAAATAATATAAATAAAATAAATGTCTCCTAGGCCTTCCTCCTATCTCTCTACATTTGCCCTAGTATCTTTTTTAAATGATAATAAAAGTTTGAGGATTTTTGTATGATAAAATTAAAAAGTGATGGCAGATAGAATAGAGAGAGGACTCTGGAATTAGAAACTCAAATTTACTTTCTTGTTTCTCCAATTAGTAAGTGGAGCAAATTACTTTTAACCTTCAGTTCTTCACCTGTGAAGCTGGAGTTGCATCTTAAATCTGTTATAAAGATTAATGTTATGCATATAATGTAATAACACAGAGCATGGCACATAATATATACTCAGAAAAGGCACATAAATACTCAGAAAATTATGGCTGCTGTTGACTAAAATGAATTTCAAAAGCAGTGGTAGAGAGTCTCTGTGAAGTGGATATTAGTAGAACATCCTTTGATTTGGTATTTACAAGAAAGAAAAGGAAGTGTACCACGCCAGTCAATTGTATTTTATTAAACCCTTTCCCCTCCACCTGTTTCCATGTGTCACTATAGTTTGAACCAATGTGTATTCTAAAACCCCCAGTCCAGACATGTTCAGTAAATTGATGGACTCTAGATGATCCTGCTTTTGATGTCATTAAGACACTAGTTCTTATTGTGAGCTGCATAATACACGTCCTGGCCAGCCTCCAGCACTTTCCAAAGTGTGGCATACAGTGACCTGGCTCTGTTTAGCTAGGTATTCAACAGAGTTGCCTTGGTCTGACCTTGCCAAGAGTCCAGCAGCAGAGCTAAGGCTGGAGAAAGCAAAGATCAAAGGAAGAAAGAGAGTGAGTACAATCAAGGTTGGGTTAGGGCTGGTCAGTGGAAAAAGTCTAATATAAAGAGGCCAACAAATAGGTGAGTAAAAGCGTAGGTGGGTGTCAAGGGCCCCAGGAAGACAATCCAGATTATAAAATTCTGGGTAGAAATGAAAGTAGGTAGGTTGTGAGTCAGTAGCTGGAGAGACTGAAGCCCAAGCCAGGATCCATGATAGCTCTTGGCATTAGTCTAGAAAGTCCATTAAGTGACATGGGCCTTTAGCCCATATTGGCTCTTTATTTGGTGGAATTCCATAGTCACTTCTCCCAATTTATGAGCATGGATTCTATGTAGTCTTCTATGCCTTAAAATGATGCTTCTCGTGCTTGAATGTAGATGGAAATCCTGTATGTTATAATGCAATTTCTAATTTAGCAGATCTGGGCTCTGGCTCAAGTTTCTGCATTTCTAACAAACTTCCAGGTGATGCACACTGCTGGTCTAGGGAACACATTTTGAGTGGCAAACCTTAAAAGACTGTTGCTGTTCAGCCTTGCTCAAGTCAGTGCCGCTTCCTTGTGGTAAAGATGAGGAGAATATTGCTGACTAACTCAACACTTAGCCCCAGAAGCTGGACTTTTGATCAGTCTGGAGCCCTGACAACTCTCATCTTTATTCTCCTTGTGACAAAGCAGGCTCACATTGAATTTAATATTGGTAGTAAAGCCATACAGACAATTTGGAGAATTCAATTGTCTCCTGACACAGTTGGTTTTCCCAGGCAGAAATGTTGGCCCTGAATGCTAATTCACTGCTCTGACAGCAGTTATCTTCTGCCTGGTTAGGGGCTTCATGAGTTAGGAAGGAAGGCCTTGACCTGAAATACATGAGTGATTTTTTTTTTCAGGTAAAATATTAAATTTGCCCATTTATGCCATTTTTCCTTGAAAGGACCCTTTTTCCTGAAACCATTTTTTTTTTTATTCTTCTATTCCTTTCAAATAATATAAATTAGAATAAATCCCTGTTACTGAGAATAGGGGCCTGGTTGCAGAACTTTGGATATCATTATCTCACAATGATGATAGCCTTCAAAGTACCCTGACATTTCCCATGAGGAAAAATAATCTGAGTAGGCAGAGGTAAATCCCCATCTGGATCATATTTCTGGTTTTACCTCTTCTTACATAGCATTTGGCTGACCCTGACAAGCCCTGTCCATCCACACTCCATCTTGTAAATTTCAGGTGTGTAGAGGGTTTTAAAGTGATCCGGCATTGTGAATTATATCTGGTTTATCAGAATGTCCTGGTTTCAGAAGTTTTGGGACACTGACATGAAGTGAACAAGTGTAGTGGGTTAGTTACCGAAAGGCTATACCATCACCATAATAGAGACTTGCTGTTGTGTTTATTTTTGAAATGGATAGAAATAATCATTTATTCAACATTTTATATCAAAGCATGTTTGGAAACCTAAACAAAAGCCACAGGTACATAGTGTCAGGAAGCCTCCAAAAATGCCTGCCTGGACTGCAGCCTGAATAGGCTAGAGAACATCTTTAACCAGAGGAATGCTTAGAACCTGAGCACGGCCCACCCTATGATGCTTTACATTCCTGTCGTCCTGGGATGCCACCTAGACCACAAGCACCTCCTGCCCTGTATCCTTGCCCCTTGTGTCATCCTCATTTTGCTATGGGCTTAGTTAGCCATGACTCAATCTCCCCCGGATCTTCTCACTTTTAAAATGTTACAAAACATCCTTGGGGTCTTCTGTTCCTATGGAAAACAGTTTCTTTCACCTTCTACCTCTTCAGAAAATGTTTCCTTAGTTTCTTCATCTTAATGGAAACCTGGCTTTCTGGTGTTTTCTGCTTCCCTGCTGCCTACTCTAATATAGACTGGCCATATACTACAGAGACTGGAGGCAGGACTACTATCTTCCTAGTAGCCACAAGAGGCCCTTTAAGCTGTTAGGACCTCATTTAAGATTGCTGATGTCTGGCTATACCACACCTCTACCCCTATTTACTGTGCTCATTGGCCAAATTCCTGCTTTCTTCAGACTCTTGTACTAGACACAGTCTTCCCCTGGTTCCCAGTCCTGTCTGCTATCCTCCTGGGAGATTTCAATTTCCGTGGAAATAACCCATTGAACACTCACGATGCACAGTTTCTTTTTCTTACTAGTGCTAGTGACCAACAATACCACACAATTTCAGCCACTCATTTATGCCCGTGGCAGTCCTCTGGACTTCTCATCACTTGGAACTGAATTATTCTCTCATCTTCCAATATGTTACATCTTTCCCCTTTAATGACTTCCCAATCAAATCTAAAAGCTGTTTGGTCATATTTGCATTATTACGTTCTTGGTTCCACTCTTCCCTCACGCATCAGCAGGCCAAACCCCTACACTGTCAGCTAAACTATCCTTCTCCACGAGACTGCTGAGCACTGTTGGGAGAAAGCCACACAGAGACCTCTACAAATCTGTGGTCTCCAGTTCTTGTTGGACCCATACATCTGCCTCCACCTGTTCCCTCATCTGGTACTCTTGAAGACCAATCCAAACTCCACCTTTCTTCTCCAAGCTCCTACCTAACTCCCTTCCCATTTCCTCTCAACACACGACTTTGCCTTTTTTAATTTATGAGTATTTAGGACATACCAAAGGTATAAAGAAAAATATAGAAGATATTCTGTATCTATTACTCAGTTTAATAAACGAAACTTTCCCAATACAGTTGAAGTTTCTTCTGTTCCCCTTCCTGATCACATCCCTCACACTCATCCTCCCAAACATCATAACGATTCTGATTTTAGTGTTTATCATGCATTTCTCTGTTACTGCACTTCATGTGTATGTACCCCTACATAATATAGAACTAGAGTACGATTTTACATGTTTTAAAATTTTCTAGAAGTACCATCATATCCCTCCCTCTGTCTTCCTGCCTCTCCTCATTCTTTCTCCTCTGTTCTTTATACTTTATGAAGTTAATCAATGTTGATATATGAAATGAAGATCCATTTTTTATAAAATGAATAGGCTACAATATATTTGTCCATTTTCTTATTGATGGACATTTAGCCTGTTTCAATATTTTTTAATTGAAGTTGATTTATTATGAAAATTCCTTTGTCTCCTGGTATGCATTTTCAAGAATTTTTCTAGAATATAACCTTAGAAGTAGAATTGCTTTTCAGCTTAGATCATTGATTTGAAGAACTTCTTTTCTAATATAAGCATTTAATACTATAAATCTCCCCTTAAGCACATTTTGATTTGTAGCATAGTGACTTATTATGATTTAAATGTACATACACACACACACATGTTTTTATTTTAGTTTGTTAGGGTTTATTTTACAACCTAGGATATAATCCTAGTAAATATTCTATGTGTACTTTGAAACAAAATCTATATCCTGTTGTTGTTGAATGAATTGTGTAATAACTGTCAATTAGGTCAAGTTGTTGGTAGTGTTATTTAAGTATTCTGTATCCTCACTGATTTTTTTGTCTACTTGTTTAGTCCATTGCCAAGAGAGGAATATAGATGTCCCTAAGTATATCATTGTGATTTATCTATTTCTCCTTTCAGTCCTTTAAGTTTTTGCTTCATGTACTATGAAGTTCTGTTGTTAGGTGCATTTACCTTTAGGATTGTTACATCTTCTTGGTGAATAACCATGTTATCATTATATAATGCTGATATTCTCTACATGAAATCTATTTTATTTGATATTAATATAGTCACTGCAATTTTCTTTTGATTAATGTTTCCATGATATAACTTTTCAATCCTTTTACTTTTGACCTATCTATGTCATTATATTTAATTATAAATATGAAGCATATAATCAGGTCTTTTTTATCCAAGCTGATAATCTTTTCTGTCTTTTAATTGGGGTGTGTGTGTGTAGCTTGCATTTAATGTGATTATTGACATGGTTTGATTAAAAACAAACATTTTACTATGTATCTTCTATCTATTCCATCTGTTTTTGTTCTTTTCCTCTGCTTTTAAATTTATTTTGTATTTTTTGTTATTCCATTTTACCTCCACTATTGGCTTATTATTTATACTTATTTTTAAATGTTATTAGTAATCACTCCCAAAATTACCATAAATGTTTTAATTAATTAGTCTACCTTCAAATATTTCAGTGATATAATTGTATACTATACTTTTAGTGTAAGAACTATACAACAATAACTCCCCATTCATCCCTATCATTCTTTCTTGCTGTTGACATTATGTTTTCTTTTTCTATATGCCATAAGCATATAATACATCGCTACTATTTTTGTTTTAGGCCAGTGTTTAGCAAACTGGACAGCAGGGCAAATCCTGAATATTAATTACTTTTACAAATGAAATATTGTAACACAACCCTTCCTCTTTGTTTATGTATTGTCAGTGGTTGCTTTTACACTACCATAGCGGAGTTGAATGGTTGTGACAGAAACTACAGTCAAAGAACCTAAAATATTTACTGTCTGTCTTTCACAGAAGTGTGCCAACCCCTGCATTAGGCAGTTATCTTTTATAGTCACTACAGGAGAGAAAAGATGAAATTAACATCTACTTTCATTTATACCATTTATAGCACTCTCCATTTCTTTTTGTAGACCCAAGTATCTCTCTGTTATGTCATGCATGAAGAGCTTCCTTTAGTATTTCTTGCAGTGCAGGTCTGATGATAATGAATTTGTCAGGTTTTATTTGTCTGGATAAAAGTCTTTATCTCTCTTAATTTTTATACGTTATTTCTACTTTGTATAAAATTCTGGGTGATGTTTTTCTTGTTTCAGAACTTACAAGATGTCACTTACATACTAACAAGAAATCCAAAATATTTTCTTATTTTTGTTACTCTATATGTAATTTGCCTTTTTTTTTTTTGCTTTGCTTGCTTTAAAATTTTCTCTTTATTTCCATTTTTCAGTAGCTTGAATATGATATACATAGAATTTTTTGGTTTGTTTGATTTGCTTATTTGTTTATTGGGGTATGTGGGTCTCATTATTGTGGTATTTGCTGAACTTCTTGGATTGGTGTCTTGATACTTAATATTTTTAGAAAATCTTAGGCCATAATCTCTTCAAATACCTATTCTGTCTTTTTCTTTCTTCTGAGATTCAAATAACACATATATTTTGTTTGGTATTGTATCACAGCTTTTGAATGCTCTCATGCATTTTCACCTCTTTTCTTTGTGTTTCAGTTTATGTAATTTCTATTAGCCTCTTTTCAAGTTCACTTATTTCCTTGATGGTATCATATCTACTAATGAGATTGTTAGAACCATTCTTCATTTCTGTTTTTGTTTTATTGTTCCTAGGATTTGCATTTGATCATTTCCAATAGTTTCTATCTCTGCTCAAATTCTCCATCTGGTCATGCAAGTTATCCACCTTTTCCATCAGAGTCTTTAATATATTCTAATAGTTCCAACATTTGGGCTGTATATGAATCTGGTTCTCTTGATTGCTTTTTCTCCCTCTTTTTCTGCTGACTATTTTTATTTGTCTTCATCTTCGTCTTTGTGTTCATCTTTGTGTTCATCTTCTTTGTGTGGTGTGTAGGATAGTACAGTATGAAATAAATAGTACTTATGTGGGTGCCTGGGTGGCTCAGTCGGTTAAGCGACTGCCTTCGGCTCAGGTCATGATCCTGGAGTCCCGGGATCGAGTCCCGCATCGGGCTCCCTGCTCAGCAGGGAGTCTGCTTCTCCCTCTGACCCTCCTCCCTCTCATGCTCTCTGTCTCTCATTCTCTCTCTCTCAAATAAATAAATAAATAAATAAATTAATTAATTAATTAATTAATTAAAAAAAATAGTACTTATGCCTGGAAGGGGCATTTCTCTTTTTCTATTAAGCCTTTAATTTGAGTCAACCTAGTCAGTAACTGACCTGGGTTTGGGTTTTGTTATTGCTGTGGCGAACTTCAGTGCATCACCAGTTTAAAATTCCTCTAGCATTCATTTGTACTTAGAGTGGGGTTTGGGTGGCCAGAGACTTTGTTCTCCACTCTCCACTTAAGGCTTTTCCTCATAGCTTTTACCTAACAGGTTTATTGTTCATGCTTTTATGCCTCCCCTGGTGGTAGGCTGCTGCTAGTAGTTTCCTAGTGTTTGCTGGACTGGTAGTTGGGATTAGAGACATTCTCTGTTGTACTATTTCAGCCTTGATTTTAGGCAAACTCTGTATTCTTGGGTCTTGGGAATAAAGCTTTCTCAGCAGTCCTGTCCTTCTCTTAGCACTAGAGGATCAGAGGATCTCTGATGATCTGATCCCAGGAAACTTCTCTGTGCCTCTCTTAATTACAGTGAGTCTTCACCTGTGCCCTGATGGCAACAGTCTGCAATTTTTGCTCTGTAGGGAGGGGGACCCAAGTGGTGTGTCTTCAGTGACTGCTGGCTCCCCTCTCGCAGGCCTGGATCACCAAGGGATGCTTTATCCAGATTCCCAGTTTGTTTCCAATCTTTCTCATGAGCATCTGGTGAGGATAAAGAAAAGTCTGTTAGTGAATGCACACTACTCTTGAATTTATGGCTTTCAGTATCTCTGTACTTTCATAGTAGCCCTTTCAGTAAGTCATTACATAGTTTGACTGAATTCTTATTACCAGCTTATGTGAGGCCTGACATCTCTTCCTTCTGTGGAGGGAAGCTCTGTTCCATGAAGGCATTTGCCTTTTCATAGATTTTAGGCTAGTTGGATTCTCTGAGACTTCTGCTCTCAAATTAGTTAAGGAAAATTTGTGATTTTATATATTCAGCTTTTTCTTGAGTTTATAGTGGGAATAATAGTCTTTACATTTTTGTATAAACTGAAGCCGAAAGTTTCTGTTACAAATATATTTCCCTAGTATATAATTTGTTACCTCATTTTTTTGGTATCTTTTACTTATAGAATATGTTTTTATTTTAATGTAGTCAGATTTATTAATATTGCCTTTATGGACTGTGCTTCTGAAGTCAGGTTGAGAAATATTTTGCATTCCATAGTTATAAATATGCTTTATTCTTGAATGGGAAAAAATGAGGCCATTGGGGAGAATATCCTCAAGTTTCTGTTCATACTTTTCAAATCATGCCTCATTTTCTCTTAACCCCCCTCCTCTCATTACAGCAGATTATATCATCTAATTTTTTCTTGCCCCATCAATTATCTCCCATTCTCCTTAATCTTCAATTTCTCTTTTGTTGTTCTGGCCATGTCCTTTCAGCATTTATATATGCTCAAGTGTCCCCATTCTTTTTAAGAAAACCCATCACTTTTTCTTTCTCTATTCTTTTATTTTCTCCAGTTGTATTGAGAGATAATTGACATACATCACTGATAAGTTTAAGGTGTACAGCATGATGGTTTGATTTACATATATTGTGAAATGATTACCACAGTAGACCTAACATCCATCTTCTCATATAGATACAATAAAAATAAAATAAAATAAGAAAAAAAGAAAAGAAACTTTCTCCTTATAATGAGAACTCATAGGATTTACTCTTAACAGCCTTCTTATATATCATACATCAGTTTTAGCTGTAGTCATCATGTTGTACATTACACCCCTAGTACTTACCTATCTTATAACTGGAAGTCTTTACCTCTTGACCACCTTCCTCCAATTTCACGACCCCTACCCTCTGCCTCTGGTAACTGCAAATCTGATCTTTTTTTCTGTGAGTTTGTGTGTGTGTATGTATGCGTGTGTGTGTGTATGTGTGTGTTGTCTTGTTTGGATTCCAGATACATGTGAGATCATATAGTATTTGTCTTTCACGGACTTATTTCACTTAGCATAATGCTTTCAAGGTCCATTCATGTTGTCACAAATGGTAGGATTTTCTCTCTCTTTTTTTTTTTTATGGCTGAATAACATTCCATTGTATATATAATTCCTCAATTTATTTATTTATTTATCTGTCTATGGACACTTACCTTGTTTCCCTGTCTTGACTATTGTAAATAATGCTGCTATGAACATGAAGGTGCAGATATCTTTTTCAGTTAGTGTTTTTATTTTCTTTGGATACATTTCCAAAAGTTGAATTGCTGGATCATATGGTAATTCTATTTTTTTTAAAAAAATTTGAGGATCCTCCATACTATTTTCCATTGTGGCTATACCAATTTGCATTCCTACCAACAGTTCCCACAAGGGTTCCCTTTTCTCCACATTTATGGCATCATTTGTTATCTCTTGTCTTTTTGATGATGGCCATTATAACAGACATGAGGTGATATCTCATTGTGGTGTTAAATTGCATTTCTCTAATGACTAGTGATGTTGAGCATCTTTTCATTTACCTGTTGGCCTTTTATATATCCTCTTTGGAGAAATGTCTATTCAGATCCTTTGCCCATTTTTTTAATTGGGTTTTTATTGATTTTTTTTATGTTAAATTGTGTGGGCTTTTTATATATTTTTGGATATTAACCCCTTATCATATATTTGGTTCACAAATATTTTTTCCTATTCCACAGGTTATCTTTTCACTTTACTGATGGTTTCTTCTCCTGTGTAAGTTTGATGGAGTCCTACTCATTTATTTCTGCTTTTTTGCTTATGCTTTAAGTGTCATATCCAAAATTCCATTACCAAAACCTATGTCAAGCTTTATTCCTATTTATTCTTCTAGGAGTTCCATGGTTTCTTACATTTAAGTCTTTAATCCATTTTAAGTTAATTTTTGTGAGTGGTGTAACATAATGGTTAAGTTTTATTCATTTTTTAAAATATTTATTAGAGAGAGAGAGAGCAGGGGAAGGGGCAGAGGGAGAGAATATCCAAGCAGAATCCTGCTGAGTGTGGAGCCTGGCATGGGGCTTGATCTCACAAGCCACAAGATTAGGACCTGAGCCAAATCCAAGAATCAGAAGCTTAACTGTCTGAGCCACCCAGGCACCCCAAGTTTCATTCTTGTACATGTGAATATCCAGTTATCCCAGCACCATTTATTGAAAAGACTGTCTTTTCTCCATTGAGTATTCTTGGCTCCCTTGTCAAATGTTAGTTGACCATATATGCTTTGGGTTATTTCTGGCCTTTTGATTCTGTTCCATTGGTCTATTGCTCTGTCTTTATGCTAGTACCAATGTTTTGATAACCATATTTTTCTAGTATAGCTTGAAATCAGGAAGTGTGATGTCTTCTGCTTTGTTCTTCTTTCTCAGGATTTCTGTGACTATTTGGGGTCTTTTGTGGTTCCATCTATGATTTAGGAGTGCTTTTTCTTTACTTTGGTAAAAAAAAAAATGCCATTGGAATCTTGGTAAGGATTGCATTAAATTTATAGATGACTTGTGATAGTATTGACATTTTAGCAATATTAATTCTTCCAGTCCATGAATGTGGGGTGTCTTTCCATTTATGTGCGTCTTCTTTAATTTCTTTCATCAGTGTCTTGTGGGTTTCATAGTAGAGAACTTTCACCTCCTTAGTTAAATTTACTCCTAAGTATTTTATTGTTGGTGCTATTTTAAATGGGTTTTATTTCCTTATTTCTTTTTTTTAGAAAATTCATTGTTGGGGCACCAGGGTGGCTCAGTCAGTTAAGCATCTGACTCTTGATTTTGGCTCAAATCATGATCTTATGGTCCTGGGATTGAGCCCCATGTGGGGCTCTGTGCTCAGCATGGAATCTGCTTGTCCCTCTCCCTCTGTTCCTCCCCCAACTCTCTCCCCCTCACAAATAAATAACTAAATATAATCTTTAAAAAAAATTGTTAGTATATACAATTTTGAATGCTAATTTTGTATCTTGAAACTTTACTGAATTCATTGATTAAATATAACAGTTTTTTTGGTTGAGTTTTTAGGATTTTCTGTTTATAAAATAATGTCATCTGCAAATAGAGAGTTTTACTCCTCTTTTCCAATTCTGATTCCTTTTATTTCTTTTTCTTGCCTGATTGCTCTAGCTGGGACTTCTAGTACTAGTTGAATAGGAGTCATGAATGTATGCTGCTTTGTCTTGTTCCTGATTTTAGAGGAAAAGTTTTCAACATTTCCCCATTGAGTATGATAACTGTGGGATTGTCATTTTTTGTTTTTATTATGTTGAGATATGTTCTTTCTATGACAAATTTGTTTAAGAGTTTTTATCATGAACAGATGTTAAATTTTGTAAATGCTTTTTCTGCACCTATTAGATGATCATATGATTCTTTTCTTTAATTCTATTAATGTGATCTATCACAGTAGATGGATTTGTGTATGTTGAACCATCCTTGCATCCTAAGAGTAAATCTTACTTGGTCGTGGTGTATAATGTGCTGCTGAATTTGGTTTGCTCATATTTTATTGAAAATTTTTGCATCTATATTCATCATGGAAATTGGCCTGAAGTTTTATTTTTTAGGAGTGTCTCTTCCTGGTTTTAGTATCAGGATAACGCTGGTCTTATAAAATGAGTTTGGGAGTATTCCCTCCTTTTTAATTTTTTAGAAGAGTTTGAGAAGTATAGGAGTGAATTATTCTATAAATGTTTGGTAAAATTTACCAGTGAAGCCATCTGGTCCTGGACTTTTTTGTTGTTATTGGGAAAGTTTTGATTACTGATTTAATTTTTTTACTGGTAATTGGTCTATTCATATTTTTTGTTCTTATTGATTCAGTCTTGTAAATTGTATGTTTCTAAGAATCTTTTTTCATTTCTTCTTGGTTGTCCAGTTTATTGTTATACAGTTGTTCATTATGATCTCTCTCTCTCTTTTTAAAGATTTTATTTATTTATTTGGGAAAGAGAGAGAGAAGAGCATAGAGGAGGGGCAGAGGGAAAGGAAGAAGCAGACTCCATTGAGCAGGGAGCCCAATGCGGGGCTCAGTCCCAGAACTCTGGAATCATAACCTGAACCAAAGGCTGACGCTTAACTGACTGAGCCACCTAGGTACTCTCATCATGATCTCTTATGGTCCTTTGAATTTCCATGGAATCAGTTATAGTGTCTCCTTCATCATTTATAATTTTATTGATTTGGGTTCTCCTTTTTCCTTGGTTAGTCTAGCAAGGAGTTTGTCAGTTTGTTTACCTTTTGAAAGAACCAACTCTTAGTTAATCTTAGTTAACCAACTCTTGGTTAATCTTTTCTATTTTTTTCCTGTTATTTATTTCATTTATTTCTGCTCTAATATTTATGATTTCCTTTATTATGATAACTTTGGGCTGTTTGTTCTTCTTTTTCTAGTTCTTTAAAGTGCAGGTTAAGTTATTTATTTAGAATCTTTCTTGCTTCTTAATGTAGGTATTTCTGCGATCTTCTTTCTTAGAACTGCTTTTGCTGCCTCTCACAAGTTCTAGTACATTGTGTTTCCGTTTTCATTTGTCTCAAGAAACATTTTTTTTTCTCCTTTAATTTCTTCTTTAATCAATTGGCTATTCAGGGTAGTGTTGTTTAATTTCCATGTGTTCCGTGTATGAATTTTCCAATTTTCCTCTTGTTTTTTATTTCTAGTTTCATGATGTTGTAGTCTTAGTCTTCTTGAATTTGCTAAGTCTTGTTTTGTGCCCTAACACATGGTCTATCCTAAAAAATGTTCCATGTGATCTTGAGATAAATATATATTTTGCTATTGTTGGGCATAATGTTCTGTATATATCTGCTGGGCCCATTTGGTCTGTAGTGTTGTCCAAATACATTTTCTTCTTCATTTATTCTTTGTCTAGATGATCTATCCATTGCTGAGAGTGGAGTATTAAAGTCCCAAACTCTTATTGTATTTTTGTTGATTTTTCCTTTTATCTTTGTTTTTGTTTTTTTTTGTTTTGTTTTGTTTTATTTTGTTTTAGCTTTGTTTTTGCTTTATATATTTAGATGCTATAATATTGAGTGTATATTTACAATTGTTGTACTTTCTTGATGTATTAACCCCTTTATCATCAAATAATGACCTTCTTTGTCTCTTTTTACCATTTTTAATTTAAAGTCCTTTTTGTCTGATAGAATTATAGCTACCCCTGCTTTATTTTGGTTACCATGTTCTTGAAATGTCTTTTTCCATCCCTTCATTCTCAGTCTGTTTGTCTTTAAGGCTCAGGTGAGTCTCTTGTGGACAGCATATTGATGGATCTTGTTTTTTTTAAACCATTCAGCCATTCTATGTCTTTTATTGGAGAATTTAATCCATTTTCATTTAAAGTAATTATTAGTATGTGAGGAGTTACTTTTGCCATTTTGTCAATAATTTTCTGGTTGTTTTGTAGATCTGTTGATCCTTATTGTTGTGTTTGTTTGTTTGTTTTATCTTATTGTCTTTTTTGAGTTTTGTTTTTTTGGTATTTGTATGCTTTGACTTTTTTGTCATACTCTTTTGAGTAATTACTACAGGATTTCTTTTAAGATCTAAAAGATCTTAAACTTACATTTTAAGTTTAAATTTAAAAATATATTTTAGAAAAATCTAAAATATCTTAAACTTATAACACTCTAAACTGGTAACAACTTAACTTCAATAGAGTTTGTAAATTAACACTTTTACTTCTCTTCCACCTTGCAGTTTAGGCTATTGCTATTACAATTTACACATTTGCTTGTTTGTTTAATAGTGTTCCTAATAAGAGATCATTGTTGTGATGAACACTGGGTGTTATACACAACTAATGAATCATTGAACACTACATCAAAAACTAATGATGTACTATACAGTGGCTAACTGAACATAAAAAAAAGATCACTGTAGTTATGATTCTTTTAACTGCTTTTTTTAAACTTTCTAATTAGGGTTTTAAGTAAATTATGCACAACTACTGTCAGATTGCAGAATCTATCTATGACTCTATATTTACCATTAGATATCCAGTGAGATTTATACTTTTTATATTTTTATGATTTAATTAGTGTTGTTTTACTTTCTCTTTTTTTAAATATTTTATTTATTTATTTATTTTTTTTTTTGCGAGAGAGAGAGAGAGAGAGAGAGAGAGTGAGCATGCATGCATGATTGGGGAAGGGGGACAGAAGGAGAAACGGACTCCCTGCTGAGCAAGGAGCCCAACAGGGGGCTCAGTCCCAGGGTCCTGGGATCATGACCTGAGCCAAAGGCTGACACTTAACTGACTGAACCCCCCAGGCACCCAGTGTTCTTTTACATTCTTTCGAAGAACACCCTTCAGCATTTTTTGTAAGGCAGGTGTGGTAATGAACTCCCTCAGCTTTTGTTTGTCAGCAAATTCTTTTTCCTTACTTTGCTTCCAAAGGATAGCTTCACCAAGTATAAAATTCTTGGTTGACAGTTATTTTCTTTCAATATTTTGAATATGTCATCACATTCTCTCCTGGCCTGAAAAATTTCTGTTGATAAATCTGCTAATAGTCTTATGGTGGTTCCCTTGTATGTAACTTCTCTCTTTTCTCTTGATGCTCTTAAAATTTTTTCATTGTCTTTGTCTTTTGACAATTTTAATTAAATTACTATGTCTCAGTGTAGCCCTATTTAAGTTTAACCTCTTTAGAATCTTTTGGGCCTCATGGATCTGGATGTCCATATCTCTCCCCAGGTTCAGGAATTTTTTAGCTATACTATTTTACATATACTTTCTGCCCCTTTTTCTTTCTCTTTTTTTCTGGCATTTTCATAATGTGCATATTGTTTGTTTTTATTCTATTCTATAATTTATGTAGACTTTCTTCACTCTTTTTCATTATTTTTTTCTTTTTCCTTTTCTGACTGGTAATTTTCAATGTCTTATCCTTTAGGTGAGTGATTTTTTTCCTTTTTTGCATGGTCAAGTCTTCTTTTAAAACTCCCTGTTGAGTTATTCAACTCAGTTATTGTATTTTTCAACTCTAAAATTTCTATTTAATTGCTTTTTAGATGGTAGCTATTTCTTTTTTTTTTTTAAGATTTTATTTATTTATTTGAGAGAGAGAGAATGAGAGACAGAGAGCATGAGAGGGAAGAGGGCAGAGGGAGAAGCAGACCCCCTGCCGAGCAGGGAGCCCGATGTGGGACTCGATCCCGGGACTCCAGGATCATGACCTGAGCCAAAGGCAGTCGCTTAACCAACTGAGCCACCCAGGCGCCCAGATGGTAGCTATTTCTTTATCAAACTTCTCATTTTGTTCATGCACTGCTTTTCTAATTTTATTTAGTTGTGTGTCTGTATTTTCTTGTAATTCACTAGACTTCTTTAGATGATTATTATGAACTCTTTGTTTGGCAGTTCTTAGATCTCCATTTATTTAGGGTCAGTTATTGGAACTTTATTAATTTCCTTTGGTGATGTCATATTTACCTGATTTTTTGTGTGTGTGATCTTTGTATCCTTATTAATTCTATCTGGTTATTTGAATAATTGGGCTCCTCTTCTAGACTTTACAAGTTTTCTGTGGTAGAGACAGCTCTTCAACAGTCAGCTCAGTTCGGGTTTCCGGGTGTCTTCTGGTAATGTCCTTGGGCAGGTGGGGCCTGCTATTATGCTCTATTTTTGGGCAAGCTCTGAAGGGGGTGTGCAGGTTAAGTGCCACTGGCTGAAAACAGTTGGATAGTATTATGGGCTTTGTTCCCTACCCAACTGAAGCTGTAGGATGGGCTCCATGCTTGCCTGGATTCTCTGGTGAGGCTTACTAGATGGTCAGGACTGGGTTTAATATTTGGTAGTGGGTAGAGCTATGAATTGACTTCCCTGACTTGGCAGGGCAGTTAGGATGGGACTCAGGACCTTTAGAATTTATTTTGGGGACCTGAATCAAGCCAAAGTGTGCACTGAATTAATTCCCTGATCCAGTGAGATAACTGGTTGTGCTCTACAGATAGGGGAAGCCACAGGCTGTTCTCTCTGTTCAAGTACCACTGTATGTAGGACTCTAGAATGAGCTATGCAGCTTCCCACATGCTCTGGTTAGGTTCCTTGGTTGGACAGACTGAAAATTGTATTCAGAGATAAGTGGGGTTACAAATTAGATTCTGTGCCCAGGAGCAGTGGGAGAAGCAGCTCTAAAGCCATAAAGCTTTTTATTTGTTGTCTTAACTCAAGACAACCCCCACCCCAAGTTTCCTGAATAAACATGGCCACTAGGTTTGTTCTGCAAACTGATTGGCTCTGCCTGCCCACCTCTCAGCTGAAGTGCCACAGGGCCACACAGCTTCCTGGAATTGCCAGCCGTTCAGGTTGGATGGAGCTGGAAGACACTCTCTACAGTATATCTCAGCTCCCTTGCCTAGGCAGTAGGGGAGGGGCTGCTCTAGGCTACTCTCCATTTCCCAAACAGGTTCTCTGGTTGAGAGGAATGGGAGCTAACCTCACCCTTGTCTGTGAATTAATCCCCTTGTCTGTGTCTAGCATGGGAACACTTTATACTGGCTTTGCTCTGGGGGTGATCCGCTCTGTCTGCCAGACTCTTAGTTTGAGTACCATAAGTCTGCAAAGCTTCCAGGAATTGTCATCAGAAGATATTCTTGGCTCCCTTGCCTAGGCAGGAGGAGAAGGTGCCACTGCAGGGTAGCCTCAATTTCTCAAACAGGCTTTCTGGTTGAGAAGGGCTGGGAACTACTCTCTCTTAATTTAATGACCTTGTTTACTTGAGAAACACCCATTAAGTAGGGTGATCATGTCATTCCCTCAGTTGTTCTTCTCTGCAGCTCTTCCTGTCATTGCCAGTGCCTTTACCAGCTGACTTCTCTTCTTGCTCCCCTGAATGGTTTTGTGCCTTAAGGTTCAGCCTTCAGTCATCCCTTTTTCTCACTACATGCACTTGCTTTCAGTGAATTCATGTATCTCTTTGACTTCAACTATTAGCCAATGATTTCCAAAAATATACTTTTACAGCCTTAATATCTCTCCTGAAATCTAGACTCATGTGTTGAACTGTTTTCTTAATATTTTAAGACATTTCAAAAACAAAATGGTTAGAACTAAACTCATCATCCTTGACTAAAATCCCTCCTTCTTTATACTCCAGATAGTTAATGGTCCATAATTTACTGCTTTTTACCTGAAATTCCTGTCTTTCATCATCTCAATTCTAAATTATATCTAATTCCATTACTAAGGCTAGGTAATTCCATTTAATAAATAGCCCTTTACCCTAAATAATTTTCTTTGGAGTCCAGATTCTCTTCTCTAGTCATCTGTTTCTATTTTGACCTAGATTCTCTTTATTATTTTATTTTCCTAAAATATTAAAATAACCTCCAAACAAGTTAGTTTCCTTATTAAGTTTCCACCTTCTAGTACATTCTCTACTTCGACATCCAGTACACTTTCTAAAAATCAAATAGAATCATGTCACTCTCTTACAATAGGTATATTTAATGTGGCTTCTTTCTGCACTAAGAATTAAGTTTAGTCTCTCTAGCTGACTTTTTAAAATATATCTGTGGAAAAAAATAATAAAATAAAATAAATTTGTGGTATGTAAAAATTTAAATCTATTCTTGTGCATGATCTCTAAACCAAAAAATTTCCAAAAAGACACAGAAAAGGAACTATTGTACTTAACCATAACCATAGGTAAATGCTGTATTTACCACCTAGAAAATGTAGTGGTTTTCTAGAGTTTTTCTAGTAATATAACTGATTCTTTCTGAGGAATGTCTTTTGTTAATAGGTGTCAAATATGAAATTTGTCCTCAAATGCAACAAAGGTAGACTGAAAGTGAATAAAATCAGAACAGTTGTCCTATGATCCATGTCTTATGTATTTGGCTTCATTCTCTGTGAAACTGAATTTATTTTTCAGTTTTGAATGGGTGAGGTATGCCTATAATGGGACCATGTTAGTGTTTGTAGGCATCTTCAGTCCTCTCCATCCACCCAAAAATGCATACTCACTCACACAGAGAGTTGACATTTATTTTGTTAATTATTCACCATAGTGTGCTGAGCTGTTGTTTTGCTAGGATTTACCCATATTGCCTTATTTAGGTCTCCTTTTCAATTTTTAAGATAACTGATCAAGATTAGGGGTTGGGTTTTTGGTGAAGAAATATGAGGAAGTTAACAAAGTCCTTGTGTCCAAGTCCCACATGCATGGCAGTCTTTCATAGATATTATCCCACTAATGCTAATGAATTTGTCATAGAATGTGGTTCCATGAATATGTGTCTGTCCTTATCAGAAGAGACTTCTAAATTTAAATAGTCAAAAAAATAGAAAGCATTATCTTAATTCAAAATATAATTTTCAAATCGATGGATTTGGTCTAATTGATAGCACAATGACCTTTACCCCAGGCTTTTATTCTTGGTTGTATCCTGAGTAGCCAATGTGTATTTATCTGCAACTTTATTATAATATTTTCTAAAGATTCAAGATGCTTTCTGGATTTAATTTTTGCTAGATGATCTTGAAAAACCCGAGCAGAATTACAAATGAAGCTGCTTTGTTAAAACAACAAAGACTTAGGCTGTGGAATTGTAAAGTTGCATTATTCCAAACCAAACTTGATTGTCACTATCTCTTTAAACAACATTGGGCAGACATTTAAAGATTTTTTATACATTTTAATTCAGGTGGTAACTTGACTTAAAACAACACATTCTTGGTCATATATATCAGGCTAAATATCAAAATGAATTTGAAACTATTGAGACTGTCTGCAGAGGATATTGAATTCTTGGAGAGGCTTTCTCTCCCCCATGCTGATTTTCATCATTTTACTGTTACTTTCATTTCCCTTTGAGCTTTAGCTTTTTAGAATTATTATTCATTCTTTTCACCATATACCCTGATCATTAACCAATTAAAACTTTATCAGGCAGAGAAGCAAGACACTCTATGGATAATGATGAGGTTGGAAACTCTCTTGTACAACTTGTTGGCTCATATTGGAAGAGTGTCATGCCAAATTATCTTTATGTGCTCATGAATAATGTTCTAACAAGGGTGGATGGAGAGATGAGCATAAAGCGTAGTTCTAATGGAAGGAATAATAATAATATTCACTTTGGCAACACATGCTAATGCCTTGACAAGATGCTATCTGCTCTTGCTATTAAATTAGATGCATATTAAGTTAGCAGACCCTATTGCTATCTACTATTTTACAGAATGAACTAGAAGAGAAAGAATACACCTTTCAGCATCTACAAGTCCCTCATATGACCATAAAATAATTGCATAGAGCATACCCATTTAACTTAGAGTTTATGGCACATTAATTGGGTGGATTGATCTTGAAAATAAAAGTGAGTCAGGCAGGAAGGAAACTGTAGTTTCTACCTACCTTTAATTCTTTACACTGAACTCAAATAACTGAGATTTTTGCTGTCGCTATTTCCTAAATGCAGAATTTCAGAGTGGGATTTTGGTCTTTAATGTGAAGATACATCTATATTAAACCAGGAATCATTGTCAGTAACATTTAGACACGAAAATTTGGAAGATTAAACAAGTGTGAAGGTTGATCATGGAAATCAAAGAGGAAGGAGCATCAGAAGAAGGCCAGCACTTTCTTCCCACACCCCAGGCAAATGATGCTGGGGACTTCCAGTTCACAAGTAAGTATGTGTTCCCCTCTCTGTAACTCTCTTCTAGAGTTTAGGTTTTATTTTTTAGCATGACTTGTGACTTTTCTTTTCAGAGGATTCCTGTTGGCCATTTATTTAACACTGCCAAACATATGCCAAACCTTTCATTTAATTTACATTATAAAAATAATCTTTAGAAAACAGTATTGGTTGGAAAAGTTTTCTAAGAAATTTGGTTTTTCAAAGCTTATGGCAGTTGTTAATAACTTTAAAAAAAAATCTACACTCTTTGAAATGAACAGAAAGCTGCCTAATGATTGTCACTCTCGTTTCTCTTGGAAAGTCTAAAATTTTAGTATTGTTAAATGTCAGCAGGAATAAAAAATAAATGGTTACCATGCAAAAAAGTGTTAACTCTGGGGATGCCTGGGTGGCTCAGTCAGTTAAGCATCTGCCTTTGGCTCAGGTCATGATCCCGGGGCCCTGGGATCAAGCCTAAAGCCTCACATTGTGGTGGGGAGTCCCTGCTCAGCGGGGAGTCTGCTTCTCCTTCTGCCTGCCACTCTCCCCTGTTCGTGCGTGCTCTCTCTCTCTCTTTCCCTGACAAATAAATAAAATCTTTTTTAAAAAAAAGTGTTAACCATGTAAATAAAAAATAGGTGATTTTTATACATAGAGGTGGTTCTAACAATATATTAGTAGTAAATTTAAATCATGTTTGGTAAATGTACCAATAGAAATAAACAAGAAAATTATTTTTGTAATGTTCTTACATTTATTACCAAATGGTTGACTTTTACATAAATTTTAGTTTTGCTTGTTTGGCCAGCCATAAGTTATAATAACTGGCATTTAAGTTCTCATCCACTTTTGTTTAGGAAGACTCCAAGCTGTGTGTGGCCATCAGATATCCACATTACCACATTATAGCACATTATCACTTACCACAGCCTGATCTTGCAACCTTCTAACCCCTGTATGTTCCCACCCTTACTTTTGTTCTCAGACCTTCCCTCCACTTCACTCTAAATCATTTAGCCATGTTATTAGATTTCTTAAAAATCTAGAAAAAAGGAATAAAAACATTTATCAGAACAATGATTTGAGCTATCAATAAGTTGGCAGAATAACTACCACCATAATGTCTTTCATCACCTTATTAGAGATAGCTCTTTAATTAATAATTTACTATTTACAGCAGGCTGGAGTGGTTTGAAAGAAAAGTCTATATAAGAGAGTACTTTTGTGAGGTCATCTTTTTTTAAGGTTTTGCCGCTGTCTACGTGCATTTAAGAGAAACTAACAGTTGAAAAATACGTTTTAAATTTGTCAAAGCTGCAAAAAACAATATCTTTTCAGTTTCTTTATAACCATAGAGCTAAGAAGATCAGTCAAAACTTCAGTCACATTTAGTTCTGCTACAAATATTATGAGAACTGACAGCTTATAAATTTGGACAATTAACTGAGTTAATTCTTTCTGCCAAATAATGTATTTATAAATTCTGGGCAGGGTGAAGCATAGTAATATATATTGATATATTTTTGATTATGAGTTAAATATCTTTAATCTGGATTCTTACTCACTATTTATAGGTATTCAGAAGACTCCAAATGAACCACAGTTGGAATTCATCCTTGGTAAGGAATTCCATCTTATTTATACTGATAAATAGAATAATAATCTGTATATATAGTTTACAACCTTATGTTGCTTATATCATTATATCACTGCTTATATCATTATATAATTTACAAACTTTTAAGAACATTGTTCTATAAAAAAACTTTCATTCTTTACGGTGTTACTTTGAGGTGAGTGGCAGGATGGATAAAATAGATAAAGAAGATTAAGAGTACACTTATGATGAGCACTGAGAAATGTTATGAAATTATTGGATTGGGGGCGCCTGGGTGGCTCAGTCGTTAAGCATCTGCCTTCGGCTCAGGTCATGATCCCAGGGTCCTGGGATCGAGTCCCACATCGGGCTCCTTGCTCGGCGGGGAGCCTGCTTCTCCCTCTGCTGCTCCCTGCCACTCTGCCTACTTGTGATTCCTCTCTCTCTCTGTGTCAAATAGATAAATAAAATCTTTAAAAAAAAAAAAAAAGAAGAAGAAATTATTGGATCATCATATTGTATACCTGAAATTAACACAACACTGTGTTCATTACACTTCAGTTTAAAAAAAAGCTGAGGGGAAAAAAATCATTCTATGTGATGTCACTTCCCCAATTTGTAAGTAAAGAATTTGAGCTGTAGAGTAGGTCAGTTCACTACCCAAGGGTATAGGGTTCAGTGGTAACAGAGTTGTGCCTCTCAACCAGGTCAACTGACTGCAGATCTGGTGTCCAGCACTCATCCTAATACAGTGACTGGGCTTTGCTGCTAATCAACATTTCTTGAAATCTATGTGTTTATCTTCTCCTTGGGCTAGAGACTAGGCTCATATAGTTTTTCTTTAGGCCATTTACAAGGTTCCTGCCTCTTTTTTTCAATGTCACATACTCAAAAATCCCCTTTTTCTTCCATCTTGATTTTGTGGACAGATCCTTCGTATTTGAGAATTTAACTATAATTCAAAACTTTGACTTTCTTAAGCAACTTTGAAGATCTGTCACATGTAGAAATGTGTAACTTGGTCCAAGGATGAGTTAAAAATGTGCACTCTGTGGCTGATCCACTGCTTAGCTAGTGAGTGGGACCTGCTTTGTGTCTGAATTTGGTATGACTGCAAAATGTCATTAGAGAATTAGCTGCAAAATGGTATTTAAAGAGGGTAAAAATATGGTTCATATGAACCATTTAGAGAGGATTTTTTTCTTCTTATCGTTCTAAAATGTTTTGAAAGCAATGAGGTTTTATAGAATCATACATACATGTATTCAATTTCCTATATAGAGACCGGATATCTAAATCTTTAAATGTGAATATACATGTTTTATAAAGTTATGGACAAATTGAAATATGTGCATTTACTATCTATAGTAGTTTTTAGTGATTTGAAGTCTCAATTATTCCAAGAATATACATTTTTATTATATAATGAAATAGATTTCAAACTTACATCCTTTGCTCAAAATACTACATTTTGATGTGTAACTTATTGAGATAACAACTATATATAATTTTTTTGTTTTGTTTGTTTCTTCTAATAGAGTTTATTTCTAGAGCAGTTTTAGGTTCACAGCACAATTGAACAGAAAGTACAGAGGTTTTCCATATGCCCTCTGGCCCCATAAATGCATAGCTTCCCCTATCAGAGTGGTACATTTGTTACACTTAAAGAACTTATATTGACACATCATTATTATTCTAAGTCCATAGTTTACATTTGGGTTCATTCTTAGTGTTGTACATTCTATGGATTTGGATAATGTATAATGGCATATATCTATCATTAAAGTATTATGCAGAGTATCTTCATTGCCCTAAAAGTCCTGTGTGCTTAGTCTATTCATCCCTCTCTCCCCTAACCCTTGGAAACTAGTGATATTTTTTTCACTCTCTCCCTAGTTTTGTCTTTTCCAGAATGTCATATACTTGGAATCATACAGTATGTCACCCTTTCAGATTGGCCTCTTTCACTTAGTAACGTGCATTTAAGTTTCCTCTATGTCTTTTCATGGCTTGATAGCTTATTTCTTTTTAGCACTGAATAATATTCCAGTGGTGGGATGTAGCACAGTCTATTTGTCCACTCATCTACTTAGAGATATCTTGGTTACTTCCAAATTTTGGTAATTATGAATAAAGCTGCTTACAAGTTTTTGTATAGGCATAAGTTTTCAACATCCTTGGGTAAACACCAGGGAGCACATTGTTATATGGTAAGAGTATGCTTAGTTTTGTAAGAAATTCCCAAATTGTCTTGCAAAGTGCCTGTACTCTCTGCATTCCCACCAGCAATGCATGAGAGTTTCTGTTACCCTACATCCTCACCAGCGCTTAGTGTTGTCAATGTTCTGGATTTTGGTATAATTCATTTTTTAAAAACATTTTTGTTACAAATGTAGCTAAAAGGTGTTGTAAGTTAAGGATTCTAGATTTTTTTTATTTTCCCTGGTATGAAGAAACAGAAATGTGAAAATTCAAGAAACTTCTGTGGAACACCAAAAAACTATACTTTTTTTTCTAGAGAGTGCTCAGATGGTATCAGATATAGAAAGAACTTGTTTGAGAAAGGGAGCTGAGGGCGCCTGGGTGGCTCAGTTGGTTAAGTGACTGCCTTCGGCTCAGGTCATGATCCTGGAGTCCCTGGATCGAGTCCCGCATCGGGCTCCCTGCTCAGCAGGGAGTCTGCTTCTCCCCCGACCCTCCCCACTCTCATGCTCTCTCTTTCTCATTCTCTCTCTCAAATAAATAAATAAAATCTAAAAAAAAAAAAAAAAAAAAAAAGAAAGGGAGCTGAGTAGCAAAAGAAATCTAGGTACCTCTTGACTCACTGTAACTCTTGCTACTTGAGCCTTTATCTATTCATCTTTCATTTTTAAGGGAAGAATTTTTTTTTTCTTTTTACTTTTTTACTAGGATTTCAAAGAGTAAAGATTTGTTAGAGTAACTTAGTGTTACTCTAAAACCTTCTTATTTGCATCTTGGAGAACAAGGTGAAATCTGAAGGAGGCAGAGACAATTGGAGGAGAGGCTGTTAGTCAAACATGGAGGCCAGCTTTCAAGAGACAGGGTGCGTAGGCCAAATACGTATCTTCTTTTTCAAATAAACTTATCTGTCTTGTTCAAAGACCTAGCTATATTATTTTGTTTCAGAAGCCCAGTCAAATTCAATAGCAATGCTGTCATTACTTATATTTCTGGCTTTAAATCATAGATCTAAGAGATGAGCAGCTGTGACAATTTATGCATAATAATATTCCTCCCATAAAAAAACCTCAATTTTCTTTTTTCATATTTATTCAGAAAAACCACTAGAATTTTTTTTTTTTTAAAGATTTTATTTATTTATATGACAGAGAGAGACAGCGAGAACAGGAACACAAGCAGGGGGAGTGGGAGAGGGAGAAGCAGGCTTCCTGCTGAGCAGGGGGCCCGATGTGGGACTCGATCCCAGGACCCTAGGACCATGACCTGAGCTGAAGGCAGACGCTTAACGACTGAGCCACCCAGGCGCCCAAACCACTAGAATTCTTAACAACAGATAATTTTATCTTATCATATGGCAAAAAATGCCTTACAAGTAAACAAAGTTATTTAGAGTCTTCAGGAAATTGTGTTGTTGGTCCTGGAAGATATATTCCCCAAACTGTTTGTTATGCTTCTGAACATTTTAAAATCCTCAATTGTAGTATTTCTTAAAAAAATAAATAAATAAAGCCTTTTGAAAATACTCCTTCAAGGATATTACAATTAAACCCATGTAGGTTTTACTGTGTATTTTTTGGTACTTTTTTCTTTGAGTTTTTTTAATCCCACAAATTCTTTAAGACTTCACCTGCTAACTAGCTAACTTCATAATAATGAGAGAATAATAGTTTCCTAAATATTTTTATCATTATTTAAAAATGCATATTTATTTAATCAAAAAAACAAGGCGTCTTAATACAAAAAAAATTTTTTTAAAGAATTAAAGTAGGAGGCTCTTGTTCCACCTAATTTTTCAACTAAATTTTTATTTGATTCCTGATTCTTTGCCAAATTATTCAAATAAATTGAGAATCTCAATGGTTTGCTTTTAAATTGGGAAAACAGCTACGCTAATTTTGCTAGGTGTCATATTGCTTTGTGTAAGTTATTTTCCATTGAGGATTTGTTTCTGCTTTGTCTGTATGCCATTATAAAATCACTATATCTTGCTGAAGTTCCTCTGCTACATCTTTTTTTTTTTTTAAAGATTTTATTTATTTATTTGAGACAGAGAGAGTGAGAGAGAGCACAAGAGGGGGGAGCGGGAGAGGGAGAAGCAGACTCCCCGCTGAGCAGGGAGCCCGATGCGGGACTCGATCCCGGGACTCCAGGATCATGACCTGAGCCGAAGGCAGTCGCTTAACCAACTGAGCCACCCAGGCACCCCCCTCTGCTACATCTTTATTCAAGTAAATGAGGTAGGAGATGCTTAGTCAATTGAGCAAGCTAATTGGTTTAAAAATGTCTTGCTAACACAAGTTCAGCATTTACCGAAAAAGTATCTCAGGTCCATTGCCATTATATTTCTAGTGGTTCACTGAATTTAAATTATGTAACTCACCCTTACATCTGCAACCCTGCTTCCACATTTTTTCATTGTTTCATTTGAATGTGTTGATACCCTTTTAATGTCCACAAAAAGAGAAATAGTTGAAAACCCAAGAGAACACAGATTTTCTTACAGTTTAATAAAATTGTGTTGTTTTTTTTTTTAAGATTTTATTTATTTGACAGAGAGAGAGAGAGCAAGCACAAGTAGGCAGAGAGGCAGGCAGAGGGAGAGGGAGAAGCAGGCTCCCCGCTGAGCAGGGAGCCCGATGCGGGGCTCGATCCCAGGACTCTGGGATCATGACCTGAGCTGAAGGCAGCCGCTTAACCAACTGAGCCACCCAGGCACCCCAATAAAATTGTTTTTATTTTTTAAAAAATAAGCATTTAAAAAGAGAGATCATGGGGTGCCTGGGCGGCTCATTCGATTAAGCATCAGACTCTTGATTTAGGCTCGGGTCAAGAGCTCAGGGTCCTGGGATGGAGCCCTGCCTCAGGCTCCCTGCTCAGCAGGGGAGTCTGCTGTTCTCCCTCTCTGCCTCTCCTCCTCCCTCCCCCTGCTTTCGCTTGCCCATGTGCTTGCACGTGCTCTCTCTTTCTCTCTCTGTCTTTCTCTCTCTCTCCAAGAAAGAAAGAAAGAAAGAAAGAAAGAAAAGAAAGAAAGAAAGAAAGAAAGAAAGAAAGAAAGAAAGAAAAAAGGAAGAAAGAAGAGAGATCACTTCTTAAAATCTGGGTGCATTTCCTTTGACCATTGTGGAAAATATATAGAGAAGACTAATCTTGACAAAGATATAAAAGAACTATTAACTATTTCTTAAGTTTATCCTCTCATTTATGCTTATAATGTTTACTTTTATATATCTCCACTTACTAGCTCCAAAGTCAATAGTATACTTATGAGTATGTTTTCATGTTTTTATGTGAATACTACATATCATAAATCCAAAACAGTAGGCACTAATGTATATTAAAAAAGGAGAGATGGCGTGTGTGTGTGTTTGTGTGTGCATGTGGTTCTTGTGTTATTTATTTGACACTGTGAAGTTACATTCTTAAGATAATTTATACGTTGATGGCTGATACCTGATCGAAGCCAATGACCAGATATAGGGTGCATCGAAAGACACATTTTAGACATCAACAGCCTCAGTGTCATTTATGATAGGAATGTAAAGACATGAATGCTGGAGTGAAATCTCTAACAGTACAAATCATTCATTCATACAAGTTGTATTGGGAGCATAGAAAACTTGTAAGTAAATAATTTCAGGTAGTGTTAAGTTCTATGTAGAGAATAAACAGGACAACTGTATAGAACATGTTTGGGGGAGAGGTAATTGACTTGGGAGATGGAGGGATTATTTTAGATATAGAGGTCAAAGAAGGCCTCTGTGTATCCGGCGGGACTTAGGATGTTGACACTTATCTGGAAAGTGTCCATACTGAACATAAGACCCAGGTGACTTTCTCAGCAGGAGGTCCTGGCTGTAGTAAATATTTATGCAGCAGGTCATAGGGTTGTAGGAATGGGAATACTGGGGCTCAAGGGTAATGAATTGGGTTGCTGGTTTGATCAGGAATGAAACCAAGTTAGGAGCTGATCTGGTCTTGGGTTAAAAAAAAAAAAAAGTCTCAGAGGAAATGGCAGAATAGTGAAGGACCACTTGCTGGGTGACTAGAATGCCAGGGTCAGAGTAGGACAATTCTGGGATAGAAGAAATACTGATCCAGTGAGATCCTGGCCCCATGGCCTCTTCTAGCCTTCCTGACTCCCTAACTGCTGGGTAATAGGATCAGCTCTGGCAACTGGATACTGCCAAGCCTCTAGTGAGCAAGAGATAGAGAGCGATTAAGGTTCAAAGCCAACAGATTGTTAAATCCCTTGCCTTTTGTAAAGGTGTTTCATCTTTTAAGAATCCATATTTAAGTTATGGGATAATTTTTTCCAGAGACTTTTTCCTCTTGAAAGAAAATGTAACAACTCCTCCCCTATAGGTTTTATTAGTACATAAAATAAGACTAATCTGAAGCTCAAATTATTTAATAGAGCCTTACTTCATTTTTCAGTTTTTTCTAAAATTGATAAGTCTATAGCAACTGCTATAATTTTCATAGTAATATAGTGAAAGCTTTCATAGATAAAAATCAATAATAGACAATATAGAAATACATCTGTAATCTGTGTGATATGGTCCTATATCATCATACATTTTCAGACATAGTTAACTCTCTTTATTTCCATTTTATCATTTCATTTCTTGACCTTGACTTTTCTGCTAACACCTCAAATTCAGGATGGATGAAGGAAAGTACAGACCACTGTATTTTATTCTCAACTCAAGAGTCACTCAACATGTGTTAATTTTTCTAGTGAAACGTATAGTCTTAAGATGGACTACTATAAACTCATAAGAATGATCTGTCAGAAAGATATTTTATCAAACAAGAGAATATAAAATTGTCAAAGCAGAATAAAAAATTACATATACAACATGAACCTTATTTAACTCTCTTTGTATGTACAAAAGAATAAGATTGGAAGAATAGGTATGAGTATCTTTAACTGTGGTTATGACAGGTTAGTAGAATTCTGATTTCCTTTGTTATACTTTCTTGTATCTTCCAAAATCTCTGCAATCTGCTCATTTAAATGTCACAATCAGGTGCTGTCATTTTAAAAAATGAATAACCTGGGCGCCTGGGTGGCGCAGTCAGTTAAGTGTCTGCCTTCGGCCCAGGTCATGATCCCAGGGTCCTGGGATCGAGTCCCATATCGGGCTCCCTGCCCAGCGGGGAGTCTGTTTCTCCCTTTCCCTCTGCCCCTCCCCCCTGCTCATGCTCTCTCTCTCAAATAAATAAATAAATAAAATCTTTAAAAAAATAAAAATGAATAACCTGAATAAGCTGAACAAGCTGAACAAGATAAAAGGCATAGCTGAAGGAGTAAAATTCTGCTCTTTATCTTCGATTAGCTCATCGCATAATTAGAGAGGTCAAACTAAGACTCCTGAAATCATTAAAAGACATTTAAAAACTAAGCTATTTTTAGGGTTTCTAAGAATATAAGAGATTGTGTAAAGGATCAAACTAGTATAGGAAGGAGTAGTCAGAAAAGGCTTCCTAAGGAAGACTAACTTAAAATCAATTCTTCAAGTTAGAAAATAGGATTAAGAATAGGAAGAGGAAAGGAGGAATTACATTCTAGACCAGGAGAGCAGCATAAGCAGACATTTGGTGCTTGGAACAAGGTAAAGACTTCAAATCCAGAGAACACACACACAAAAGGCATGCACTAAGTACTTATTTATTATTATACCAAGCTACATATAGAAAGGCCCACCATCGGGCGCCTGGGTGGCTCAGTTGGTTAAGCGACTGCCTTCGGCTCAGGTCATGATCCTGGAGTCTCGGGATCGAGTCCCGCATCGGGCTCCCTGCTCGGCAGGGAGTCTGCTTCTCCCTCTGACCCTCCTCCCTCTCATGCTCTCTGTCTCTCATTCTCTCTGTCTCAAATAAATAAATAAAATCTTAAAAAAAAAAAGGCCCGCCATCTTGTCTTCCTCGAAGAGAAAATGGAAAATGTGTCCTCAGATTTGATTCTTGATTCATCTACTTATTGGTCTTTTAGAATAGTGGTATATATAGAAAAATTAGTGATTCCAAGGTTTTATAAGAAATTAACTTCACATTCACTCTGTAAGCCATGCCAGTTCTGCCGTACATAATGTGACTAAATAGGCAAATTGAAATTTACCACTTGTGGAAACTATTTTTTTCTATGGAAATGAAGGATTAAAAAAAATAGTCTTGTGGATATGCAACCCACTATACACCTATACCAGGTAAATGATGTGTACCATCCTAGAATTCAGTAATTAAAATTCAGTTGTATCACAACATCATGTTATGGCACAATGACAAGATGTCCCTAGGTAGGTAAATTCACATATTAGAGTGGCTTTGAAAAAAGGTGAGGTTATCCTATTTGGTTATTAAGCCTTTGTCCAGGAGGATTCTAAATACTTTGTTCTACTATTGGATCATATATAAGGTTATGTGGACTGATTTGGGATTTTGTATATATATAGCCACTATATTTCTCATAGCCTGGTTAGAAAACAAAAAACAAAAAACAGAAAGTCATGTAAATTATGTGACCAGTTTTCTGTGTTCAGAATTTGAAATGTGTATTAAAATGTGCTCAGACTGACAAGCTGCACAAAAACAGTCTCATCTCTTTACAGACACAGCTTTTATAGCTTGTTCGGGCCTTCATTAACCTGAATGTCAGGTTCATTCATACTTTATGAATTGCTATAAATCAGGAGTTGTTTTTATGTGTTTCTCTAAAAGAAAAAAAAAGAAAATCTTAGGAGGCTAAACTTACCAATTCTCTCCTTTGTTCACACTTCTACTTTCCTGCTGGTCTGTGTTCTATAAATGATTATAAAGCTCTGACTTTTTTAAAGCTCCAGTGGGAAAATGGAAGATTTTACTCTATCTTCTTTAGTATTTTTACCCTATACATGACATGCTGCTTCAGCTAAAGGGAATACCAAGCACAGAGGTATATTTTTGTATTTAATTTTTATTGATAGAATATTACTTCTTATAAGCTATAAGATCATCTTCCAGCAATAATAGAAGTACCTAGTAAGAATTAGATCAGGCCTGTGCTTGTCCTATTTTGTTGCTTTATCATACATAGACCACCATTCTCTTGATTCTCACAGTATGATACTTCCCTTATAAAACGTGGCTTTCCACTGAACAATAATTTGCGGGGTACCTTCTCAAGACAAGGCATTGTGCAAAGTGCTCGGATCATAGCAATACCACAAGAGTAGCTACCATTTTCTGAGAATCTATGATACTTACGGTATTATGAAATGGTAGTTACCTCTTCACAAACAGAATGCCATGTTTTCCTCACAACTCAACACTAAACATAACTAACATTTATCAAGTGTTTGTTTACCATACATTGTCCTCAGTAATTTACATAAATTAATTACTTTAATTTTCACAGTTTAATTATGAGATAATTGTTCTATTATCAGTCATTTTTGTTTTAGAGGGAAGGAAACAGGCATGAACAGGTTAAGTAATGAGCCCAAGATTTGAACCCAGGAGTCTGAGTACAGAGCATGCTCTCCTATATTATGTTCATTTGAGAGATAAAAAATGTAAAATGCCCAGTGGTCAACTTTCCAAAGATCCTATGAAAGTTGAGTGACAAAGTCAGGATCCAAGTTGAGGGGGCGCCTGGGTGGCTCAGGCAGTTCAGTGCCCAGCTCCTGATTTCTAGGGTGAGGAGATTGAGCCCTGTGTCAGGTTTGGAGCTGGGCTTGGAGCCTGCTGGAGATTCTCTCTCTCCCTCTGCCCCACCTCCCCCTACTCATGCTCTCTCTCTCTCTCTTAAAAAAAAAAAAAAAAAGGATCCAAGTTGAATTCTGTTTGATTCTGAAGCTCCTGCTTTTAACCACCAGGCTATATCGCTTTCTTATTGATTCCTGCTTCCCAAGAATTTCTAGGAAGTGATGGAGACAAACAACCACAATGCTAGGCAGATTATGATAAGGGCATACGCCAACAACTATGGAAATACTGAGCAAACAGTAATTAAATATAACTGCAGCATCAGAAACAACATCTCAGAGGAAGTGGCATTTGGACCAGATCTGGAAGGATGAGCAGGATTTCAGCGGTTTAGAAGGAACACAAGAGACAATTCAGGCAAAGGGAGTAAGCAAATTTCATGAAACAGAATCCTAGAGCTCATTTTCCAAGGTGATGCATTTAATGCTCACTTACATATCCCTCTTTATTACTTATAATCCCACAACAAAAATAAATTAAGGCTCTAGGAATTCTCTTGCAATATTTTACAATCATTGCACATTTATTAGAAACTGGCTTTAAAATTCTAAATGAACACAACTTTTTAAACATTGTCTTGCTAGCAAATTTCATTTGGGTATCAGGAACAATTGAGTCTTACTGGCTTTGGGGTTATGTTAGATGAAACTCAAAGAAGCCTTAGCCATGCTGAGCTGGACTCAATAGACTCTGTAGCCATGCTGTGCCCCTGACAACTGCCTACCTATGCAGAGTTTGCAGACAGAGGAATCTTCCCTTTCTTTAAGCTATCTCAATTTTGACAGCATCAGTTAACAAGCAATACTTTTGAGGAGACATTTTCAGAACAACCATTTACCAACAACTCAACAACAAAAAATAATAGACAACTAACAGAAGTGGATTTGCATTTCAGGCTCAGATTTCAGTCTACAGTCTGAGTGGGGAGACAATATATCTCACCAGTTAAGAGATGGGAGTGTGAAGCCAACTGCAGGCGTTTGAATCCTGTCTTTGCTACCACCTAGCCACTCGACCTTAGAAAAATTACAGTGTCTCTGAATCTTTGTTTTCTTTCTTTTTTTTTTTTAAAGATTTTATTTATTTATTTGAGAGAGAGAATGAGATAGAGAGAGCATGAGAAGGGGGAGGGTCAGAGGGAGAAGCAGACTCCCTGCTGAGCAGGGAGCCCGATGCAGGACTCCAGGATCATGACCTGAGCCGAAGGCAGTGGCTTAACCAACTGAGCCACCCAGGCACCCTGAATCTTTGTTTTCTTATCTATAAAATGGGAAGGGTATCAGTATCTACCTTATAAGTTTTTTGTTAGAATTAAATAAGTGAATGTACATAAAGCACTTAAACTAGTATCTGACATATATTTAATGATTGGTTAAGCTTTATTATTTTGAATATAACCTTGGGTGAGTACTCAATGAGTACTTCCTTGAGCAGGAGGTCTTAACACTATATTTTTAGGAATAACAATTGCTATCATTTATTGAACTCCTTCTGAGTGCCAGGTATTAGGCCGTATCCTTTTCATTTTCTATCTCTGCTTCTACAACTGACCCTTTAGGTGTTTCCCACTATTCATGTTTCACAGATAAATTCAGTTGCTTGCTCATGGGTATAAGACTAGGAGATGGAGAAATATAGATTTTAACTCCAAAGGCCATGTTCTTTGTGGTTGATTATTAAAAGTGCAGGAATGGGAAAGAGAAGACATTAAAGGCTATCTAAGACCTGCATTATGTTTTTGTACTGCTGAAATAATTAGAGATTTAACTGGAAGAAGAGAAAATGAACCAATTAGAGCTTCTTAATAGGTCTGTTGTGTGGGTAGTTGTTTCTAGAGTCTCAAGGTTGAATGTGTGCTGCAGTTGGAATATAGCCTGTCCTTAGTGACACTGGTCTAGATTCTAGTTTGGCGCTCTTCAGGAAGTTGAGATATGTGACATCATTAATAAAGGAGAAGTATATGAGAAATCAAACTTCTCTTCCCACTTCTCGTTTGCTGCAACCGTATCATTTAATTGAATTATGTTATGATAAATATGTCTATTCACGTCACATTTCCTTCTGAATAATATACCATAGGAGCTTTCAATTAAAGGAAGTCTTTGACCAGGTCTAACTTCACAGGCCAAAATTGATTCTTCACAGAGGTTTGGCAAATTATTTGTTAAATTAGAGGGGTTTTTTTAAATGTTTACTTTCTACCTTCTTTATTTGTGTCTTTTATCCATGATCAACATGCCCCATCTTGTTTATTGCTCTTTCTATGTGATTTACCTAATTACTTTCTTCCCTCCATTGTCTAGTTACTGAGAGCGGCTGGTCACTGGAACAGGTCTACCTTTGTAGCATCTGTTGCTACTTACGGGTAATTGGGGAATCAGGACTACCTAGGGGCTTTGTTCATTAGGTGGTCTTGCTTTGCATAAAGTCGAAAGCCACGGAGGTTGTAAGGGAGCAAGATCCCCTGATGCTGCTGTCTGTGTGACTGAAATTTACCAGTCAGCCTTCTTGTGGAGCAGATGGTATCCAAATGTATCCTCGACCACCTGGGAACCATGCCATGGGGAAGAAAAGAGACCTAGTAGAGTGGAACGCAGGATTAAAGAAAAGTCCCTTCATATTTCCACTGTACAAAACAGTCTTTTCCCAAATGATTCTTACTTGAGCTTTGACCTCTTGCAGTTGACAAAGGTGGTGCTATGCCCATTTCACAATGGAAGAAACCGACTCTCAGAGGAGTTAAGTGACTTGCCTGTGGTCTTATACCGGGCATGAGAAAGCCCAAAGCTTTTCAAGTGTTCTGCCACTTATTCTCCTATTACCTCTACTTTACCAAGGACAAAAGATTGTTCTTGGCTGTTTTCTGTAGTGGTAAGGTCTCAGAAGTCCGCTTAAGCAAAAAAGGTATTCCCAGGTCAAAACTTGTCCAAATCCAGAATATCAGCTTTATCCCCACCCAAAACTTAAATACCCTCCACTCTAAACAATTTCACAGTCCATGGCTTTAAACAACATTTATGGGCCTTTGTTTCCAAAACTTGCAACTCTTGCCTTCACTTTTCCATGGAGCTCCCAATTCCCATTTTCAACTGGCTGGTAAATATCTCCACTTGCTCATCTAGGAGGTATTTTAAGCTTAAGATAATTAAAACCTGTTTTATGGATTCCCATTCCTGTCCCTCCCAAAATGTCATTCCTCCATGATGCCCATCTCCATAAAAAGCATCACCATCCATTCAGTTATGCCAGTCCCCAAACTATAACCCTTTCTTGATTCTTCTTTTTCCCTAACCTCACATTAAATCCGTCACCAAGTCCTATAATTTCTATGTTGAAAATATTTTCTGAATTTGACCAACTCTCTCTCCTTTGCCACTGCTGTTGTTCAATTCTGAGCAGCTATCAGCTCTCACTGGAGCCAGTTAGGGGAGTCCCCATGGGAAGCTGGCATCTGCTCTTGCCTCTGCATAGTCCCCTCCTGATAGAAGAGCCAGGGTAATCTTTTCAAACTATCAATGTGATTTCTTCATTTCCCTAGATAAAATCCTCCAATGGCTTCCATTTCACTTGGAATAAAATTGAGATATCCTACCACATTCTATAAGGATCTTGAGGAGCAGGCCATTCTCACCATACTTATGCTAACTTTCTAGCTCATTCTTCATTGACCTTGGTCTTCCTTTTGCTTCTCAAACAAGCCAAACATTTGAGTCTTTGCATTTGTTGTTCTCCCTAAGCTGGCTCCTTGGTATGTTTTAGGTCACAGCTCAAACGTCATCTTGTCAGAGAAGCTTTTCTTGAACCACCCTCCCTCCCGACACTCAATTTAACACACTGTTTAAAATTCTCACTAAATTATTATTTTAAACTTCATGTCCCACTAGAGTATAAGCTCCATAAAATATGGAACTTCTTTTCTTGTTCACTGCTATAAAACTGTCACCTAGAATCATGCTGGGTACATTTAGACATTCAATAAATATCCATGAACTGAAAGCATGCATGAATGCCATTGCTTTTTTCCTCTCACATTTCTTCATAAAATAAGTATATATATTTAGATATGCCCTTGAAATGTTTTTGTAATTATTGCTAACACAATTATTTGTAAAAAGCAACACATTTTAAAATTCTCAATAAATACAGTTATTTAACCATTGATATTTTGTTATTAACAAATTATGTATTAGGAGGGATAGAGCCTTCCTGCCCTTGGAGTTCTTTTAGAAAGAACTCACGGGAAGAATCAGTCATAGGTTGAGCTGAACAAGGGCATTCTGTAACTAGACTGTGTAGCTGGTGATTGCTTACCTGTGTAGAATTTTATGCCTAGAATTCTTCACAAAGTCACTTCAAGATTCTGGTATTATGACAGCATCACAAAGCAAGGATTCTTCTTATAGAGATGCTCTGAAGAGCATATATAAACAGATAACAAGAAGCATAACAGACAACTAAAATAGTAGAAATGCACTGGGTCCAGAAATTTGACTTTACATTTCAGTCTGTACTACATAAACTCCGAGAAGGGGCAATACAAGGGCAGCATTTGAGAGCATGGGCTGCATTGCCATCCTGAGAGCATTTGAATCCTGATTCTGCTACTGGCTACCTATGTGGCTCTAAGCAATTCATTTTTATTGGGAGCGGTTGTGGATTAATCTGAGGTAGTGTACTTAAAGCACTAAGAATGGTGCTAGATGTATAATTGATCACTTAATGGTCTTATTCTAATTATTGTCTTGGGTTAATCCCTTACCCTCTCTAAAACTTTGATTCTATATGTGTAAGTTGCAGATTATAATTCTTATGTCACAGGGTATTTGAGCAAATATATGTGAAAGAAATATATTACTAGTATGTTGTTAGAAATTCAACCTTTTTTTTCACCTATTGAATCAGATCTTCACAAACCCTCAGTGAGAAGAAATATAATTACCATCCCCATTTCCAGATGAGAATACTGAGACTCCATCACAAATCCAGTCACCTGGTCAGGACTGGGATCTATGACCGGGAACCTTAGGTGGTTTACTGCATAAAACAAGTAAGAACTATCAAGGAGACCTTCAAACAGAAGGTGTCTCATATTCTTATCTTACCTAGTATACCACATATCCTGGAAGAGTAGAGAAGGTGGTTCTTCTTTAATTTGAGTAGTGTAAACTACTTCTCCTTTGTTCCAAAACTTCCTGTAAAGCTAAGGCTCTGAAGCACTCTTCAGTCAGCTAGCAGGAGCTCTGCTGAGCTTTGGGTTTGAACTGCTCTCCTTGGAGATCCCAATTTTTCTAAGAAGTATCCTCTCTGTTTCCTTCAAACTTGGATTCTCCTGGAACCACTATCTCCTACTTTTCAAATTGTCTGAGCTATGCTTTTTTCCACATAGTGTTGAACTTGTGGATTTTGCTCTGAATAATTAGACCCTTCCTGCCCTAGGACTATCCCACATTTGCTTTCTCACCTACACACTCTCTTGTCTTCTTTCTCATGTTCTATGTCTCCTGGATCACTAGTCATTTCTAGCTTTAGCTTATCTGTACCAAAACCTTGTTTTATTTCCTGTGAGTCAACCATCTTATGATGGGAGAATTGACACCCCTAAAGCCTGATTTTCTCTTGTCTACAGGAAAATCACACATATGATTGACTCAAGAGATTCAAGAAAGATGGGGAGTTATATTCTTCAAGCTCTTCATTTGTCCTGCCTCCAAATGATGTTCTAGATGGAGACAAGTAAAACAAGAGGCTAACTATACCTCGGGCTAACTATACCTCAAGACCATCTATTCCCCCCCACCCCCTTCTCCCCTCTTATTTTCTCTTTATGTAAGGCCTTGATTTAATACTTTTAATCTACTTGTAAAATAGTTGGCATTAGAGAGGGACAGCAATTGCATTTTAAAAAGCTACTAATTCCACATATAGATACTAAGTGCAGCACATTTATAAAAAATAATATTCCTGAAAAATTTTTTTTTAAATTACCTTAATTTAAGCACCACCTCCTAAAGTGTAAGCCCTTAAGTGTAATATATAGAATGCAACTCTTGTAAAATATTTTGTTTTGGGAAAGCATGTCTAAAAATTGCCTCATTCAGGATTTGGTGAAAGCCAGACCGTGAGTCAATGTGTTGTGTGTGAAGATGTCCAGATTGAACAACTGCTTTCCAGATTGCTTGCTACTTCCTGCCCAAACAAATGGATTCTTTCAGGAGACCACCAACCCCTGAAGGCAACATTCCAGGCCCCTATTTCCTTTATTTGTCCTCAGCCCCCAAATACCTCCTAGACATCAATCATTCTGTGTCCTTAGAGTTCAACAACTGTGAGTGCACTTCTCTTCGCCATCCATCTTTGGTGATTCGGGCTCTGACTTTCCTGTCACCCCTCCTGTAACTCTCTTCACCAGCTCTACTGGCCTCATCTCTTGGTTTGGAGGTAAAACAGGGAAGCAGGCAGCCGCTCCTCACTAACCCACGTGCCCTTCTGGATCTACTGATGGGCCCTCCAATCCTATTGGTTCCCATGTCGACCTGGTAGTCCTGGGAAAATGTTGTCCTCTTGGCCTCTGGGCAGGTAAAAGGCTTAAGGCTGTTCTCTGTGTTGTTCAGTCTTACTTCTGCTATCCTAGTTTCAACACTACAGATTTCCATTAACTGACAATATTTCTTTTAGTATTCAGAGGGACCTGCTTCCATTCTTGGAATAATGTTTTCCTCCTTTCTTAAGCAGCACATATGTTCCTGCTGAAAAGAGCAGCAGAAAGCTGCAAGCGCTTGTTTCTCAAGTGGAACGTGGATCTGGAGCTTGCACACGAAGTCTGTATCCAGTGTCAGGTGATGAGGCCAGACCAGTTTGGGGCTTTCAGCATATAGGGTCAGCTATCAAAACTTGAAGAGACATGAGCACAGACTTGTTTTTAATTCAAAGCGTTGAGGATGGAGTCTCAGTCACCAAGGTGTAATAGTCATGAAAACAAGACAAAATAGTATTTTCTGAGGATTGACATGAGAGAAGCTGAGGGAGTTGGGGACAAGCTGGAGAATGGGAGTCTGCTGGTACTGACGAGAGCAATTTGAACCAAATTTGTTCTTTTCATATGCAAATACGCTCTCTGCTCTACAGCTGGCATCTTCACTGCTCCAGAGCACAGAGGATCAAAGAGCATTTCCCGAGAGCACCGTTGTTCCAGGAAGAGGTTCTTTTTTTCTCTCTCTCTAGATTCTTCAATGATACTTAAATTCAGAACCGGTACTGAGTGGGTAGTTTATTTTCATATGTATAATATTCCGCACTAAGGAAGTGAATTTCATCTTCTCAGACATTTTGTTTTTCTTTTAAAAGGCCAACATGTTTTTATTTAACACACACAGAGATATGCATAAGATGTGGTGGTTTATTTGTATATTATTCTGTTATGGGGAAAAAGTAAAAGAATTTATCTCGGGACCTTTCCCCCCCTACAACATGAATGTAGCTTTTTACATGAAGGAAATCAGCTTAATTTTATAACTGAACCAGTTATAATGAAATTTAGGAGCAGTGGTGCTCAAATCTCAGTGTAGCAAGAATTCTAAAGCAATGTTTCTATAACAACATCTTTTAAATTCCCCCTTGCAAATTATTGCCTATGTTCCTCAATAACTTTGTCATCTGCTTCCTCCCTAAGGCATTGCTCTCATCTTTTCCTCATGTTTTATTTGGGTTCTATTATCAAAGTATCGAGAGTCTTAAAATTCTTGTTACAAAGCTAAATCACCATTGAACATGCAGAGGACCAGACAGAGCAGAACAACGTTTTTTGGGGAAAAAAAATAGGCTGCTGAATACTCTACTGTTGGTGAAAAGCAAATCAATAAATATAGTCTTCATCCTTGAGCCACATGTTGTGATCCACAAATGTGACTGACTGACTAGTAAAAAAAAAAAGAGAGAGAGAGACAGATGGAATTTAGTGGAACAATGAGGTAGCAACAGGCATATTATTGTTCTGGACATGCGCTAACACAAGCAAAGTTTAAGCCCAATGCAACCTGACACATTGTAGGTATACAGTACATTTTGTTTCCTGCCCCCCAACCCCCATCTTCTTTGCATGCTTCACGTATTATCTTAAATGAGAACAACCTTAAAATTTGTATGATATTAGCATTTTATTGTTGTAATATAGGAGCAAAAAATACAGCATTATTTCAGTATGTCTAAAAAATTCTTGCATTAGGATGGCTTTCCTTCTTGTGTGTGTGTGTGTGTGTGTGTGTGTGATGATTTCTTGGGTTTTTTTTTTTTAAGATTTTTATTTATTTAGGAGAAAGAGTGAGAGTGAGCACAAGCAGGGGGAGGAGCAGAGGGAGAGGAAGAAGCAGACTCCCTATGGAGCAGGGAGCCCAAGGCTGGGCTTGATCCCAAGACCCTGAGATCATGACCTAAGCCAAAGGCAGACACTAACTGACTGAGCCACCCAGGCACCCCTTAGATTTATATCTTATCTTTCAACCTTAAACACTGAGTTGCTTATTTCCCCCTGACCTTCTAAAAACCTAAAATTAATACTGTTGGTTCATGTTATGGAGGAGTATTTATCCTCCTTGAAAAGTCAGGCCCTGATTTTGAATTTGGGACTTTTTTTTTTTTTTAAACTTCATTGCCTTAAAAGACAAAATAAAACCAAAAAAGGAAAAGAGAAAGAATTCCAAACATTCTAATCTTTTTATGCCAACTTTTATGTATTTTTTATTTTTCCAACAAATATTGCTTATGTTGGCAGTTATGCATGGTTCACATACTCTTGAGGGAAGTATGTGTTAATTAAAATCTCCCACACAACAGTTAAGGGGGAAATAACACATTTTTGTTTTATCTCTATGAGGACTTAAAAACAGTTGTTTAATTGAAAGAAAAGCTGTGGTGGGTTAAGAGAGATATATTCCTGACCCTAATAGTCCCACATCTTATAAATATACAGTGATGACTTCAATGACCTCATCCTTCAGAATGATGAGAGAAACATACGTTAGAGAGGAAATTTGAGATGGCAGAAAAGAGAACACAAAGGGAAAATGCCAGATGAGAAAAATTACAGAAAGTAGCCTTGATTAGGTGAAAATATGCTAAAATGAACAGGCATGGCAAGATGTAATGTTAGACTCAATGAATTAAAGACTCTTAAAGATTCTATAGAGAATACTGAATGCTCATAGAATGTATACATTAATGGCCATAAATCAGTGAGTATGATATCAAGCCACATTTTTCTAAGAAGCAGCCTTCAGAAAATATTTAAAAGTGAATAGAGTATTCCCAATTACTTAGGAAAATCTCATTCTGTGGATATTAATATGAAGCAGGGACACTCTGTATTCTGCCATTTTACTGCACACAACTGAATTATCATGGAATGCAGTGCCCTGGGAACGAAGCAGTATTGTCTTCTGAACCCACTCAGGGGATCTGAACTGTAGAGATTGGCAGCCTAGGCTTCAAAAAATCGTTGTCTTAAAATTCTGGAGAGAAAGGAAGAATAAAGAACAGAAAGGAAGAAGAGACTAAATACAGGAAAGCATATTATACATGTTATACTGGCGAAGCAATTAGAAAGAGGGGCTATTCGGCTTAAGTGTTACATTTTTAAATGCATGCTGTAAATTTGTGTAATCTCGATTTAATCACTGGTATAGGATGGTAACTGTGAAACCATTTAACGGAGTACAGTAATTTATTAGGCTGGAAACATAACCCAAATTGGCTTATCAGTTGATTAGTGGGCATCTAATTTTCTGGAATACAAGGAGAAAGATATATATGTGACATTTATAAGAAACCTGACCAAACAAAAGGAATTTGAGAAGTAAGTAAAAAAACTGTATTCTAGGCTGCAAGAGTCTTTCCGACAGCCTTAGGGAAGTGGCTGATCCTCTTAGCCATGGTAAGATAAGAATGGTGCTGTTGAGGAAGCCTTGAAGCCAGATGGTTATTTCCCTAAAGCCCTGTTTGTATAAGGCTGCTTTTTTATTCAAAATCCCCCATCCTCAGTGCCCTGGCCTTTTTTGCCCTTGAGGGGCATGGATATATCTCTTCCATTTTCACTATGAAGAGTCCATAGAGGGTACAAGAGGTAAGATTTCATCAAAGGAGGAGGTATGCTTCCATCAGGCTATATTGGGTTCTAGATATAACATTTATTTTTAATTGCAAGAAAAAGATAACTTATTAGCATTTGCAGTCTTCCTTTTTGATGAAGGAAGTATACAGAGCAGAGGAGCAAGTCTTTCCATAACCCGTTGGGACATCTCAGGTGTTAAAATAATGCCTCCCTGTGAGCCACCACTCTGTATAAAGGAACACTAACCCCTCAGCTAAACCCCTGCTCATAGGTTGAGTTGACTATTTACATGTAGCTCATCTGCCAGGCAGACAGAAAATAAGCTTCTGTTATTTTTGGCTTCTTTGGAAGTGCCTAATCAGAGGTAAAATTAACAAGTGTAAGCATACACATCTGATTCCACAGAAGGAAACATATTAATGATACCTATGATTTCTGAAACTAACAAATAATCCAGTAAAAGGTTTTAAAACATTTTTATTTATCTATATGAAAACAAGAAAATACCAACCCCCCAAAATCACAGCTATAAATTTAATAAAATGCTTTTACTGAAAAATCAGAAGGTTACACAAAATTAGGACCAACCTGGACCATGGTTAAGCATATAACTACCATAAGAATATTGGAGAGAGAAAATCCATTTTTGTGCCGAGCCATAACTATATTCATATTAACGTTAATAATAACATGTGCCTAGCATTCTAAGTAGATTGCTTCATATAATCTTTATAACAAATCTATGAAATATGTCCTTTTACGTTCATTCTAAAGATTAAAATATAGTGACTCGAAGAGATAATTTATACAAAGTCGCATAACCCCTTAGGCTGGATCCAGGTTTCAAATACAGTGTTATCTTGAGTGAAAAAGCCATTCCTCTATGTTCTTTATGCTATACTGTGTGGTTTCTCCTCTAAGCCTAACTTTCTTTTTGCTAATGTAAGAACAGAAAATAGAGATGTGAAAATTCTTGTCAAAGTCCCCTGCCCTCGTCTCCTTTGCTTGTGGCCATTGCGTTGTTCTGGAGGAAGGAGGATAAACTCTGTTAGATGCCACTAACACTGAATGGCAAGAAGAGAAATGAAATGGAGTGAGGCAAGAAAAATGACCTGACTTCAAAGAAGAAAGAGTCCTTAGGAGAAAGAGAGAGCTGCTTAGAGTCAACTGTGAATTCACAGCACCCCCGCAGCTCCTGCCTCTGCTCTTGTGAAAGCCTATGGCCTACATCTTTGCTAATTCGCACACTCCATATCCAATGAAGGTCCTAGAACGTTAGGATTTGGCCAGTGCTGCTGAATTTGAAGGCACCTGAATGAACAGTTGTGTTCCGCTTCTGATGATTATTGCTGGGACTGAACTCTCTGATAGCAGAGTATGGAGACAGTTCGAGGCTTCCAGCCAAAGTGGGCTAGAATGCTGGCAAGGCTGTGTGGACTCAAGAGACTTGACATGATTTAGAAATGATGGCCAGATGAAGCAAAAACTGATATTTTATGAAAACAGTATTTCTGGGTAGAGAGAATATTTAACTTAACAAGAACGCTGCAGACCCTGCCCCTTAGCTCCTGGACCCTCATATAGTAGAACTACAAGAGCAAAAGATGATCTGTGCTATCTTCCTAAGACTCTAAGTAGTAGCTTGGAGCATCTCGAGCAGAGGTTAGAAACTTCTGGTCCTTAGGCCAGATCTAGTCACAGAGGTATGTTGTGTGGTTCTTACAGCTTTAGCCTACACAGTGACTGGAATTTCAAGCCCTGAACAGATCCTCAAATCAAGCCACAGTGGGCTTTCATTTCTTCGGGCAATGAATTTGAATAGAGGTCCCCTCTGTTAACATAGCATAAGCTTTCCAGTTTGCTCAATGCCTAGACCTCCCCCCAAGGTATTGAAGCTTTATTTATTTTTATTCTTGCACTTATAGCGAGGATTCCCTTCCATGGAGTGAGAGCTGTCTGGCTCCTGTATGAATCTATGCTGGGGATGCCGGTGGGCATCTCATCAAAGCACTGGCAATAGAAAGTGAACCCTCATGTTGCTAGTTACTCCAGAAGAGTAAACAGAAAAAAAAATAGCAGCTCAGAGCTCTTTTATTTTTTTAAATAAAAGTTTCAAATTATAGCTTTTTAAAAAAATAGTCATTACTTCTATATTGCTATTTTTTCCCCTTTTCAGTAAAAAATAAAACAGTCTATTCAGTGGACACAAGCACATTTGAATCCCAACCTGTCAGCATCTTGTATATGTAAACTCTTCTGGACTTTGGGAACATTTATTTTTAATAGCTTAGTCCAAAACAAAACCAGTAAGAAGGCAGCAATAAAAATTAAAAAAAAAATATATAGAGATGGATGATGATAGATAGATAGATAGATAGATAGATAGATAGATAGATAGATGAATGATTGCAGAGAGGCTTTTATTAACTGCCCATTTAATTCAAGAAATTCCTAAATGAATAAAACAAAACAACAGAAGCAAAACCCAAAGTGCGCTTTTAGTCTTATGAGTTTAAGAAGGCCATTTATGCAGAGCAGAGTTTTGTTTGGATAATGGGCAGTGGCAAGTATGGTTGGAAGACTGAGAAATAGAGTTTTCAGGCTTCTCTATTGGCTACCAAATAATTCTTATGCAGGTTAGATTTTATAGTGATCAAATGAGTAATATCGCCATGAAGCAATCCAATCACTCATCATTTATCACCCCTCCAATGGGACAGTTTCAGTATGTATAGATCCGTGGTGTGTATGGGTTTCACTATATGAAATGCAATGACTCATGCACTGGTTTGGTATTTACCAAGAAATATTGGACCTGGTGACAGTGTTTAAGGAGTTACCTGACTATGACTGAGTCAATAAAAAACATTTTACAGAATAATAAAACACTAAATATTGGTAAATGTTGATATTAACATTGGTAAATTTAGTATAGTGAAGGGCACCTGGGTGGCTCAGTTGGTTCAACAACTGCCTTCAGCTCAGGTCATGATCCTGGAGTCCCGGGATTGAGTCCCGCATCGGGCTCCCTGTTCAGGGGGGAGTCTGCTTCTCCCTCTGACCCTCCCCCCTCTCATGTGTTCTCTCTCTCTCAAATAAATAAATAAATAAATAAAAATCTTTAAAATAATAATAAAAATATTAGTATAATGATACTGGTAAATTTTGTTTTTCATAGAAAATCCATTAATAAAAAGGGGCTAATATCTTTCTCAACTCCACCCTAAGGGACAGGTAAACAGATGAAGAAATTGAGTGTCCAAGAGTTTGTGACTTAACATCACATAACTAAAAAACAAGGAATGTAGGAATACAGCTGAGGAATCCTGAATGATCTCAGGATCTTTCCATGATATCTTACTGCGTAAGCTTGAGGGAACAGAAAATCCTCTGGGCTGTTGGGAAGAAAAGAGATATGTACTGCTCAAGATAGGAGTTTAGTTTTTGTTTTCTGTGCTGTTTTTAGATACAGAATATAGAGAAATACGAAGTGTCATTATTGCTGTTTTTACTTCTTCAGTATTGGGATACCTGTAAATTGGGTTGGACAGAACATTTCAGTTTAATGAAGATTTTCTGTTTTTATTAGGAGTGAGTCTGAGAGTTTCACTGATAAAATGGAGAATAGCTGCTCACTTCTGGGAAGTAACCACAGCCCACAATCAAGCCTGATAAGAAATCTGAAAAGGAGTAACTTATTTTGAGCAAAGGTGTCATAAGCTCATCAGGTAGAGATGAGGCTACAACCAAGGAAGAGGGCAAGATGCATGTGTTTGAGGCAAATAAACTCCAGCTTTAAAATCCAGGGACAGATACAGTCAATATCAGTAAGTGGAGAGAAAGCTGTACACTCTGAACAGATAAGCGAGCAAATGAGTGATGAAGTTAAACACATTCATAAGGCAAGTAGAGGAAATGATCAAAGTAACCACCAAAGAACAGTAAAATCTAAATCTAGCTTTTTTTTTTTTTCCCCCCTTCCGGAGATATGTTGACGTTGAAACCTTGCATCAGTATTTCCTAAAACTGTAGATCTCTTGAGGCAGACAATAAAGAATCATGGCAGTGGGTCTTCCAAAGAGAGATGCCGGTGTGCAGGAGAGGAATTCAGTATGTCAAGAAAAGAAATGGAGCTAATGAGGAATGATGTAAACAAGCCACCAGGGTTTTACTAATGGAAATGTGAGTGCTTACTATTCCTAAGCCTCTAGTTCTTAATATGTAAAACTGAAATAATAATTCAAAGTTCTGTTTTGAGAAATCAAAATATAATTAGCAAAATGCCTCAAAAATAGGGAGGGCTAAATAAAGTGTAGCTATTATATTTTCCACACATACTTTCCTAAGCTCTCCTGTATTGGCAGAGGCATTTAAATAGAGGTGGTTTAAATAAGGAACAAATCATGACATACAGGAATAAAAGGATCTCAAAGTTTGGCAAGAAGAGTTCAGAAGGTAAAAAATTTGCCCAGCATTGCCTAGCTAATAGAACTAAGCAAAAAACAAACTGATTCCAAAGCTCCTGCATTTTCCTCTATCCCATTCTGCTTCTATAAATGAGATGATCTGTAAGCCACTGAAAGGTGATAATTAGATTTAAAATTTCCTTTGCTTTCAAGTTTCCGATTTAAGCCGTAGTACCTCTGTCCCAGTGGATGAAGGTGCTGTAAATTGCTGCAGTGGCAGAACATAGCTTAAATGCAACTGTCCTTCTGTCCCTTACTGAAGCAGTGTGGGGTAAGGATGGTGATATAGAGCCCGCACACTCTCACCAGGGATCTAGATCCCATGTTCCCCCAGGCTGCCTTAAGCCACCAGCTGAGCATAAACTTGAACCCTCTCTGGTGAGGACACTTTGCATCAGACTTAGCCATCCAACTGCAGGTAGTAAAACTACTATTTCAAAGCCAGGGGAGAAGAGGTGTTGGGACATGCTGAAAAGGAATATATTTTTGGATTTTTTCCCCCAAATTGTGGGAATGATATGTGGGAGGAGAAAATATTCAAGTAAATATGGTATGGTGCAGAGCGTCTGTAATATGAGCCTGGTGTCTCAAGGGAAAATCCTACATTTGTGGCCCCAGGGCAAGAATTAACCCATTCTTATTCCACACTTCTCCCTCCCAGACTTGGCTGGAATCCCAGACAGAGGGCTTTTCTAACCCCTCGTCTTCTTCCTCTGCCGCTGGCCTGTGGCTTGTGCGCTGCTTTGCTAGGGTAGCCCCTCGTCCCAGTTTCTGTCGCTGTGTTTGATCGTAGCCAATAGATTGGTAAGGACCAAGGAAGGGTGCATCAGTACATTTGAACTACTCCCGCCAATGTCAGTAAGGAACAGCATGAAGTTTCCCGGATATAGCCCAGCTCAGCTTACTTTGCCTAGGTGTGAATTAAAGCGCAGGGTTTAATGACTAATTAAAGTCCCTCAAGTCCCTGGGCTGGGTGTGCAGAGTCGCACGTTAGAGCTGGGATCCCAGGGAGGTCGGTGGAGACTAGCAGGGGCGGCAAATGCGGTCAGTGGAAATGAACCCTCAGTTCAGCTCCGCAGCACGTGACTTCCTATTTCTGTAAGGTACTTCCAAGGGACTTCCTCTGTAAAAAATCAGTCTGAGTCCCGGGAGATTTCATTCAGCGCAGTCGCTAAGTTTACTTCCAACTCGGGACAGAAGTTTTCCCTGAGACCCCGTGTCAGTTTCTTTTCTTTCTCCTTCCTCTGTCATTGCCAGCATGCAAGGATCTTGTGGCGCCCGTTCGTGATCGGAAGCTGAATACACTGGTGCAGATCTCAGTAATCCACCCCGCGGAGCAGGGTCTGACAAGATACTCAAGCACGGAAATTGTGGAGGTGAGTGAGCGTGCTGTGTGCCTGCCGTCCTCTGCCCTGCTGTCGCCTTCTCAGCCTCTCTCTGGATTTGAGCAAACAGCTGAAATAAGTTAGTCCATGGCCTGTAGCTATGCTGTGCTACTGTCCTCTGTCATTTAGGAAAGCATACCTGAGGTTATTAAGCATGCGTTGCTAACTTACCAAAATAAACAGATGAGAGAAGAGCTTGCCCTTTTCAAAAGAGACCTTATTTTCTTTAGTAAATAGGAAAAAAAAAAAAATCTCACTTTGAATCCTTAAATAGATCACCAAGTAGAGAAAAAAATACACATTTTTGAAAAATTAAATGGAATGAATACTTATTTGGGAGGAATAAAAGAGAGTCATAAAGTGCCCCCAGAGAAGTTAAGTGTTTGCACTTTTCATTTTTTCCTGTGTTCTTCAGGCTGCCCATGGAAACTTTATATTCTTTGCTATTTGTGTGTGTCTTTTTAAAGTACCGTGTTTTTCAAAGAAAGGTAGGTGATTAATTTGAAAAACTGTAATGTTTCTAGCTAAAGGGTGTTATATTACTCATCAGATGAGAGATTTCCTATTTACATTTATTGTTACTAATGTAACATTCAAAATGTGTCGGGAGGAAACTTGTTATTGTATTGGATCAGATTCAAAAGAGGAAGTGTTTCCCTTTTGATTATTTTGTTCTGATCACACATATTTCACGCACTTAGTGAATGAGAAATACGGAACATCTGGGACTACAGAAAGTGTGCTTTAAACTCCTTAGCTTTGCATGCTTTTTTTCAGATTTGTAAGCCCTGTCTGTTTTGACCGGGGAATTTCTCTGTAGGGAACTAAGAAGCCTACCCTAGACACTGGGTTTGCTCAGTGCTGGCCTGTGCTTGGCTGCTGGAATATATGATTCAGACTGAACTCAACTCATTTCTCTAATGGGAATGACCCAGATCCTGCATGTAGCCTTGAATCTGCCCTTTGGAAACTTTAGGTTCCAATGCTGGTATAATTTGTAGTTAATGCTGTAGTTGAAATAACAAAAATGGTCTGTTCGTATATCGAAAACTTGACTAAAATTGTAAAATTGTTCATTTCTATGAAAAAAAATTTTCAAGTTTGTCCCAGTTTATTCTTAAAATATTGCCAAAACTTAAAAGAAATGATTTTGATACATTTCATTTGTTTATGTTTGAACATACATAGCTGTTTTGGGCTGTTTTATTGACTGTTTTTCCAAAGTGTCTAACACAGAGCTGAACAAAAAGTAGTATTTGTTGAAGAAAAGGAGAAAGAATGAATGACTAAATAACTTGGGCTTCCAGAAACTCATAGACACCTGGTTTACTAAATTCTAGCAAACACTCAATATTTGGCAATATTCATATTTAAATATAGATGTAAAATTTAGTGTTGGATGTCAGCTCTCTCAAAATGAAATCTGAGGCATTGAAATATTCTGTGCACTGCATCCTGTGCTAGTAATTTTATAGCCCGAAGTCCATCATACTTAGTTTCTTTCATTAGTTTTCAAATCGGTCTGAGAAAAAACACAGCTGAACACTTGAAAACAAATGGACATTATCAGAGCATGGCTTTCAATTGAATCATTACAGAAAGGAAGTAAATGGTACTTGATGAGCAAATAGCTTCATTTTAATTGATCAGTCAATATCTTAGATCATTTGCATGAATTTCAGGTTAAATCCATTAAATCTATTCTTAATGGACTGACAACTGACCCTAATTAAGGATTCTGCATATAATGAAAAATTGTTTTTCCAGAGTATTAGCAGTTCTGACACTGTTGCAGTGCCATTTACTATCAGCAGCTCTATCAGTATTTGGGGCTCTGGGCCTTGCTGTCGCCCACGAGCATCATTCGGCAATTCACATCGCTTTTCCAATAGAACTATTTCCTAGAAAAACAAACAGACTCAGACACACTTTCTGCATTCTCATGTGTCCCTGCATGCTGCCAACTGCAGTTGCTGCTTTATTGAATCAAAGTGGTCTGCTTGTGCTGTTACAGGGAACAAGGGACCCGCTGTTTTTGACTGGTGTCACATTCCCATCTGAGTATCCCATCTATGAGGAGACCAAAATAAAGCTAACAGTCTATGATGTCAAGGATAAGTCTCATGACACTGTAAGTACTTGTACTTATTTCTCTTTTTTTTGGGGGGGGGGGGGGGAAGGAGTTATGCTTTTCCAAACCATTGGGTTTGGATATAACTGGCATTTTTCAAAGAGGGTGTTTATACTGTGTTTATGCTTGTCTTATGTTTATAGTTTGCTGAGGATCCCCACCCCCACCCCTCCACACCCAATTCATTTGGCAATTGGTGAGGAGCAAAAGCTTTCAGAACAGATTTTTCTCTTTCTCAGGAAGGCTGGCTTGATCTCTTGTTTTACCTTTCTGTGGTTGTTTTAAGGAGTTGCTGAAGGAGTCATAGTGTGGGCATAAGGCAAGTGGAAGAGATGAACTTTATATACTATTTTAAAACTTTCTAGATATTGTAATTATTCTAAAACAGGAGGTTGATAAAGTGCTCTACTTTCACCGTTTATTCTGGACAAGACTGTGTAGAGAGATACTCCCTCTATTTTCCTGAAGTTGTCCTTGGCACCAAAGCAAACAGAGGGGATAAGGAGAAGCACTAGCCACATGTTTTAATCGGCCTCCTTGCATGGAGGTTATGTAAAGCCCCCGTGGGCTTTTGTCCTAAATTCTTCAGTCTTCCTACAGGGTCTGACTTTTCTTCTCCCTGCATCAGACTGCCTGGTTAGATAGTCAAGGACCTAGGCACTATCTCTAGAGGCCATTCTTAAAATTCCTGGACAGAAGACAATGCTGTTGGGTAGGTGCTGGGAAGGGGATGGCTTAAAAGAGGCCCTCTCCTTCAAATCTCTCCTGTCTGTTTTCAAGGCAGGGAAGCTACAGCAGTGTTGATGATCAATAGTGAGCCACATGCCAGGGAACACTTTGAAGGCAGGGAGGCCTTTAGGTTCCAGTAGAGTTTCTGTTGAAGCTAAGCGGTGCTGCTGGACACAGAGAATCACCCATACCTCATCTGGGGAAAACGTCACTTTAAACTCCACCCTCATGTAGGTTGTGGTTCAAATAGATAGTGGGAGGAGGTGATGCAACTGTGCAGGGGAGTAGTAAGCAGAGAAATGATTAGGATGATGTGAACTGTGGGATTTTCTGTTCCTCCAAGCACATGATCAAATTCAATTCCCCCAGCAATCCCAAAGCATAGACAGGACAGAATATGGCAAGGGCAGAGGTCTAGGAACACTGTTACAGAAATGAATGTTTCCCCTAAACTCTTGAGTTTGTGAAGTCCTTAGAAATGTCAGAGTTATGGGGTGCCTGGGTAGCTCAGTTGTTAAGCGTCTACCTTCAGCTCAGGTCATGATCCCAGGGTCCTGGGATCGAGCCCTGCGTCGGGCTCCCTGCTCCGCGAGAAGCCTGCTTCTCCCTTTCCCACTCCCCCTGCTTGTGTTCCCTCTCTCGCTGTGTCTCCCTCTCTCACTGTCTCTCTCTGTCAAATAAATAAAATCTTAAAAAAAAAAAATGTCAGAGTTAGAAATATGAAATACCTAAGATGTTTCTATCCCCTTTACTCTCCCTCATTTAAAATGTGCATGGATGTTAATGATTTACAGATAGATAATTAGCTTACTCATTAATTATGCTTTTTATTGGCTTCTATTCTGAAAGGTACTTATTTAAGGTCTATTAAAGACTTCCTTCCTTCATCAGAGGTGTCATCACATAAAAATATTGGATGAACCTGAATCCCTGCTATGAAATAAGACTTGTGAAATTTGAGCATACTTAAGAGATGCAACCAGCTTTCATTTACTAAGAGCTGTTAATTAAGGCATAACCTCTTCCTTAAAATACCTAACAATTAACCCTGGTGATGGAAGTGTAAATAGAAACACAGGTTATTAATATGCTAATAGTCCCCATGGACATACAGTCTTTATCCTGGCCCTTGTTCTCTCATTTCTTAAGATTTTCTTTGGGTTGGGGGCGGGGGAGGGGGAAGGGGAAGCAGGAAGTGGTTTTCAAGTACAGTTTATAATTGTGAGCACTTAACAACCTAAAAAAATTAAGATCATAGTACTTTTAAGGCCTAAGAAATGAGAATATGTATATGTGTTTTAGAAAATTAATGAATTATGTGCATGTACTTAAAAGTAGTTTAAATATTTGATCCTAGCAAAGCATTGATCCTGTTAGGCTGACCCAGAACAACGAGATTTTTCTACTGACTGAAAACTAATGAGTTGAGTCAGATGACTAAGTTGCTTGCCCTTTCCTATTGAATTTATCATTACTTGGATTTCATCAGTCAAATAAATGTGTTACTTTGCCATTTCATATTCATTTACATACCTATTAATATTAGATATTTTTAAAGAGAAATGATAACTTTCATCTGTGCCCTTGATACCGCTAATATGTAACTGGTCGTTGTTCTTGTATTCCTCTAAACATTGGACCTAAGATTGATTATCTTACTTAGTAACTTCAGCAGAAATGCAATTAATCATTGTAACCAAGGAGAAGAGTCTGTCCATTCAGAATGACTGTTGTTTCCTCCTACTACATCCTTCATCCTCCTCATTCACTGCAGTAAGTCTTGCACCGTGGCAGATGGACAGATAATGCTTGGCAGGTGGGGAGGTGGAGTACGGTGGGTGACAGGGTCATTATTAAAATTGGAGTGACCTTTTTACTATTTTCCTCATCATGAGAAAATGATCTGTTTTCTCAGAATGTGCGGCTCTAACATCCAGCTGGTTCGTGGGGACTTCAAAGCTTGAAATTGAAGCCCATGGCTAGGATAGGAGAGCCCAAGTTCAAACAGTGAAGCTGGTATCTTCTGGATATATACCGGTTGTGTGCTCTATTTTAAACTCTCTGGAAAATGAAACAACATAGACACAATTGCTTTTAGCACATAGCTCACAGTGTTCAGCCCTAGGGAATCAAGCTGGGACTATGGGTCTTTCATATGTTACAGAAAAAACTCAGAAGAAGGTGAAATTTACATAGGAGAAGAACATCACCATCAAACTTTGTCTTTTTCCCTTCCTCCCATGCAACTGGTGTCTTGGAAGATACTGAACAAGCTCTTTCAACACCACACTGAGGATAGCCATCAATCTGCAAACATATAATTAGGTCACAAAATTGGCTTTGCTCATGGTAGAAATTTGAATTTCTGTGTATTTTGCAGGAGTACACATTGCTTCATTTGTTCTTAGAGTAAATAAATGTTTGCTGTATCCTCAACTTGTTAGATGTTCATTTATAGGACAGAGTCCTGTGTCCAGTAGATACGGAACACTTCTCAGGTGAGGATATATGTCCTAAGATATTTTTTACTGCCAGTTACTAGCAACTCTCCATTTGTACCTTTCAGAAAAAAGTGACCTTATCAAGATTGGATGTAAATGTATTACATTATGTGAGTTATTATGTCCGAGGCAGTTTATTTCTAGCACAATTCCCTACATGGAAGTGTCCAGTTAAGTTTTTTGTGTTTTTCTATGGAAAAGAAAATCATTTACATTTGGTATACTCTGACTTGCTTTGATTTTCTACACTAACTTCTTAGAAGGTTAGGTCTAATTATACTTGTTGAGATCCAAATTCTGTAAGCTTGCCTTCTCTTTGTAGAAGATACAGTACAGCTGATTAGGAAAAGAAATGGATACTATTGATCACTAAGCACATACCAAGCACTGTGTTTAATTTGTTATACATGGTTTTTTCTTTACTCTCCAAAAAATTCGTTGAGGGAGGTATTACCTTGCCCATTTTAAAGGTGAAGAAACTGAGATTCTGAAAACTTAAGTAGGCCAAGTCAAAACTCGTTTCTTTTCTCCAGAGTACATATATTGTTAGCATTACCCTCATTTTCACTTACGCACAGTGGTATTTTTACTTCAGCTGATGCTTTAAAAATGTTCTTTAGTTGGGGTGCCTGGGTGGCTCAGTTGGTTGAGCGACTGCCTTCGGCTCGGGTCATGATCCTGGAGTCCCGGGATCGAGTCCCACATCGGGCTTCCTGCTCAGCGGGGAGTCTGCTTCTCCCTCTGACCCTCTTCCCTCTCTTGCTCTCTGTCTCTCATTCTCTCTCTCTCAAATAAATAAATAAAATCTTAAAAAAATGATATTAAAAAAATATTCTTCAGTTGGATCTTCAAAATTGATTGAGAAAAAAAAATGTCGGTATGCCAGTATAGGGAAAAAACATATCCAAAATTTTTAAGCGCTTAGATTAAGCATGTATAACTAATTGCAAATGTCTGAATAAGTTTTATGAAGTGGCCAACTAATATTAATGAAAAGATAGCTGTTATTACCTGTTGTGAAATGGTTATGTCTTAGACTTTTGCTTTTGTCCACCTGGCCTTTTCCTTTTGTGTATACTGCATGGTCCTCTCAACTTGTTGGTTCACTTTGCCTTTTGTAATGCTCTGGTCTCTACTGTAACATAATTTGCAAGGGGAGTTACCAATTCTGTATAGAAGTAGTTCGGGGTTCTAAGATGTTGCTGCCCTTCACAAATAATTTCACTTCCTTTCTATCTGTTGATGAATAGTATATATTTACAAAGAGCATATTTATATTTTTTTGAGGCATAATTTACATATAACAAAATGGACAAATCTAAAGTGTTCAGTTCAATGAGTTTGATAGTTGCTTATGGCCACATAACCTCTACCTGACTCAAGATATAGAACATTTCCATCATTCCAGAAAGTTCCTTTGTGCCCCATTCTGGTCAATTGCCACCCCACATACTCTGAGGCAACCACTTTTCCATATATAACAACGTGGATTTGTTTTGCTTGTTGAAATGTATGTGAATAAAATCATATAATATGTGTTCCCTTGTGCCTGGTATCTTTTGCTCAACATATTTTTGAGGTTCATATATGTTGCTGAATGGTATTATTACTGAATGGTATTATGTTGCAGTGATACCACAGTTTATTTATTCATTTTCTTATTTACATTTCTCTACATTTAATAACTTACAGCTTTTGACAACAATGAACTAAATGTCTATGAATATTCGAGTACAAGTATTTGTGTGGATATTTGTTTTTATTTTGGGAGGTAAATACTGAGGAGTTAAAACTGTTAAGTCATAGGGCAGATAGATGCAGGTTTAACTTTTTTAGAAACTGCCAACGGTTCTTCAAAGTTATTGTATGACTTTATTCTCCTACTCTTACTTCTGTGTGAGAGTTCCAATTAACTCCACCAATGATGATATTGTCAATCTTTTTCATTTAGCATTCTAGTGGGTATGAAGTGGTTATCTTACTGGGTCTTAATTTGCATTTTCCTGATGACTAATTCTGTTAAGCACTTTTTCCTGTGCTTATTGGCCATTCATCTATCTTTTTTTTTTTAAGATTTTATTTATTTATTTGAGAGAGAGAGAGAGAAAATGAGAGGGGGAGGGGCAGAGGGACAAGCAGATTCCCCATTGAGCGAGGAGCCAATGCAGGGCTGGATCCCAGGACCCTGAGATCATGACCTGAGCTGAAGTCAGACGCTTAACTGACTGAGCTACCCAAGGATCCCTCTTTTTTTTTAAATGACGTTTCTGCTCAAGACTTTTTTCTTTTTAAAAAGTGGGGTTTTTTTTATTGTTAATTTATAAGAACTTTTCATATATGTGGATGTAAGTGCTTTTATGAATATATGTGTTACAGGTCCCCTCTCTTCCCTTTGGCTTGCCTTATAATTTCCTTAATGATGTATTTTGTTGTTCAGAGACTTTAAATTCTGAGTAAGGTCAGTTTATCAATCTTTTCATTAGTGCTTTTTGTGCCCCCAAAGATGATTATGCTTTGGGTCATGAGAATATTCTCCAGGGTCTTCCTTAAAAATGTTTTATTGTTCTAGCCTTTACATTTATGAATAAGATAGGAATCAAAGTTATTTTCCCCTATGTAGATATCTAGTTATTGTAGCACTATTTGTCAAAAATACTTTTTTCTTCACTAAATTCAGTAGGTGCCTTAACTAGAAATTCAGTTGTCTACGGATAGATGCAGGTCTATTTCTCGATCTGTTCTCTTCCATTGATCACTTTGTCTAGCTTCATGACCACATGACTATTGTAGCTTTATAGTAAGTCCTGAAATAGGTGATTTAAGTCCTCTATCTTTGCCAGCTTTGTTTTTTTATCAAGGTTTTGGTTTTGCCTATTCTAAGAGCCTTAGTTTTTCCACATAAGTTTGAGAATCACTTGTCGATTTCTTCAAAAAGCCCATTGGGATTTGGATTGGAATCGTGTTAAATCTATAGATCAATTTGGAGAGACTGGACATCTTAACAATATTGAGCCTGTTGATCTATAAATATGGTAGGCATATCATTCCACTTATTTAGGTATTTAAATTTTATCAGCAATATATTTGTGTTCAGATCCTTTGTGTGTGGTCATAATACATTTTAAGACTTAGGTATTTTTTTTTTTTTAAGATTTTATTTATTTATTTGACAGAGAGAGAGACAGCGAGAGCAGGAACACAAGCAGGGGGAGTGGGAGAGGGAGAAGCAGGCTTCCCGCCGAGCAGGGAGCCCGATGTGGGACTCGATCCCAGGACCCCGGGATCATGACCTGAGCCGAAGGCAGACGCTTAACGACTGAGCCACCCAGGCACCCAAGACTTAGGTATTTTTGATAGTTTTTCATGCTAACGAACGAGAGATTTTTAAAAATATAGTTTTAAATTCCTGTTTGTTAGTAGATAGAAATACAGTTACTTTTTGTGTATTGACCTTGTATCCTGCAGTCTTGCTAAATTCACGTATTAGTCCTAAAACACTTTTTAAGACTCCATAGGGGTTTGTAAACATATGATCATGTTATCTGTGAATAATGAAAGATTTTTATGTTTCCTTTTCCAGTCAAAGTGCATTTTATCTTTCCTTATTGCACTAGCTCGGTGCAATAGGACTTTCAGTACAATATTGATAGAAGTGGTAAGAGTGGAAATTCTCGTTTTGTTTCCAGATTTAAGGTAGAAGTGTTCAGTATTTCACCATTAAATTTGATCTTAACTGTAGGCTTTTCATAGATGTCTTTTATCAGATGGAGGAATTTCCCTCTATCCCCAATTTCCTGTGAGGTTTTTTTTTTGTTTTTGTTTTTTTTTTATCATGAATCGTGTTAGATTTAGTCAAATGACTTTTTTGGTATATATTGAGATGCTCAAATGTTTTTCTTACTTACTCTGTTAATGGAGTGAATTACATTAATTGTCTCTGTAAGTTAAACCAACCTTGGATTCCTGGAGCAATATTTTCACTATGCAGCAATCTCGCCTCTTTCTCAAGCTTCAGCCTAGTGCATGGGGAAATCAACCTCTGCTCTTCTGCCTCACATTGGAGAAAGCCCCGTGCAGCTCCTTGGTGAATCTCTCAGCTCTCCTGCACATTGAAATGTCCTCCTTCAGTATGTGACTTTCAGTGGGAAGGAGTAGGTGGATGGGCAAGACCCATGCTATGGCTAGGGCTCCTCAGGATTCAGATCTCTCATGCCAGGTAACATGTGCTCATTAAAAGTTTATTGCAAGTCCAGCTGGTTTCTATGGAATGCCGTCCCCTGTTGCTGCTCAGCCAGGAATAATACGGACCATGGGCATTTCTTCCTCCAGGAAGGGTCTGTCATTCCCTGGATTTCATTTCATTTTGGTTGCTTGACACCCTCAGTTTTCTGATGGGTTTAGCAAAAACTGTGATTGGTAGTGTCTCTGACTTCTTAGTGTTCCTTAGGGGTGACAGTCTCTCTTGCACGTTTTTGCATATTAACCAGAAGCAGAAGTGCTACAAATTTCTTTCCTTTAGCACTTATGCTACTCTCTATATATTAGCATTTCCATCTCTACCTTTTTCCCCTCCTCTGTCATCCACGTATCAAGTGCATTACAGTCCTTGCTGCTCTTTACACTGTTTTTCCCTTTCTCTCTTATTCCTGTTCGCTCTCTGTGCTACTGTCTGCATTTGCACAGTACTCCATCTGTGTCATCTGTCCAGGGCTTTTGTTCGTTTTTTGTCTTTGTTCTTGTTTGGGCTCCCACAATAGAGGAAAGACTATTCAATACCTCCTTACTTTCCATAAGAAAATAATGATGTTGGCATGGAGAAAGACTGGCTCTTGGACAGTGAAATAAGAAAACGAATTGACTCATGATGCAAAGTATGTTTGTTACAAAATCTTTTGGCCTTAGCAGAGTGGCTGTTTGACTGTAAAGTACCCACATCCTTATTTCATGGAGATCAGCAAAACTGTACTTTGAGTATTTTCGCACTTGGCTGTCTATGAATGTATGAGTTTTAGAAACATTGTTTAACCTAGTTTAAAACAACAACAACAACAACACAATAATACCTAGAATTAATATGCCTTTTTTCCAATTAAAATAGAAATGATGAGGTAGGGCCACTTTCCATTCTCTTTTCAAACCTGGGAAACTTAATTAATGTTAATCACAAACATAGAGGAACATAATTTACCCTGTGTTTCCTAATGGACTCTTATTCGCTGAGTCCTACCTCCACTGAACATTTAAGAATGGCTTTTAGGTTTTTACTTTTGTAAGTTTTTGGGCAGTGAGCCCTTTTATTTTTAAGAATCATGAGATATCACTGGGAAGAGTGGTTGGGAGACTTGCAGGGTAACTCTAGTTTGAACAAGTTGAGTCCACAAACTGGAATTTAGTCATGTCTATATAAATCTCATTTGATGGGTGTTGCCCAGAAGTTTTATTAGGAAGCTCTCTGATCTCTCATCACAAGGGAGCAGAAATTTAGGCAGTTAGGTTTCACCTAAGAATACAGCCTACATAAATAGGGAGCACTTTAATACCCAAATCTGATGAATGTTTTTTTTTTAAAAAGCAATAACCAAATTTCAATTAAAAACAAAGGTACATAAATTATAATTGAAATACTCTTCAGTAGAGTCCATCTGTGTGGAAAAAGAAAAATATGATCTGAAAAGCAAAAATGGTTCAATATCAATATGTCTATCAACATGATCCATTTTATTAATAACTAAAGGAGAAAACTCATTTGATTCTGTCAATGGATGCTAAAGACTTCTTTAGTAAATCTAGTGGCCACATCTAATAAAAAATAGATTATATTATATAAATATAACAAAAATCTATCCTAATAAGATAATATAAATGTTCTAAACAGTGAAGTGCTAAAGTCATTTCAATTAGACACCAAATTAACCACTCTCATCATTATTATTCAACATTTTCTTGGAGGCTGTAGAAAATGAAATGAGAAAGTTATATTACTTATATAAAATTTGGAAGGCAGAAAAGCAAAACTATTTCTCTATTGATATGATTAAAATATAGAAAGCCCAACAGACTTTAGATAAAGACCAAATATGATTTGGTAAGTTGGCTGGTTATAAGATCAATATATTTAAAAATCAATAGCTTCCTTGTTTTATAGCATAAATTACATAGAAAAGTATAACATCTTATTGAAGACTATAAAATAAGATCTTTGCCAATAGGAAAACTTGTGTTAGAAAAAATTATAGGAGCACCTGGGTGGCTCAGTCCTTAAGTGTCTGCCTTCGGCTTAGGTCATGATCCCAGGGTCCTGGGATTGAGCCCCGCATCGGGCTCCCTGCTCAGCAGGAAGCCTGCTTCTCCATCCCCTACTCCCTCTGTGTTCCCTCTCCTGCTGTGAATCTCTGTCAAATAAATAAATAAAATCTTAAAAAAAAGAAAAAAATTATAATTACCATAAAACAAAAATTGATCTAAATTCAATTTATAAATTTAATATAATTTCAAATAAAATAGCATAAGTATTCTTATGGAGAGAGATTTGGGGGATTGGATAAAATGATCTTAAAATTTACTTTATTAAATCAATATCCAAAAATAGCCAAGGACATTTTTAAAAATAGTAAGATTTACCTGATCAGGCATCAAAACAAAACATAAACCTACTGCAGTCAAATCTGTATGGTTTGATCATAGGAATGGACAAATAGAGAAGTGAGACAGAATATCAAATCCAAGACCAGATTCCAGGATACATGGTGATTAACTCTATGAGATGGTTTAACTCAGCAGGTAAAAAGAATGGGGCTTAATATAAAAAGTACTGGTTAAATGACTATCCATTTGGATGTAAATAATAGTACAGTCATGTCATATTTTATGTATAAAAATATATTTTTGGTAGATTAATTAAATATAGAAACTAAATTGTATTAAAGCTCTTATAAGATAGCTTAAAAGATTGTACAATCTAGAAGCAGGAGGTAGGGAAGTTTTTCTTAAGAATGGGAATCCAGATAGGTTGGCATTTGACCATATGGAAATCTATACATTTTACATGAGAAAAAATATATGGCATAAACAAGAGAGAAAAAGTAGATATGGAAAATTATATGCAAGTCAAAGATTGGTGGATTAATCCCTATATTATTTAAAAAGTTCTTCCGAGTTTAGAAAAGCGTATTTGAAGAGGTAGTCCTCAGAAAAATAAATCCAACTGACCAAGAAGCATTAAAAAATGTTCTAACTGTATTTTCTTGGAGACACAAAATTAAGATAGCAATGTGGTCAATTTTTACAAATAGACTGACAAAAAAATTAAAGACCATTGCTGGCAGGGAGGTGGGAAAAAGTGTACTGTCATGCACTGCTGATTTAATGTGAAAATTTGCAACTTAAAAAAAACAATCTGCCGGCATTTATTAAAATGGAAAGTAAGTGTACATTTTGATTTAGCAACGTTATTCCTGGGTATTAACCTCTTAGAAGTAAAACACTTGTACTTGAGGATGTATGGAAAAAGATGTTTGAGCATTGCTCAAATAGTGAAAAACTGGAAACAGGGTGAATGGCTATCAGTAGTGGAATGTGTGAATAAATTCTGATGTGTCTAAACTAGGGATATTATGAAGCCTTAGAAAAAGTGGTTGTAATTAACGGGAGCTCTAAAAGCAGACTTGGAAGATTCAGGAGGGGCTGCGTAATTGAGAACAGCAAATGCCCAAAATGGTGAGTAATATAATTTCATTTAAAAAAAACCTAATAATGAAAAATGCCTTTATATGTGTGTGTGTGTTGTTTTTGTATTTAAGAAATATACACTTGTGGATGACTGTCCTGAGTATGTAGAAAATGAAGGAGGATGAAGGCAGTGGATTGGGTGGGGGAGGAGGGGTGTGGATAATGAGGGCAGAGTAAAAAGAAGAGAAAACGGAGAGCATGAAATAAAATAATAGTGATGAAACAGTCATGTCAATGGATTTCCTGAAAGATTTCCTGATTTTTAATAAAATAAAATGTAACCTTAAAAAATGACTGCCATTCCCATTACTTTTACACAAAATATGTTGTCCTAAGAGGAGTGTTACTTTTGCATCATGACGATTCAGCGCAGGGGGTCTGCGGGTGGTCCTGGATGAAAGGGAACTGCCACAAACAAGTGGCCGCCTGGAGGAGGACTGGTGGGCACAGGACAGGGGCTTCAGTGCCTGGGGAGATGGGAAGGACCCACTGTCGGGGGCTCACCTGTACGGAATGGAGGCAGCAGCTGAGAACATCACCGAGCCCGGTCAGAGCAGAAGAGGAGGAGAATGGCAATCATCTGCAACACTTGAAGAAGCCCCCTGGGAACCCCCCGAAACAATTGCGGGGCGGGGCGCTCGTAGGGGACTCTAGGATCTGCAGTCTCAGGGGGACGCACCATCTTCCCATGCTGCATTATAGACAGTAAGCTGTACAATGAATTATGCTTCGAAGTCGATCTAGGAGCGTTTATCTTTCTACCTGCGATCTGTGAGCCTAATTTGGACCCTGAGCTGAGCTATTTCTGCTTCAGTGTATTTCCCTCGTTGCCCCAGGTCTCAAGCATGCCGCAGGTGTTACCATTTGTTCGGGGTCCGGCTCAAGCAGCCTCCTTCTTGGCACAGCTGCTGTGCGGGCGCAAGCTCGGGGAGCGCCCGGTCGGAGGAGGGCCATCCCGAAACAGACCCACGTGGGCACGGAGGACGCGTGTGTGGCTTCGGCTTCCCCTTCTCTCTGGGTTTTGCAAAGCTGACACGTGACGTGTTGCCAAAGCATTTCTTCTGATGAGAAAGGAGCAGAGGCTAGCGATTTAAAAGGTTGGACTGCTTCAGCTAGGAATAGCTTTTCATTACCGTAAGTCTAGACATGCGGCGCCGCGGGAACAAAAAGAAATTCTGAAGAAACAGAGGCTTTCCTTGGAACCATCGGGATGGAATGATCATTACAACTAAGTTCAGGCTGCTGTTTAAATCCACGTGAAAATTATTTTTAAACTTACTGAGAGGAGTCGTGTACACCCAGGCAGAAGGTGATGTCACATCCTGAAAAGTGTTAAGGGGCATCTGTTTCCACATCACAAGGATTTTCTTCTCATGTTGCCACGAGCCAGGTCACTTCGGTTTCACGACATTAAGTCAAGCTGTCTTTTAAGGTGTGCTCATTGGGGTTGGAGCTAAATGTTGAGTATATCATGTCCTGAGGAATTCGATGTGTGAATTCACGCAATTGTTGGTCTTACGTACAAACTTGGGTGGTAGTTTTTAACCATGATAGAGAAAGCAGTCTTCGGAAGGCACTATGGATATTTGTTTAATCAGATATGGGATCTGTAGGGATATTTACAATTTTAAATATTATTCCGATTTTTTTTTTAATTGCTATTTTGGTTTTGTGAAAAGGACACAGATAGGCATATTGGTGGTTTAAAATGTCTGAAAGCATTTTCCCAAGAAAAATCTTAATTGGATATCAACAAGAGCTCACCCACCTCAAACTGCAGCCGGCCCCTAATTCAGAACATTTGAAGTAGGGGCGCCTGGGTGGCTCAGTCGTTAAGCGTCTGCCTTCGGCTCAGGTCATGATCCCAGAGTCCTGGGATTGAGCCCCACGACCGGTTCCTGCTCCACAGGAAGCCTGCTTCTCCCTCCCCCATTCCCCCTGCTTGTGTTCCCTCTCTCACCGTGTCTCTCTCTGTCAAATAAATAAAATCTTTAAAAAAAAAAAAAAAACATTTGAAGTATGTGTTACAGCTTTGTTTTTCATTCCTGAATTTAAGTTGAGGCATAGTGAAATATACATAGTAGCTGGCTCGGGCCTCAGAGCCGCAAAGAAAGGGAGGCCTCATGACGGAAACCCTAGACAGCTGCAGGTGTATTCACACATACATATACACATGGTTTTAAATATGAATATGTACATTGAGTAATATAAGGCTTTAAACATTAAGTAAGGGTTTAACTTTAAATTCCAGGATCAAGTTCATTTCTTGCAAAAAAAAAAAAAAAAAAAAGCCAAAAATACCCTTACCGCGATGTTAGTATTCAGAGAAATTTTTCCCTCTCTGGAATTTCCAGTTAATGTACGTTTAAAGGCAGAAGCATATCTTTCAGATTCTGCTTCAGTACCTTCTCCATTCTGCTTTCTCCAGCATACATGTGCAGTACTTGCTTTCCCTGAGCAGTAGCTTCCTTGACCTTGAACTTGCAATCTGAAGAAGTATCTGAAAAAAGACCATGCCAAACTGGAGATGAACTGTTGCAATAAACCATAAGATACATCTGAAAACCCCACCAGTGGATATAAAAACAAGATTTCTGAATGCTGTTATGGGAAAATGCAATGATTGAGCCCCGTGGGGGGCTGTGCACTCAGAGGGGAGTCTGCTTGAGATTCTCTCTCTCCTTCTCCCTCTGCCCCTCCCCACCCCTGCTTGCGTGCTCTCTCTCTCTAAAATAAATATTTTTTAAAAAGAATATAACTCTTTGACCCTGCAAGGATTCCTTCTCAACTGGGATGCCACGTTGAGAGCAAAGAACATAATAAAGTTAAGAACTGGAAGCTCTAATCTCAGATCTGCTACTTAGTTGTGCGACTTTAGACAAGTTATCCATTTGGGGGCTCAGTTTCCCAGCTCTAAAATGATGATAACGTCCTGGTCTGTCTACTACTGGAATGAAAAGAGACTAACACATGTAAAAGTGCTTTGGAAAATAAAACTGTAGTAGAAATATAAATATCGCCATCACTTATTGCAGATATTATTCAGATATTATTCTTGTACTCAGGACATTCTTTCCTGAGTGACATTGGTATAATTCCAAGAAAAGGATTAGCGGTTTCATGGTATCAGACTCCCCAAGGTTGACCATGTTTCCAGTGAACTGATTGGTCTGGATATCCCGGATGTTCTTGTCTGGTGATTTGTGGCTGGGTGCAGACCTATGCTGTGCACCAGCCATGTTTCAGGTTGAAACATATCAACAGCAATGAAAAAGAATCTATTTTCTCTGTTGTTATTTTAGCATTTTATTAATCTGACACTCTGCAGTGTGATACTCCAACATTCACTTCCTGAGTGTGTCTTTCCAAAAGGGAGAAAAACTGAAAAAGATGATTACTGCAAAGGCATGCCCACATTTTCCATTGCAGTCATTTTGATACCTGATTCTCCTTCTAACTTGAGTTACAAATAGCTGTGCCCCTAGAGATCTGTCTTCTGAAACCACTGTGAAAAAGAATATGAGAAGAAAAAAACCCCTCTTCTTTAAGATTCACTTTCCAAATCATACTTACACCTGATGGGCTGACCAGCGAATCACTTTGTCCCTCTTTTTCATTCTTCCAACTCTGAGTCATCATCCAGTTTGATTTTTGAGACGTCATTCAAACTGCCTAAAATGACAGGCTTTTATAGGATTCTTTGACCTTAGATGGAGCAGAAAGTAAAAAGCAGCGAATAAAGAATTCTTTTCTACCTTCTTCACAAACTTACTTCATTTTCCTTCTAATGACATTTGTTAGACCAAAGATTAGCAGAATGTTTCTTCTCTAGCCTGACCTCATGAAATTCATGAATGCTTAACTAGATGAGATCGTTTGAAGAACTTCTGAGGCCACAGCCACCTAAAAATTGTGGAAAAAAATTTTTTTTTCTCTAAAGAAAATAGTTTAACCATTTAGACTCTCAGAAACATCAAAGATAGAAGGAAAGTTTTGAGTGTTATTTATTAATTAAACATCAGACCAAACTACAAGTGGTGTTCTGGATGGCAGATTAAAGAAGAGGATTATTTTACTTTATCCTAGCTACCCATATGACTTCATCCTTTATAACAGTGCTAATTCTTTTTGGGACATCACAGAAAGTAAAGACCAAATAAATGACATAAAATCTCAATTACAAAGAATTCGTCCATACAGTATCACATTTGATCTTCCTAGGGACGCTGTTGTGTTACACAGGGCCCTGTTGTGTCAGGGAGCTGGAAAGTAAATTTAAACAATTTGCTGAGGGTCACACTGAAATCACGAGAATCTAAGTCTTCTGCTATTGAATCCATTGAACTGTAGGAAGGTTCTCAGGAATAATATTAAGGTCCCTAACTCTCTTAATAATTTGAGGGTTTTTTCTTTATTATGTTGTGTTAATTGCCATACATTACATCATTAGATTTTGATGTAGTGTTCTATGATTCATTGTTTGCATATAACACCCAGTGCTCCATGCAGTACATGCCCTCTTTAATACCCATCACCAGGCTAACCCATCCCCCCACCCCCCTCCCTTCTAGAACTCTCAGTTTGTTTCTCAGAGTCCATAGTCTCTTATGGTTCGTCTTCCCCTCTGATTCCCTCCCTTCATTTTTCCCTTACTGCTATCTTCTTCTTCTTTTTTTAACATATAATGTATTATTTGTTTCAGAGGTACAGATCTGTGATTCAGCAGTCTTACAGAATTCACAGCGCTCACCATAGCACATACCCTCCCCAATGTCTATCACCCAGCCACCTCATCCCTCCCACCCCTCACCACTCCAGCAACCCTCAGTTTGTTTCCTGAGATTAAGAATTCCTCATATCAGTGAGATCATATGGTATATGTCTTTCTCTGATTGACTTATTTCATAGAGCCTCCATTTTTTATTGCACCTCATTAATAGCCTTTTTGATTTCAATTTGGTTAGATTTTAGTTCTTTTATTTCTCCAGAAAAGTTTTCTCTAGTATCTTCCATGCTTTTTTCAAGCCCAGCTAGTATCTTTATAATTGTCATTCTGAACTCTAGTTCTGACATCTTACTAATGTCCATATTGATTAGGTCCCTGGCAGTCGGTACTGCCTCTTGTTCTTTTTTTTGAGGTGAGTTTTTCCGTCTTGTCATTTTGTCCGGAGGAGAACAGATGAACGAGAGAGCAAAATGCTAACAGGGTGACAACAACCCCAGAAAAATACACACTAAACAAATCAGAAGAGACCTTCCAGAAAGTGGTCGCTTTTCTGTTCAGAGAGTTGCTGCTATTCTTTTCTTCGATCTCCTGTTGAGTTTGTAGGTGTTCAGAATGGTTTGATCCCTATCCAGCTGAATTCCTGGGACCAGACGAAATCCAGGTCTCCTACTCCTCTGCCATCATGCTCCTCCACCAATAATTTGAGTTTGATGATGACTTTCAATCACTGCTAAGGATAAGCACATCTGTAAATGTGGTGAATTTCTCTGTAAGTAGACCTTCAGTAAAGGAAAAAAGGGGAATTTACTTTCTGAAAGTATGAAGACACTGTGGATATCAAGAGTAACTGCCTTGGATAAAGCATCTTGCTCGTGGCATCAGTGTACCTGAGTACAGGTGCCAAAGTGCCCTGATGGCCTTATGATTGTTCATTTCTGTTCGTATAAGCGTACCTTAGTTTGCTGTATAGTAGCTGTGACCACTGTATTTTTTTTTTTCAAAGATTTTATTTATTTATTCATGAGAGACAGAGAGAGAGAGAGAGAGAGGCAGAGGGAGAAGCAGGCTCCCAAGGAGCAGAGAGCCCCACACGGGACTCAATCCCAGGACCCCGGGATCACGACCCGAGCCGAAGGCAGACGCTTAACCATCTGAGCCACCCAGGCGCCCGTGACCACTGTATTTGAGTTTGCTGATGCAAAACAGTATTATTTGGTGCCCGCCTTAGGTTAGCTGAGCAACTCTTCAGTGTTGAAGGACTGACATCCAAGAGGAGCTAAGCTATGTCGTCAAGTCATCATGAGATCTTATCCTAGGATGCTGATGTCAAGATAAAAATAGCCAAGGAAGAGGAAGAGCTATATATTTTAATGCTGTTTCCTCTAATTAGAAGTTCCTTCAGATTACTTGCTATACCATGTTTAGTTGTATCACAACTTACTAATTCACTTAAATATTTTTATGCTTATTCTGTTAAAGATTGCATGTTTAAGAAAGCATAAAGAGATGACGAATACACAGGCTTATTTATATAAATTTGATTTTTGTTATGATAAATTTGACAGGCTGTTGGGATATCCATGTGGAAATTACTAAGCAAGCATTTGGAAATAGGAACATGGAATTAAGGGAAAGTGACAAGATCTATATTGTCTAGAAACCTCTGCCTAATAGTAGCTTAAATAATTATTCCTTATTTATTTATTTTTTCTCACACAGCAAATGGGAAAGGTGTAATATCATCAGATTCTTTCCTTTTTACATTAGGAAAGCAACTCTGACCCAGACTCTTTCTTGTACCTTATTGACTAGAATTGTATCCTGTGGTCTCAGTAATAGCAAGGGAAGCTGAAAAAGCAAGTATCTATTCTTCCAAACTTTCTATATTGGAATGTGCAAAAAAGAAGCAACTTGGAAATGACTTTTGAATTAGGCAAATAACCCCAAGATTTGGAATAACGATTTGAAAGGCATCCTTACAGAAGTGATCTTTGAAAATGAGAGAATCAAGAAAGAAAAATAAGAGAAAATGAACAAAGCCAGAAACTTGGGGAATACTGACGTGGAGAATGAGAGTTGATTAGGTTTCAGTAAAAAGGTGAAGAACAGGTGGTTCAACCGGTTGAGCATCCGACTCTTAGTTTTGGCTCAGGTCATGATCCAATGGGCCGTGGGATCGAGACCCACATTCCTGCAATGAGCTCAGTGGGGAGTCTGCTTCAGATTCTCTCCCTCTGCTCCTCCACCAACTTAGATGTGCTCTCTCTCTCTCAAAAATAAATAAATCTTAAAAAGAAAATGTGAAAAGTAACCTCTCACCTGTGAGAATGGCTACTGTAAAAAAAAACAAACAAATAAAACAAATAGAAAATAAGAGGTGTTATTTCTCCATGGCTAAGTTATGGAGAAACTGGAACACTAGTGCACTCTTGGTAGAAATGCAAAACAATGCAACTGCTATGGGAAACAGTATGGAGGTTCTTCAAAAAAATTACAGATAGAATGACCATATGATCCAGTAATCCCGTTTCTTGTTTCCAAGAAATTTCTAAAAAATTGAAATCAGGATCTCAAAGAGATATTTGCATACCCATGTTCAAAGCAGCACTGTTCATAATAGCCAGGAGGTGAAAGCAAATTAAATGTCTATCAGTGGATGAGTGGGTAAACAAAATGTGGCATTTACATATAATAGAATATAGTTCAGCTTAAAAAACGAAAAAAATCCCATCAAACGCTGTAACTGGAGAACCTTGACGACATTATGCTATGTGAAATAAGCCAGTCACAAAAAGACAAATTCTGTATGATCCCACATATAGGAGGTATCTAAAACATTCAAATTCAGGCACGCCTGGGTGGCTCATTCGTTAAGCGTCTGCCTTCGACTCAGGTCATGGGATTGAGGCCCACATCAGGCTCCCTGCTCTGCAGAAAAGCCTGCTTCTCCTTCTCCCACTCCCCCTGCTTGTGTTCCCTCTCTCGCTGTCTCTCTCTCTGTCAAATAAATAAATAAAATCTTTAAAAAAATTAAAAAAACAAAAATTCAAATTCATAGAAACAGAAAGTAGAATAGTAGTTACCAGGGTTGGTGAGAGAGGGAAAAGGGAAGCTGTTGTTTAATGAGTGTGGAGTTTTGCACGATGAAAAAGTTTTGGAGATCTGTTTCACAACAGTGTGAATATACTTAACACTACTGAACTGTACACTTAAATATGGTACAATGGTAAATATTATGTTAGTGTTTTTTTTTTTTTTTTTTTTTACCACAGTTAAAAAAACAAAACAAAACTACCTCAGCTTTCTGCTTTGGTAGATGTGGGCTAGAGACCACAAAGTTGAATTTCTCACACGTCCCCAGGTGATGCACATGCTGCTGGTCCTCTGGTCATACTTTGGGAATCAGGATTCTAACATAAGACTTACCACTTGGGGGCGCCTGGGTGGCTCAGTTGGTTAAGCCACTGCCTTCGGCTCAGGTCATGATCCTGGAGTCCCGGGATCGAGTCCTGCATCGGGCTCTCTGCTCAGCGGGGAGTCTGCTTCTCCCTCTGACCTTCCTCCTTCTCATGCTCTCTGTCTCTCATTCTCTCTCTCTCAAATAAATAAATAAAATCTTAAAAAAAAAAAAAAAAAAGACTTACCACTTGGAGTGCCTGGGTGGCTCAGTCGGTTGAGTGGCCGACTCTTGATTGTGGCTCAGCTCCTGATCTCAGGGTCTTAAGATCAAGCCCCACGTTGGCCTCTGTACTCAGAGCAGAGTCTGCTTGAGATTCTCTCTCTCTCTCCCTCTGCCCCTCCCCTCTGTACTCAGAGCAGAGTCTGCTTGAGATTCTCTCTCTCTCCCTCTGCCCCTCCCCTGCTCTCTCTCTCTCTCTCAAATAAGTAAATAAAATCTTCAAAAAAAGCCTTATCACCCAGTACCATAATCCTTTAGGATTATGCTGTAGGATAAGAGCTATAGGTCTAGCTCTTCTCTGCTGGAATAAGGACCATCTTGTTTGTGTATGCCCAATTCTAACCCACTGTTTGTTCCTGAATAAATTTATGTTACATAAATAAAAAAGGGAAAAAAAGATAAAAAGCAATATTTGAAAAAAATGCAGGGAACCAGATAGTGCAGTGTCCTAGAAACCAAATTAGGGGCAAGTTTTAAGATGGAGAGGGGTGTCAGTATTGCCTAAATCTACAGAGATATTAAGGAAGATGAAGAAAGGCTACTGAAGGGGCACCTGGGTGGCTCAGTCGGTTAAGCGTCTGCCATCGGCTCAGGTCATGATCCCAGGGTCCTGGGATTGAGCCCCACATCGGGCTCCCTGCTCGGCAGGAAGCCTGCTTCTCCCTCTGCCTCTGCCTGTCTCTCTCTCTCTGTATCTCACGGATAAATAAATAAAATCTTAAAAAAAAAAAAGAAAGAAAGAAAGGCTACTGAATTTAGTGATTAGGAGGTCACTAGTCTTTCAGAAAATACATGCTGAGAAAAAGCTAGAGTTCAAAGGATTAAGGAACAAGTGACTGCTGATGCTATATAAATACTGGCTAGCAAGAGCAAGGAAGAGAAAAGGAGTGTGAATGAATATACAGCAAGGGATTTAGTTTAGGGTGAGTTTGAACACATTTGTGGAGATCTAGGCCACCTAAGCAAAACGTGGGAGTCCCCAGGAATTTTGGGGTAGTGGGTAGTGGGAGACTCCAGAACAGAGAGCTGGAGATTGCTTGCTAATTGGTCTTGCCTTTCCTGGAAATTCCTGAATTATTATTATTATTTTTTTAATTATAAAATTTCCTCTGTAGCAGTATATTTGTTACAATCCCTTTCTTGGATCAGTTTACCAGGTGAGAAATAGTGAAATGTTTGGCTCATTTGGGTAACAAGTAGACTTGAGAATTATTTTTTTGATGTGTTTGGAGATTCTGATGGGAAATGAATTGTTATATGAAAATCACCAGTAATATGACTTCCTTAAGGAACATGAGTGTTGTCTAATCATTTCTTAATGCTTATAACAATATCAATAAAAAGATTAATTTAACTAGTTTGACAAGATGCAGGAATCCAAAATAATTATAATAAAAGACAATTGTGTGATAGAACAAGAAAAAGAATATATATGAAATTACATTCAGTTCTGGTTTATATGTCCTTTTTTTTTTCTTTTTTTTTTTAAATCTTTATGTCTTCCAAAATGTTTACCCAATGAGTTTTGCTAAGAAATCCAGATCATTGCAAAAAATTATAAGAAAAAAAAATGTTAGGATGATAAATGCATCTTTGTTTGGAACAATAGTCTTTGAGATTATGGTTAGGATTGTGAGCTATACCCATCTGAACCAGAGCTTATTTCCAAGCTCCAGAACCTATTAATTCTGTAAGCACGGGCAGTCACTTAATCATTCGGGTTTCAGTTCATTAAACAATGAAATGGTGCTAATGATAAATACGACGTAGGGTAGTTATAAGCACGAAATGAGGCGATTGTTGTAAATCTAGCCCAGTGCCTGACATACAGTAGGCGCTCACTGCATGCTTGTTGCTACAGCTGCTATTTTAATATTATCAGGATGATGATGATGATGATGATGATGATGATATTTATATTTTAGCACCATAACTAACTTTGGAAATGTTTTTGTTTTACTTTATTTTTGTTTGCTTGCTTTAACAATAACCGCAGCAAGATTCTCAACTGGGAATATGATAAAAGATAGCGTTTCCTAAATGACTCTTTACCTTACGTATTTATGTTTAAATATGTTTTATTTATATTTTATAATTATATGTAATCATCCTCCTTCTCATCATAACAACAATCCCTTAATAACACTACTCTGTATCACACACTGTTCTCTAGGCTTCATATATTTGCTCATTTAATCTTCACAGAACACAAGGAGATAGATACTATTAGTAGTGTCTCCCATCTTCCCGGTGAAAAAACTGAGGCACAGAGAGATCCAAAGCTTAGAAGTAGAAGTGCTTGGCTAGGAACCAGGACATTTAGCTCCAGCCTGTGCTCTTCTTAATCACTACATTTTGAAGGACCATCGATAGCATAGTAACTGATACTCATTGTCTAGATACCTTTTATATTTTACCACAAGAACATTTTTACATGTATATTTTAGGTCTCCAGGGGAGCAATTTTAACAATTTCACTAAAATGTATTTTTCTCTAAGCATTTGAGATTTACAATCTTAGGCTTTCAGAACCTTAAAAGGTCAGACGTTGTTACTCTATTCATCTTCTCAAACACTTTCTGCTTTACGAAAGGGCGCCAATCTATTCAATATAGATGCAAAAATAGAATTTATGACACATACAGGTCTTGGCTCTTCAACCAGAGCTCTTTCCACTGTGCTGCATAAACACAGTGTCAGATTTTCAAAATAGTAATTGTTAAAGCCTGCAGCTATTTGAGACTGATCCCTGTTTTCGGCAAAGAGAATAAATGATTCAGTTTAAAACCCTCTATATTTCAAGTCCAGAAGAGAAGTGCACTGCATGCCCTTGTATTTATTTATCTGTAGGCAGATACAAAGGGTAAGTCCTTGCTTCAGGGCCAAGATTCGGGTAAAATCTACGTAAGCATCTTGTGAGATACTGTTTGTGATACTATTAAGGGGGTGGGACTCGGCGTGGGAAGGAGACTCGGGTATTCACTTCCAGTACCAGAAGATTGAGCTAATACTTTTTCCTGGAGAGGAAACACTTTTGCTGATGATTGGAATGGAAAAGATGTTGTCAACCTTACTTTTTGTCCTCGAGAATAGGTCAAGCTGCTCAGTCAGAGGCATACATTCCTACCAACTGTCAGAAGTCCTACTGGAAACAGAATAAGGACTTGGGAAGGGACACCTGCCTATCCCTGAAATACCTCCCAGGGCTCTCGACACTTTTCCACTGCAGAACCAAATCCAAGTGATATTTGCTGCCTTTATTATATTTTTCATCTTTCCTTTTCGTTAATGCACAGCATTATTATGTAGATACAAGACTTGGGGAATCTTTTTGTTTGCTTGCTTTAACAATAACTGCAGCAAGATTCTCAACTGGGAATATGATAAAAGATAGCATTTCCTAAATGACTCTTTACCTTACGTATTTATGTTTAAATATGTTTTATTTATATTTTATAAACTACTTTTGTCAAGGTGATTTATTTTTAAGGAAAATCTAAAAGAGATTTTAGAACTCTAGACAAACTCCATGGGGACTTGTGCAGAGATTAGTGTGCTTCATGAGAGGGAGTAATTTTTCAAAGCATACTGCTGGACACTGTCCCAGGCTGGTAATTGACTGTGATGAAGGCATTTATTTATATGTGGGACATGGACATTGAGGATGAACAGACTTGGGTTTGAGTATTGGCTGTCAGTGACCTTGAACATTTAAACCTGGGGTCAGGTCATCTCATTTATGAAAGGAGGTATAAATGAGAGAACGAATGTAAACTGCAATATTGTCTAAGTAATCAATATGTCTATTTCTATTGATATATCAGTATGGTCCATCTTGAGTTTTCTTGGCATTTGACCTCAACCGGAGCAATGAGACATTACCTTATCTACCAGGATTGTGTTTTCCTTAGAAGCATTGGAGGAAGAAGCCCTCCTTCTTAGGATGTGAATTGAGATTCTCAGCAGTTTTATTGTCTCTTGGAATGAACCTGTCTGAGAATGTGGACAACAAGGGGGAAAAATAAGAACCCCAAGTGTTCAGCTGATATTTAAGTGCCAGGATCTAGATGTGTTTCTACAAGAGTAACCCCTAGAGACTTTAGGTGCTGACATCCTTTAGGTGCTGACTTAGAGGAGCTGACATCCTCTACTATTTCCTCTACTTTTTCCATTCTCTTTTTCCCTTCCTTTCCTCCTTCTCTCCATCCTTTCTTCTTTTTGGCCCCTCCCCCTTACCCCCTTTCTCTCTCACTATCACCCATGGAGAATGTCCAAGCTCCTTAGCCTGGCATACAAGTCTCTTCTGGAAGCAACCCCAGCTTATTACCTTAATAAATGTCTTCTTCTTTTTTTTTTTTTTTTTTACTCTCCTACAATCACCTGGAGCCCTATATTTCCCCTGCAGGCTTGTTTTTCTTGTATCATTGGACATCCTATCATGTCTCTATTCCTTTGTAGTCACTCTTTTTCCTTTCACCAATTCTCTTCTTACACTCCCCTGCCTATTTTTCCTGTGCAGCTTGGGAAACATTCCTTGATGTGCTTTTCCATTCATTTAGGTCATAATTTTCTCTGATCCAATGAGAATTTGTACAAACATACATTTCAGCAATTCCTTGCTTTTGTTCTTACGTTTTTACACATTATTTCATTCGAACTGGATTGTATGCTTTTTGAATTGCGGGTGGTATCTTTTATCACTCTGTAATTTCACTTTCTCAGATTATGGGGTTTTTTTGAATGAGCAAATAAATATGTACAACATTTTTTTTTTTGGTAAATGGTTACATGCTTTATAGACATCAGTTATTATTATACAGAACATGGAGGAGAAAGACATTAATTACTAATATTTTGTGACTGAAGGAATAGAGATATCATTTTCCAAAATGTTGAATATTGGAAAAGAAGGAAATCATTATTTGGTTTTGGAGACACCAAAACCAACTGAATTTAAATTGATAATGGTACTATTAAAAATGAACCATGAGAGGGGCGCCTGGGTGGCTCAGTCGTTAAGCGACTGCCTTTGGCTCAGGTCATGATCCCAGGGTCCTGGGATTGAGCCCCGCATCGGGCTCCCCTGCTTCTCCCTCTCCCACCCCCCCTGCTTGTGTTCCCTCTCTTGCTGTGTCTCTCTCTGTCAAATAAATAAATAAAATCTTTAGAAAAAATAAAAAATAAAAATGAACCATGAGAGACTATGGACTCTGAGAAACAGAGGGTTCTAGAGGGGAGGGGGGTGGGAGGATGGGTTAGCCCGGTGATGGGTATTAAAGAGGGCACGTACTGAATGGAGCACTGGGTGTTATACACAAACAATGAATCATGGAACACTACATCAAAAACTAATGATGTAATGTATGGTGATTAACATAACATAATAAAATAAAATTTAAAAAAAAACACCAGAATTTAAGTCAACATTTAAAACTAGAGAGACAGGGGCACCTGGAGGGCTCAGTAGGTTAAGCATCTGCCTTCGGCTCAGGTCATGATCCCAGGGTCCTGGGATCGAGCCCCACATCAGGCTCCCTGCTCAGCGGGTAGCCTGCTTCTCCCTCTCCCTCTGCCTCTCCTCCTTGCTCTTGCTCTCTCTCTCAATAAATAAATAAGAGTTAAAAAAATAAAAATAAATTTAAAAAATTAGAGATACAGAGGAGAGGGGCATCTGGGTGGCTCAGTTAAGCATTAGACTCTTGACTTGGCTCAGGTCATGATCTCGGGATTGTGAGATCTAGCCCTGCATCAGACTCTGCTCTCAGTGGGGAGTCTGCTCAAGATTCTCTCTCTCCCTCTCCTCTCCCTCTGTCCCTTTCCCTGCTCCTGTATGCTCTCTCTCTCTCTCTAAAATAAATAAATCTTAAAAAAAAAAAAAAGATACAGAGGACAATAATCACTTGATACCAAGCCATTCGTTATATGATTATGACTTAATTTTACAATGTTAATTGGAAGATGTATGAGAAAAGAATTAACTGTTTTAATTCCAGAAGCAAGGACAGTGACCTTTGTTTGAATGGGTTATTTCTTATTCGTAAATATTTTCTACCACTTTGTCGCATGTAGTTGCAAAGGCAGCATGGCTTAGGAGAGGGGTTACTTCATACAGTGGTGAGATCTTTGTATGTTTGGGTATTTTGGTATAGAGGGACAGAAATACAGTGTGGTGGGCTTCTTACTTGTCCATCAATGGGCCTGGCATGCAGTTATCTCCAACCCTCTATTTACTGTTGCGATGGTTTACTGTCTTTAGTCCTGGATTAAATTCATAAAGGACTCAAACCATAATCCCTCCAACCCAGAGAACATACTGGGATATCTGGCCAAACACATAAACTACATAGAACTCCAAAACAGGAGTAGATCTCTAACCCTGTGTAGTGACAGAGCTATGAAGCTGGCATAGATTTTCAAACCCTGGGTTGAGCGTCTGTAGGGTGACTGGAGGAGATTTGTTACTATGTGTTAATCGGGGGCAGGAGAACATAAGGTTAAAAAAGACAAGCCCTGGGCGCCTGGGTGGCTCAGTCAGTTAAGCGACTGCCTTCAGCTCAGGTCATGATCCTGGAGTCCCGGGATCGAGTCCCGCATTGGGGTCCCTGCTCGGCGGGGAGTCTGCTTCTCCCTCTGACCCTCCTCCCTCTCGTGCTCTCTGTCTCTCATTCTCTCTCTCGCAAATAAATAAATAAAATCTTTGGAAAAAAAAAAAAAGACAAGCCCTGATGACAAGCAGATCTGTGTTCGAGTCCTGACACTGCTAGTTACTAACCATGTGACCTTACACAAGTAATATCACTAAAGCTTCAGTTTCCTCTTTTGTGAAATGGAGATAGGAAGAGAACCCTCCTCATAGGTTAAGGGTATTAAATTAGTTACATTGGGCCCTAGCAGAGTTATATTGGGCCCTTAGCAGAGTTCCTGGCACACCAAGGTTCCACATATGCAATTATTTTCATCACTGCCCTTCAATATTTGACAATATCTGTTAGAAATTTTACATGAGGCCTGAGTTGAGAATCAGAGGAAGTTCCAGGGGATTGTGTGCTAAATAAATTCACTCCTCTACCTTTAAGCTACTTGAAATGAGGTAGGAAAAATCATGCAGTTATTAATCATACAAAATCATACAAAAGCCTTGGTGGCTCAGTCGGTTAAGCGTCTGCCTTCAGCTCAGGTCATGATCCCAGGGTCCTGGGATTGAGTCCTGTGTCTGGCTCCCTGATCAGCAGGGAGTCTGCTTCTCCCTTTCCCTCTCCCCTCACCATGCTTTCACTCTCTCTCTCTCAAATAAATAAATAAATAACAATCTTAGAGAAATTATTTTAAATTTCATACAAAAGCTATTGAGCTCCCATTTCTGGATGGGGATGGAAACAACTGAGGAAAAAAAGAATGTAATGGAGTCAAACCAGACCTCCCTTAATGACCGCATGTATACATACAGACATATCTACGAACAAACTAACCTAACATGTGAATCAGTAAAAAGATACAGGATGTTCATCCTAGGGAAGCAAATTAGAAGTATTCCAAATGTAGATAATTCTTTTATGATAAGGAATCAGAAAAAAAAAAAATACACCTTATCTCCTCTTGGGATCTCCTGTGATACAAAAAGAACTTAAAGCATTTACTGAGCTCAAAACCAGGGATCTTGGTAAAAGCATGCTGCAAACAGAATTTTCTCACAGAGATTCAAAAGAAAAGGTTGGTTGCAGAAGATTATTAGTTGTCCAATCAGCATTTTCCCTGAGAGAAAACATGGACACGAATTCTTGTGTTAACAAGAGTATTGTTGGTTTAAGGATTGTTCCAAAGTTTTTGTTTTGTTTTGTTTTTATTTAACTCACATCTATTGCATCCATACCCTTGTCCTTCTCTGAAGGAATTCTAGATCATCCATTAATACTTTTCAGATAACATGGTTTTGAATGATACTCTGCCACAGGACACTGTCCCTAAGTGAAAGGGACACTATCCCTAAGTGAAAATTCAACAACAGAGGGTTTTGTTTTTGTTTTTGTTTTTGTTTTTTTATCCCCCTAACCTTCTCAACATCCTTGTGAATATTCTTTTTGTTTCTGAATGTGCTTATATAGTATCTTTTACCACTGTAAATTATTGGCTTACTCATAGCTACTTATGAAATTGTGCTGAACTAATTATTAGACCTTGTTAATTATAAAGACCTGCAATATAATCGGCCAGGTATGATTTGAATTTTGCATTTCTATGATTATTTCTATTTAGATGGAATCACCTAAAAGAACTTTCTCTTATTTTCATATACCTAGATAACAATTAAGAGCTAATATCTGTAACCAATATGAAGGTATCAGAGTAATTATTTTTTCTGCATGTACCTTTTATATCATATACACACTCTGCCCAGAGAATCAAGCCTCATGACATAAACTGATGCAGTCAAGCAGCCAACATGACCAGAGTCCTTACATGATGCCCAGGGGTATATTCTATGCTCCTTGTTCCTGTGAGATAGAAGTACAACTAGTGTACTCAGAAGAGAGCCCTATAACATGCTATGCCCCTTTATTTTCGTTATCTACTCATTTATGGAAAGAACCATGGCCTTGCTCATTTCCCACTGGCAAAGCCTTCATGTTTTTTCCTTTACATAAAAAATGCAGTCCCTCTCTTAAATGGGGTCATGAGAAATGAGAACAAGCAGTTGACTATGGATATCAATTCCAAGCAATTCAATGATATTGCAAAAGCCACATATTACTGGGAAGGGCCTGTTCATAGCCAAGTGTCAATAATCAAGAGAAGTCTCCCAGTCCTCCAATTACACAGCTCTTAAATTTCCATTCTGTCCACCAGATCTACCTTAACAGAGCTGTAACGATGTTATTATTTGGGGTAAATCCGTCCAAGCCTAATAATTCACTTAATTTCCCTAATCCTAAATGCACTTAATCATCACTTGTTCTTAATATAAATACTTCACTTAATCTAAATTATCCATTACATCTTTCTAGCTCTCTATATTTCCTCCTGTATGCTTTCCTGACTCACCAAAGGTCTGTAGAATAATTTGTCAGTTGAGTGCCTAACATGTAACAAATTTGTTCTCCAAATACAAGGAGAGATGGAGGTAATTAGGGAAGAGAACATGCCTCTTGTACCAAAGAAGTTTAGAGCTATTGTCCTGTTTCGAGTAGCACCAGGCAGAAGGAAGCTTATGTCTGGCATTTATTTCTTTAATTGATGATTAGTGAGGTGGACTGGCCATGTCAGGATGTCAGATGCTTTGAGGGCTAGAATATTTTAAAACATTCTTCCTAAACTTCTGAATTTTTCTATATTCAATGTTGTATCTCATTTAAATGTCAAACAGGTTTTTGAAACCTCAAACTATTGATGAACAAAAATGATTTACTGTATTCTAAATTCCCTTTGAACAAATAAGCTGGTTATTTTGTTTGCCCTACCTCTGCTTGCCCCATTCCACACCACAGGCATTCTCCACACTTCTCTGTCCTGTTCTGGCCTCACCTACCTCAGCACCTGAGCTCTCCTGCTTTCAGCTTTGCATAGAGGCCAGCCAATATGAATCTCTTCTAGAGCTGAGAGCACAGCAGGAGAGAGAAATCTGACCATGTACAGCCCCCCTTCCCACTCCTGCCCTTGCTCGGTTTCTAGAATTGACTGCTTTTTCTCTCCTTCCAGAGTCCTTGTTTAGTCGGTGGCAGTACTCCTTGCCCTGTCTCTCAGTGAGTCCTCAGTAAATGCAGTCTCTGGCGTATTCCTTGTTCTTTCCCCTAGGGTGGGGGAGACCAACTGCTGGGGCTACATTCCCTGGTGCTTCATGGGGCCATCTTGCATTTCTTGACCCTCCTACACTGCCGGAAGAGGTTCCTTTTATTAATCCTCTTCAGATAAACCGTTTTGAGTGTGCCATCTGTTTCTTACTGGGCCTTGACTGATGCAGCAAATGCAACTTGCTTCAGTAAGGAAATAATTTTTGTTTTTTTTTTACCTAGAATTATGTTGATGGTGATACCTTTAAATCTCAGGATGTTTACATTTATTCCACTCTTTCCTCTTTATTGACTATGTTTTGTTTATCTTTGCATTTCTGAGTCTACATCAATTCCTCAGCACGTTGCATCTCTCATAGAATGTGTTCAAGAAATCTTTGTTCAGTTGAACTGAATTGAATTCACACTGAATTCTCTTATTTTTATTGCATCAGGTACCATGAGTAATAATACTAAGCTGCACATAGATTATTGAGTGACAGTCTGCCTACATAACATTAAAACAGCCGTTTATATAATCATGTTGCACATTATTTCTCCTTTTTCATTTATGTGATTTACCTTAGTTATTCTCATGCAGAAACTTAATTAATGACTCTTTTTAAATTAGAAATGGCTCCCTCTGATAATATTTTATAGAGCCATTTATTCTTTAATATTTATGCAAAAATTATAGTTGTCATTTTATAATATGGAAAGACACTTTTAAAAATCATTGTTGAATTAAGGTAATTATAGGGTCAATTTATATAATCAGGGTGTAAGGTCAAGTGGAAGTTACCCTGAGTAGGTGAGGAAAATGATTATTTTTGATGAGTATTAGTAATTTGGAGAAGAAAACCATCGTAAAAATTTAGTATTTTTTAAAAAAACAGTGATGTATGATCTATAAGGATGCTTTGTGGTTTTATGCCTCACTGAGTCTTGGCTGCTTTTGCAAGACACACGCATTATAATGAGCTGCTGTGTGAAATGACTAATGTTGTGAATACACATCGCATTTCATTGATGTAGCCACATGTCTGAAATAAATGTTCCTTATAGTGTCAAGTGTAAACCTCTCTAGATTCCTCAATGTGCACTGCCCACATCTAAGTGTAAAAGTGGGAGTCTGAAAGCTGCAGGTTCCACCGAAATAGTAGGCTCCAAACGTTCGCTTCTTTGTACGTCTTCTGCCTATTCCTTATGGGTTGTTTTTATTCTAGTAAATCATCTCTGTAGGGAAACATACATAATATTCTCCTTTCACTGTTAAAGCCTGCCCTTCCTTCTCCATGGTCTCCATTGATTTTTGCATCTGTATGTGTCTAGTTTATTGAGAAGACTCAGCTCAGTGGGGAACAAACATGAAATGGTTTTATTTTTCACCAGTCTTTGCTCCCCTATTGTGTAGTGTCAGATTCCTCCTCCCAGCTGGGTACCAGATCCCTTAACAACATCCTAGGCAGATACCGTAACTCTTGAGTCATTTCCCATTATTCAAATTCTGACCAGTTGAAATTTCCAGTTGCATTTCTAATACAGAACTTTCCCTTCCAGCATCATGAGCCAGGCTCAGGGCTCCCGGATCCATCCGGAGGGGACCTGGCTTGCTTTTCCAGTCCTACCAGTTTCTCACTTGGGAGCTCAGGACAGGATTGGTTGACCTGCCTTTGAGCACTTTCTTCCTCTCACTTTTCCTTGTGTGCTGAGGAGGGGAGAAAGGAAAAGGAGAAAGAATAGTTGTCTCTCACCTGACTGGAACTGTTGTAATTTTCTCTTTGTTCATTGCCACTACTTCCAAGGCTATGGCTCTCCCATGGCAGGCATTCGTGCACTTGTTGGAGGGCTCTGTTGGGGGGCCTCCCTTCTGCACAATCTCTAGAACCTGATCATGTTCCTGGACCCCATATCCTCCTCCTACTTGAGGCCTCTCACTTGGCTAGAAGTCTTTTTCTGTGAGGTGTTGGTTAAGGGGGTTCCAGTCCAGTTCTCTTCAAAGATGCCCACCTGATTATGGGAACCAAATACTAGAAGGACAAGCTACACTACTAAAATCATCTCCGTCTTTGGTCTTTTTTCAATCTACTTTAACTTTGCTTAGATAAATACAGGGAAATCAGGAATACCCCGCACTAAGGGAAACCAATGAGGTGCTAGAATCCTAGTCTCTATTAGGGGTTCTCTCAGATCCCTCTTATTTAGCTTGTTTATAAATAAGGAGGAGATTTTACTTCCCATGAGGCCAAGAATCCATGGCTCTTGATGACCTCTTTTCTCTCTCCTTCCCCTATGTTTTTTAATAGATAGGTAAGGGAAGTCAGGAGGTTAAAATGGTGTTTATGGATAGTAGAGCTACTTCACCTGCCTTAGAAAGCTCTGAGGATGAAAAACCTTTATTGTTTGCAGTTCTCCGTAGCATATGGAGTCCTTAGATTCTTTATGTTCTTAGCATTAAGCATTTATCAGTAACTTGGAGCAACAGGAAAAATCCCATTTAAGATCACGTTACCTGTTCTCATATTCCTGTGGGCAAAAGCACCAGAGAGAGATGTTAGAAAGAGTAACAGTGAAATAACTGAGCTGTATCTCTTTTCTGGAATCCCTCCAACCTCACACCCTATTCCCCACTACCGCCACTCAGGGGATTCTCTTAACCAGATCAGTAGAAAGAGAGCTGGGAGGGAAACAGCCACTCAGATTCTAGTCTGACTGCTGCAGAGCTCAGCAGCACCCTGTGACTTCACCCTTCCCTGCCTCAGATAATCCATCTTGGGAAATGCAGATGAACCTGCCTGCCCCTACTGATCTTTCAGAGTGGTTGGAAGACAAAGGAGATAATATCTGAAAACCCTTTGGAAGAAATGTGATGTATAAATCTAGGGTAGTGTTATATATGAGACACCACCTTAATCATTCTTCCACCCACTACAAGACGAGATGTCTTCATGCTGTTCTAAATGTAATAGAAAGATCCCTAGATTCAACGAGTTTTGAAATCACAGTTCTACTTGGCTTTGAGCACTATCTGACTCTATTTCTTTAGGCAAGTTAGGTCATCTCTTTACGTTTGTTTCCGTATCTAAAAAAATGTGCAGAATAATAATAGTATTTAGCCCTCGGAGGCGCTGTGAGGGTCAAATACACAAGAAGTGAGAACAGTCTGTGAGATGAATAATGTACTTTGAAATATATGAGTGTCTATGACTATATATGCATATAAAATAATAAAACTCTGTAATTATGTATAATATACTCTTATACCTTTCCATATGCACAGGTACATGTCACATATACCCCTTCCAATTATGTTAGTTACAGGATACCATTGAAGAGCGGCCCTTGAAGTTTCTTACATTGATATACACAAGTGAAATAGATGATTCACTGTAACTCATTTTTGTAATGATTTGAAAATTTGTCATAGATGCCTGTGTGTGTACATGTACATGTGATACCAGACTGTGTCACAGGTTACTAGACTTGATTCCAAAGCTGTACTTTTTCATTTCTCTCCTTTTACCTTTGTGTTAAATGTTTAATCATCTGTATTCTCACCCTTATGACTGATTTCTTTCTTTTCTGTCCAGTAATTCCCAGTTTGGACATACATAATTTTTAGATGTGTTAACTACTCCAATCCCATTTCCTACCTCCATTGAAGATTTGAATTTGTGCCAGACACCGTATCTTGTTTCCTCTCTGTTTCTTTCTTCTGTATCTATGGGTTGTTTTCTTAAATCAACCTTATGAAAGCACTGTCACCCTTATTCCTTAGACCAAACTGGGTCCTCACCAGGCCCTGCCTCGAGGTAGTGTTATAGGAAGCAAACAAATGGAATGATATATTTGCTTTGCCTTTTCTTTTCTTTTCTTTTTTCTTTTCTTTTCTTTTCTCTTTTCTAATAAGCTACACCCTTAAATGCTGAGCTAATCAACAAATGGAATGATGTATTTGCTTTTCTTTTTCTTTTTTTTTCTTAATGAGCTACACCTTTAGTTGTTGAGCAAATCAATAAATGGAATGATATATTTGCTTTGCTTTTTTTTTTTAATGGGCTACTAAAGTTTTTCACCCACAACCTGCAATTCTGGAAGTACCTTTTTAGTTCCCTCCATCTGAGCTGCTTTCCTCCTACCCCCTCACCCTCATCCTCTACCTCCATTGAAATAATAGTCCTCAACTTCATCATCAACTTAGACATGCTCCCAGGAGACCTTCCTACACTCCAGTCATTAGGGATTTCTCCTTCCTCTGAACTCATATAGTATCTGTTCCATGTTTATATCACCTGCTGCCCTTTCTGGTTATTTGAGTAAATGTTTTTCTTTTGTACTAGTCTGGTGCTTTTTGAAGTCATGTTGTACTTACTGTTATATTTCCCATATCACCAAGCATGATACCTTAAACAAAATAAACATAAGACCAAAGTTTGTTGACATATGGATTTCTAATATAGTTTGTAATGTTGATAAAGACTTACAAAATTATTCTATTCATTCTCTTGTCTACTAATATTTACCTTGTCCACCAATATTAATCTCCTACTGTGATAGGATGATGACATATAGCAGTAAATAGGGCATGAGTGTTCATTACTTTAACAGAACTTGGAGAGGAGTCAGAGAGACACAAACCAGCCAACAGACCAAAAATTGTAATCAATGCTAAGGAGAAATGGGATTTTGAGATATTAATAGGAGGAAATTTAATTTTATAAAGGATAATTAGGGAAGTGTCTCTGAGTAAGAGCTATTCAACTGGAAACTTGAAGCAAGTCCCTCAGCATATATATCCACTTACATCGCATTGACTGAAATCTGGTGGCCAACTCTAAATGACAAGGAAAGCTGGGGAAATTGGCAGTCCTGACAAAACTGGGGTTCTGGTAACAAGGAAGAAATTAACAAGCGGTGGGCAAGCAGCAGTGTCTGTTCCACCTCTCCAAACTACCCACGCCTTTGTTAGAGATGACACTGGCCATACAGGTAAGATCAATTCATTCAGAGTCTTGACGATATTTTAATTTAGTTTTATCTGACTTAGGGAACCACCGAGTGGCTTTAGGTAGAGAAGAGACATAATTCTATTTGTATTTTTAAATGATCACTCTAGCTATGATGTGGAATATGGACTAAAGGGAGTTAGGAATGGGTGAGTAGAGTAGATGGTGATGGCGGGACCAGCATAGTAGCAGTGGAATGGAGAGAAATGGTTGGACTTTAGATATCCTTAGGAGACAGAATCGATTAGACTTAGTAAACAATGGGATAAAGTGGGTAGGTAAAGAGAAAGTATCAAGGATGACACTCAAAGGATGTCCACAAAAAATAACCCATATACATAGATGTATATATATAAATATTTATATTTATAAATATGAAAACTCAGCTCCTACAAGAAAAGTACTGACACAGATTTTGAGTCACTTTAGTAGGTTTTTCAAACTATTTGCATGACTATTGGATATCAGAGTTGACATTTTAAGAACAATAATCACTTTTTTGTGAACTGACATAATTAAAAGGTATTCTTTCATTGTAGTCACCATAATCATCATCTTCAACTCTTACCTAAAATTATGTTTTCCTTTCCTGCAGTATGTAGATCCCTGACCTGGTTCCTGTGGGATTTGTGAAATTAACATAGACATTATCCTATCACTGAAATGACCTAAATTATTCATAGCCAAAGGGATTCTAGCATTAATTATTTTCAATGTATCAGTAACTACACTTGGCTTTGTAATATGAAGTGGTCTTTGAAAATAAAAATGTCTGAGATGTATTTTCAGGGTGACTTTCTGTGAATTTCCCAGGTTTCAAATATGTTTACTCCTAGAGTGATGATTTGGAAACACCTTGATTATTGACACCTTTCTATCCAGCACAAAAAAAGCAGATGGTTTTAGATGACCAGCTGCTTCTCAGGAACAAGACAAAGTAGTAAATATTGTTAATAATAATAAGTGACCAAATTTTATAATTTGGCTGTGTTTTATATCTGCTAGATTGGCTGCTTATTCATCCTTTAGATAGTGGCCTTTGAAACTACTAGCTTAATTACTGGTGTGAAATATTTTTATATTAACATTAGGGCCAGAATTCGTATACATGTTACCAGAATCCTGATCTCAGGGTCTATGATGGGGGCCATTTTATGATTGAAATTACCTCAATAATATTTCCTTTAGTAGTTCTTGAAAAATCTCTTATATATGAAATTTAACTCAAAAGAAAACATATTCTAACATTTTAGTTTACTTTTTTTAAGATTTGAAATTCTTTCTACAGTAAATACTAAATAATGATAGTTATCACAAGTCCCAGTTTTTTAAATGGGCACAAAATCCAAACTTAGAGAAAATGGCATTTAAATTCAGCATGACCAAATAAACTTGGACATGAAAACGAATTTCCTGCCCAAAAGGGTTATTTTAGCTCTATAACAAGTCATATAGAGTAGGTTATGGGAATACTAAGACCTAGAGATCGTTGAAAAAAATTGAGTCAGGATAGCACAAAGCTTAAACTAGACACAATCGAGGTGTTATTTTTGAATTAAGAACTCTCAACATTATTTACTGATGGTGGGGACACAAAAGGAGAGAAAGGTACTTAATATATTTTGGAAAACGTATATAGAGAATTTGTTATCTGATAAAGGGTTTAATCATTTTAGTATTTTTACGACTTGGTTTTCCTTTGCTACAATCAGTGAGGATAAAGGAATTTGGGTGGGTGACAATGGGAAGAACTCCAGGTGATGAACATGGGAGAATACCTGAGTGAAGGGAGAACTGGAAAATGTAAACTGGTAAACTTACCTTTGTTAAGCATTTAAATTCTAGGCATTTTATTTTTTTATTTTTTATTTTTTTTTAAAGATTTTATTTATTTATTTGAGAGAGAAAGTGAGAGAGAGCACGCAAGAGGGGGTAGGGTTAGAGGGAGAAGCAGACTCCCCGCCGAGCAGGGAGCCCGATGTGGGACTCGATCCCGGGACTCCGGGATCATGACCTGAGCCGAAGGCAGTCGCCCAACCAACTGAGCCACCCAGGCGCCCTAAATTCTAGGCATTTTAATTATTTATCTATTTAATCTTTATGACAACAACATGAGGGTAGGTGTTATCATTATCGTGACATATTTTTACAAATGAGGGAGCCAAGGCCTGGCTCCATTAAGGGTGTGGCGCAGGGTTGCAAGGCTAGTTGCAAGTGGAGACCAGAGAGAACCAGAGACCCGTTCCAGAGCCTGTGCTTTACCAGTCTTCTTTACTGCCTTTTGTTTTTCTATTTTTTTTAATTATGTTATGTTAATCACCATACATTACATCATTAGTTTTAGATGAAGTGTTCCATGATTCATTGTTTGTGCACAACACCCAGTGCTCCATGCAGAACGTGCCCTCCTCAATACCCACCACCAGGCTAACCCATCCTCCCACCCCCTTCCCCTCTAGAACCCTCAGTTTGTTTTTCAGAGTCCATTGTCTCTCATGGTTCATCTCCCCCTCCGATCTCCCCCCTTCATTCTTCCCCTCCTGCTATCTTCTTCTCCTTCTTCTTCTTCTTCTTTTTTAACATATAATGTATTATTTGCTTCAGAGGTACAGATCTGTGATTCAACAGTCTTGCACAATTCACAGTGCTCACCATAGCACATACCCTCCCCAGTGTCTATCACCCAGCCACCCCATCCCTCCCACCCCCACCACTCCAGCAACCCTCAGTTTGTTTCCTGCAATTAAGAATTCCTCATATCAGTGAGGTCATATGATACATGTCTTTCTCTGATTGACTTATTTCGCTCAGCATTTACCGCCTGTTCAACAAGGTAAGAAAGAGCACTGTGGCTGGAATCTCAGTTTGTTTCCCAGCACAGTGGGTAATCTGGTGGATGCCCGTGGAGTGGCACAGCAGTGCCAGCAATGGCTACTGTTGGAAGCCCCACAGGAGGCTAATACCACTCAGCTGCGATCCTTTCCTGAGGGATCTGAACTGATTCTTCCAATTCTAACCAGGTTGATCACTGAAGTAAAATAGGTCAGAACAGCCACTTAGACGAGGATGTTATCTGGAAAGGCAAGCTTATTTGCTTGGTTTGATTGTTCCAGCAAATAGGGGCTTTTAAGTGGCTCTACTGTAGCCTTCTCACCACCATTCAGTTGAGACACAGCAATTCGGCTTCAAAGTATATACCTGAGGCATTTTTATGCACACAGCTTCCCAGACTGGCCACTAAAGAGTTTGGGGCCTTGGGAAATACATTGGTTAACAAGTGTTCCAGGTGATTCTCATTATCAGGGAAGTTAAGGAGATACTGCTCAGTATGGTTCTCAACCTTGGCTTCATGTTGGAATCTGGAAGATTTAAAAAGCACCGATGTCTTGATCCTACTGCCCAGTGTTCTAATTTAATTGTCCTAGGGTACAGCTTGGACATAAGTGGATTTTTTAAAGCTCCCCAGCAGATTCTAATGTGCAGCCAAATTTGAGAATCTTTGCTCTAGAGCAGAGCTGCTCAACCAGTGTTACTTATACATTCTTGTGCTAAAAATTGGGAAAGGTTTTCAATCCGTTGAGATTTGATTCTTCTCAGCCTTTAGGGTGGCCATGTGTGTTTGGTGAGACAGAAGTGGCTGGTGCACTTTGACTATCTATGAGTAACCTTTTCTCTTTACTCTGTTGCATCCTATAAATATGATCATTTTCTAGGTCTGTCATGATCTAAAACAGAATGGCTTGCCTAGCTCTAGAATAGAGCATCTGGATTTTGAACTCTCAAGATAATTATAAGGTTCTGGCAGGGTTGCCCCACAGCCTCCTCAAATTTCTTTGCAACATTTTTTTTGTTTTATATTAGTATAAAATTGCAAGAGATCTAAATGCCCACACACATAAAATGAATAAATAAATTGTATATCCATACTAGTAGGGTAGTTAAAAATGAATGAAGTCTTTACATACATTGTAAAAAACAAGACATCGGAAATAAAAACTTACAGATGCACACACACTTACTAAAGATGTAAAACAAGCATGGAGCAATAAAAACTAAGTTGAGGACAGTTACTATTTTTGGAATTGGAGGAAGAGAAATGGGATCAAGAAAGGAAACACAAAAGGCTTAATGTGTTTTCCTTATCTACATCTTTCTTTAAAAGTAGAACTAAATCAAATATGGCAAAATGTTCTGATCAGATTAATGGGAGGTATATGGATATTTGTTATATTATGTTTTCTTATTCTCTGTAGTTGTCTATGAGTTTGAAATTAATTACAAATTAGTTAAGAGGTCGGGAAATAAAAATTACTATAGACTAAAACACAAAATTGTAAAATGCTAACGCCAAAATCACCTCATTTGATACCCATATTATGTTCATGAACATGAGGGCTTTCTTACAGAAAGGTGAGGTCTTTTTCCCATTGCCCATAGATGACATTATTTTTGAGGTTTGTCTGAGGAGAAAGAGGAGCCATGAGCACTGCCTGCCCATACTTGTACTTGCCCATGACAGAGGTGATGATTGCCTTGGCCCTCTTCTCCAGCTCCTCATGAGGGCTACAGAGCCTGGTCTTTGCTTCCCCACTGACCAGGATCCATGGCACCCACTCCCACTTGCCCGGTCAGTCTGCCCTCTCAGTCTGGCTTCCTGGGTCTCCTTTCTCAGCCATAACCATAGAATGAGAGTTTTCAAAAATAGACTCAGCAGAACCCTAGATTCTCTCACCTCCTTTACTTGATTCATTCTGGTTCCCAGCCTGGATAGTTTCCATCGTTCAGATACTTGCATCGTCCTAGAGTATGGAATGTGGCTGGAGAAATTTGTGAAATCCTGCTGTCTGGATTCTCCTATGAAGTCATATGTCTCATCTCAGCTGCTCCAACATGGCTGTTTGCTTTCCTTTCCATGCCTTGTCATTGCTCTAATGTACTGATCACCCTGAAGTCCCCCCACTCCTCAGGTGACCCATCAAAGCATAGCCTCATTCTCTAGGAACTAGAGTCTAGATAACTGAAGATTGTGTGCCTCTCCACGTTTTCCTCACATTGTCTCCTCTTTTCAAACATTAATGTAAGATTTATATTCCTTCCTTACTTGACCCGTCTCTGAGATCATACGTTGTCTTTCACATGCGAATTGTCCATTGGTGCTCTTGATCTTTCTTCCTCACAGTTGTAGCCTTTAGAATTCTCATGTGTTTTATTGTAGTAGACGCCTAACCTCTTTTCCTAACCACTCATTTCCTCTGTAATCAACCATATTCATTGCTATGGGAATGATCTTCCTAAAAATACCACTCTGGTTATTTTATTTCACCAGCTCCCCCTTACCTTCTAAAGAAGGTAAATTCTTTTATAATCTGGCTCCAAGCTACATTTGTACTCTTGTTTCTCATGAATTTTCTCTTTTTAGACCTTAGATCCTCATAATACCGACCACTCACCTGTGTTTGTTGGTTTAATTAATACTCACTGCTCTCCCCTCTCCCTTCTATCTAGAATGTCTTCCTCCCTTTCTGTCCTGGCAAAAATCTTACCCCATATGTAAAGGTATAGTGCAAATCTCTCCACCTTTGTACATTTTTAGATCCCTTAATGTGATATCTTCTGCCTTTGAACTTGGGTTGTGATCTGTACCTTTTCTCCAGCACTCTATCATTTTGGATGTTGTAAACTAATTGTTTGAATAGTCCTATTTTGTTTTTGCCCTGATAATCTTAAAAATTCTGGTGAATGAAACTGCGTAGTTCTCATATTTGTAGCCCTGTAACACCTGTAAGAATAGATGCATTGAAGAGATGCATTATTTGAATCACACTGTCCGTTTCTCTTGAGGTTAGGAAAGAATTCAGTAGGAGGAGAAGTGATCAAGGCTGTCTTTATTTAAAAAGGGGTTCTGTCAATGAAATTAATTGGCCTATCTTGAGGATCAAAGCTTTGATTTCCTTAGCCCCATGTTCTGATAAGCAAAGTGGCTTCATAAAGTGTGCATAATTAGACACTGCCGGCCTTGAATGTATTAGTCTTGCCAGAAACCTGTAACAAAAGTTCAAAAGAATCTCCTTTGTGTTTTAATGTGAAGAGTCTCTGTGCAAAAAAGTAATTGCTTTTCTCAGCTGAGAAGGTCATTAACTTTTCATAATGGATAAGAATGTGTTTTTAATAAATAAACTTACAAAGTCTAGTTTATTTTCTGTGAAACATGCCTGTGCCTACTTCTGCTCCCATCATTATGATTATGTGTTTAGTGAGTGCCAGGTATGATGTAGATTGTGTAGAAGCAGAATATCGGCATGGTTTCTGTTTGTTAGAATTCAAACTGATGAATGATCTAAAAGCATGAATCAATTACCTTTGTCCCTAAGGATGTATTCTATTGAAAACAAAGGAAATCAAATTTGCATCTAATTAAACCTCTTCTGTCTGGGTTAGTAGATTATATATAACACAGAATCTATGTACCTCCTATAATGAGGTGGAGTCTATTTTCCTACCCTTCAAATCTGCCCTGTCCTTGTGACTTACTTTGACCTGCAGAATATGGCAAGAGTGACTTAATAGGACTCCTGAACCCCTATTTCTAGAGGCCTTACAACTTGTACTTTTGCCTTCTTGGAACACCCCCAGCATCATGTGAAAAGCCCAGATGAAACATTGCATGGAGAGAAAATACTAGATGTTAGCAGCTGTTCCAGCCATCCCAGCTGTGGTCCCAGGCATGTGAGTGAGGGCATTTTAGAGCATCTAGCCCCCGCCAAATGACTAGCTAACTGGGCTCTGTGAGTGAGCCCAGAGGAGATGAACAAAACTGCACAGTGCACTCACAGAATCATGAGAAATAATATATCATTATTGTTTTAAGGCACTAAATATCAAGATGGTTTGTTACACAGAAATAGGTAACTGATACACCAGGCTTATGTAGTTGGGTATATTTAAACTCTGGAGGATGCACAAGCAGAATTTCCCATTCACATAATAGCATCTAAGGTAAGCCCAAAATAAAGATCATTGCAGTGAAGGATTGGACCTCTCTGAGTTACACTTTCCTAATTTGTAATATGAGGACTTTGGGTTTAATGCAGTTAAGATTGTTCTTTGTTCCTGGGGCGCCTGGGTGGCTCCGTTGGTTCAACGTCCGACTCTTGATTTTGGCACAAGTCATGATCTCAGGGTCTTGAGATCGAGCCCCACTTGGGGCTCTGCGGGGCGTGGAGCCTGCTTGGTATTCTCTCTCTTCCTCTGCCCCTACCCCCCTAAAATTAAAAGGATTGTTCTTTGCTCTGTATCCCATAATGCCAATTCACTTGGACAGTTGGATTTTCTGGAAGAACTGGAATTTATGATTCTAATTTTCTTCTTTGTCCTTTCCCTGAATTGTTCTGGCAAGTTTATTCCGTGAGTGTCCAGGATAGATAAAAGATACAAAATGGAAATGAGTGAGAGCTCCAAGTAAATGGGGTAACAAGAATCCTCCTACTCTGCTTTTCCTGTGAAAATCTTATATCTCCTACATGTAGAGGGGCTGTGCTCATCCAAACCTGTTCTGGATTGCCACGTACTTATGGATGAAAAGCTGCTGGCACAGTCAGGAAGGTGATTTGTGCAAGGTGTCTGTGCACTCCACTGCATTTTTAGGTGTAAGAGTCAGCATGCACATTTGCTGAGCCCATGTCCCAAGGCTCTAAGAAGACTTGTCACGCATTACCCAATATGCTGGATTAAAGGCAGACTGTGACTTTGCTGTAGAAATTTGTCTGTTTAGGTGGGTTTGGGCTGTTGTTTTCCAGGTCTCTGCAGCTGACTGGTCACATGCATTTGACTTGAGTTCTAATGTGTTTACTGGATGTTTTGGGTTTTGCTTCATGACCTTGAGTGATTATTAGGTCAATGAAATCACCCAGTGGGGAAATGACTTAGACAGCCAAGAGATGTTGAACAGAATTTCACTTAGCATTGGAAATAAATTGACGAAGATTAAAATGCATAGAATTTTGGCACCAGAAGCTACTTCAGAAACCATTTAGTGAGGAAAGTGGACTCGTAGAGCAAGAGGATATGCCCAAATCACAAAACTAGTTAATAGTACTCCGTGCAGTTTGAAAATAAACACTCTATACTATTCTGCATGCTATTTGAAATTAGAGAACCATCTTCAGTGCTATGATATTATGGCCAGTGCAGCAGGAATTCTGAATATTTCTTTGCACAATATTTTCCCTCAAAAACATGGAAATGGATAACTGAGCAAAGGCAGTAATCAGATCATCCTGGGTGCACTTGAATATGCATGTGTATGAATGTTTATGTGCATATGCATGTATATACATATGTGCATATATATACCTCTATATGTACACATATAGATGTATATAGGGTGGGGGGGAGGGGAGGAGTTTTCCAGGGCAGTGATTCAGCCTGCTTGCCGTAGAAAAGGGATAGAGAGCATGAAGAGGGAAGTAATTGCTTGTGCTGACTTAGAAACCCTCTGAAAGCTGCAGTCGTACAAAACATGGTCCCATCAATGTCCTGGAATCTGATTAGCCAGGTCATTTCCTCTTAGGGGAATGGAGATTTCTCTTTTCCTGACTTAGCCTTTAGGAAAATCAAGGCGAAGAGCCTGGAGTTCCCCCTAGAGGCTAATATTTATACACACAACTTAAAAAACAGATTTGCAGTGTACGGATTTTGGTGTTTTTAACATCTTGACAATTCCCCAATGAATATATTAGCCTCAGTACCTCTTCAAATTTTAACAGGACAAAGGTGGAATATTCACAGTTGTATTTCATCAGTGAAAGATTGAAGACACAGATACTGTTTCTTTTCTGTGGACATTAAAAAAAAATGCATTTAGTGACTTATAACCTTCCAATGTGTGCTCCCTGATAGCACATTTGGCTTCTGTGGTCTAAGGTACGTAATAATCTCCAAAGTCAAGGAAATGGGGGTTTGGTTATCAGAGTAGTGAGCTGGGAGCTTTATTTCCAAGCTACTCTGTTTATAATCGAGTAGGCCGCTTGTCATCCGCTAAAGCTTCCGTGGGTAATTTGGCTCATCACTGCTGTAGGATGCGGGCTCTCATGCAGAGGGCTGCATTCAGCAATACGCAGACACAACTCAGATGCTGTCATTAACATCAGTTTCTCGATGGCAAATCCCGATAATGCTGGGACTCTAAAAATGGGGGGGTTGCTTTGTCATAGGTGTATAATTAATTGACAGCAATTATGAGAGGTGGAAGGGTTTCTTTTGTTCGTTTTCTCATTTCTTACTTTGCTCTCTGATAACGATGATGTTCCATAAGCCACCAAAAGAGAGGTTGAAGTCCGATCCTATTACATTAGCAGAGGCATTTGTTAAATTCCTGGTAAGACATATGAACATATGGTTTGGGAATATTTTCTGGTGTAGGAAAGTAATATCTATATTTATCTATCTCTCTGAATCTTTAAGAGTATGAATTGCATCGCATACAGAATATTTTAATACATTTCTATAGCATAGATACCACAGGTGCGACTGTACTTTTAATCTGTCTTTCTTGTTTTTCAGTCCTGAGGATCTAAAAAGAAATGAGGGAAGAACAAAAGTTGGCATATTTGTTTTTGTAGTTTCTGTTTTACTTTTTACTTTTTTGGGTGCTGTCTTAATGCTGCCAATTATGGAAGGCCACTTGGGAAGTATTTGTGGTGCTTCCTTCAACTTGATTAGGCTTTGCTGCCAGGGCCTATGGTAAAGGAACTCCTATAATTTACAGGAACACAAAGCAGCCTTTAGAAGCACATTCGCTGAACAGACAGCAGGAAAAAACACACTACTTGGCCAACAAGAGTAAGGAAGCCCATGTCTGGAAAATCTTGCTGAACACCCCATCAGGAAATATTCATTACTTTCATTTTAAACAGCAGCTTCCAGGATCCGTTTTTATATTTATAGAACATTTGGCAGCAAGCGAATGTAATCCTGAGAGCTACATTTTATTTAGTATTTTGCTTTTGCTTTTTAAATTCCACTGTTAAAGCTGTATAGAAAATAATGAGCTCACGAGTGTGGTTTTGACATTCTTCAGTGGGCTCAAATTTAATGGATCTTGCTTGTTTATTATGCTGCAGGAATAAGAATACATCTTAGCCCAAACTCTCGAAGTTATTAAAAGGGACTTCAATTGAAGAACTTTGATATAAAAATGTACCTGGGACTTTGTATAAAAATCTGACTTTATATAGCCATTTATACAGTCATCTGGGCCACCTTATATACTTTCTATGTTGTCTTATTAAACATGTAGAGTATCTGTGAGAAGTACTGTATTCAGTTTATCCATGGAAGCATTTTTTATGGCAGTAATGCCAAGACCGGAGTTTGAAGACTGAGTTCAAGTCCCAGGTTTTTCTTTCCCAGGGTTGAAATGTTATTTTATGAGGTGGAGACCATGATGCTTGCTCTCACTGCCCCACATAGGGTTATTGAATCAATCAGGGTTCAGTCAGGAGACAGAGACCGCATTAGTTATTTGAAGATAGATAGTGAATATATATATTGAGCATTGAATATAAGTAATTAAGTAGGCATGACGTTTTTATGAGGTGAAACTATCACAAAGAGAGTTTGGAATTATGAAAACTTAGAACCTTGGAGGACAGGATCGGTAGAGCTAAAATGTAGCTCACTGTTGAGGAACTTGGACCAAAACGTCCTGAAGGCCTGACGCCCGCTCTAGCTTGCCCCTGACCCAGACGGAACAAGGGCAAGCTAGCGCTCATATCTCTGTGAGGTCTCCTGAGGGCTGCAGATGTTGGAAGTGTTGCACACTGATTTGGGCTCACGCAACAGAAAGGAACAGTTGCTCCTTGTGTAAAGAAGTATAGGCAGGGTAAAGAAGCCTAGGTTCTAAAGGGTGATGCTCTTTAGAACTGCAAGAAGACTGGCCCACAGGAAGGACAGGCTTCCTCCTCCAGCCTTCTCAGTCTCCATCTAACACTTCCTGGTGGAAGAGCCTAACGTGGAGCCAGTTGGAAAAGCGGGACTATGGTTTTGAGAGTCCCAGCCCCAGCATCACAAGGTAGAGTATAGACAGTGGGCTTGGAGCTGAGAGATAATCACTGGCACAGTTGTATGTAAAACTGCATTGAAAATTGAGATACAAATATAGAATATATTTTGCAATATAAAGGAAGACTTTTATACCATTAACATTTCACTCTTTGAAATCTTAGAAAAAATTCTGGCGTAGGTATCCTTAACTGACTTCTGTGTTATCAAGTATCTCACCAATAGCAGGGTACTTAATATTTATACCACACGAGGAGCTTCTTACAGTTGAGGCTCAATGGCTGATGAATAATATGCTTATTCTGCTATAATATAGTAAGAATTAGAGTGTTAATATAGGGGTGCTTGTGTGGCTCAGTCAGTTAAGCATCTGCCTTCGGCTCAGGTCATGATCCCAGGGTCTTGAGGTGGAGTCCTGCATGGGGCTCTCTGCTCAGCGGGGAGTCTGCTTCTCCCTCTGCCTCTGCCCCTACCCCCACCTCCCGCTTGTGCTCTCTCTCTTTCTATCTCTCTTTCGCTCTCTCTCAAATAAATAATATATATTTTTAAAAGAACATTGATATAGAATGAGGTAAGTCTAGGGTGAGGAAGGGGCAGTGGGGTGAGCATTTGAATTACATTAATATTGGTGATATGTAAGAGAAACTGATTTAAGTTTCAGTTTTTTATTTCTTTTGTCAAAGAAAATACTTGAAAAAATGATCAAGAAGAGCAGTGTTGAATGTTATACATTATGTGCTCTGATTGATCTTTAAATTATCTTACAGTGATGGTAATGGAAAAATGGACTCCAATTATAGAACACAGAATGTGACAGTGATTCCACTTTTATCATTTTGCTTAAATAAATCAAGGGCATACCATATGTTCTTGATGACATAGTGTACCCCTGAGTGCTCAGAGAAAGGCTAATAGAGTAGACTGTTCTTAACTGTGGAAAAGCAACATCGAATCCCAGTTCTTTAGCTTCACGGGTCATGGTAATTTTTTTCTATAGCTTATTGTGTCTAAGAACATAAGAAGTAGCTTTGGGTGTGGTGATAACAGTCTGTGTCCTACAGCATGATTATTTTTAGAGTGCATTGAGTACCTTATTTCTATCGTACATAAGACCCCTTATCATACAAATGACCCCTTATTTCTATCGTACATTAAAGAGAATAAACAGATACTCCGGTCAGATAGTGATGATGGCTTTTGTTTTTAAAAATTTCTCTGACAATACTGATTTCAGGAAGATCTGGAATCATTGGAGCATGAAATTCTTGGTTTGTCTATTTTTAAATGATCTGAACAATAAAAAAGTGGTATGTGATTCCTTGATTGCTTGGCAGTAGGTGGTGGGGGAGATCTAAAGGGGTTAATTTTATAAAAAGACTTTTTTTGGTATTACATTCAGATAGAGTGATTGCTATTCCTTTATTGCTCACAAAATCTTGCGCTTCAAAAAGTATTTTGTCCCTACATTTGTATCTTTGGGGTAAATACCCAGTAGTGCAATTGCTGGATTGTATGGTAGCTCTATTTTCACCTTTTTGAGGAATCTCCATACTGTTTTCCAGAGTGGCTGCACCAGCTTGCATTCCCACCAACAGGGTAGGAGGGTTCCCCTTTCTCCGCATCCCCGCCAACATCTGTCATTTCCTGACTTGTTAATTTTAGCCATTCTGACTGGTGTGAGGTGGTGTCTCATTGAGGTTTTGATTTGGATTTCCCTGTTGCCGAGCGATGTTGAGCACTTTTTCATGTGTCTGTTGGCCATTTGGATGTCTTCTTTGGAAAAATGTCTATTCATGTCTTCTGCCCATTTCTTGACAGTAAATCTTTATAAAGTATTTTATTTTTATAAATTATTGATGTTGAAAAGGCCTATATTTTATATTTTCAATGAAATAGAATATTTTTATGCCTCTGCAAGAAAATGGGAAAGCTGGTCCATGAGATTCTTCTGGTGTCCAAATCACTCTCTGGCTTTAAGCTATTGGGTAAGGGGGTAGTTTGATTTCCATTCTCTTAGAGGACCAGTTAGTGGTAAGCTACCATGTGAAAGTAGATTTTTCTTCCTAAGAATTCAACTTACAAAAAGAGTACAACAAACAATACAGAAAATAGCACCCCTTTTATGTCATCTTTCTTTTCCCCCTTCATTTGGAAAGTGATTCACAAATCTAGCTTTTATCTCCTGGTTATGAGTTGTTTTTATTCTCTGAAGGGAAATAATAACAGATATGTCAAGGATGAGCTATCTTCTTTGACGTCAAAATTATATCTAAATTAAAATCAATTGCTGATCATTGGCCCAAGTTAATTTATTTTAACTCAGATTGTAAATAAAGGTCTATCACCATAATAATCTTGGTTACTAGACAGAGTATGTAGCAACAGCTAATAAAGAGCCAAATATGGTAGACATTTGGAAGAGGAACAGAAAAATCTTTCTTTCCAAAGGAGTGTAAAAACACGAGGAAAATAACATCTGCTCCGCTTTCCTCATTGGTGCTGGCAAGGCTGAGCTGTAAACACCAGCTTCTCAGAGCATCTGCCTCCAGCTCCCTGCATTGAGCTGGCTGTGAAGTGCATGACATCATTTTCTCTGCAGCAGAAAAGCTCCTGGGAGTGGGCACTCACTGAAGTTGACAGGGGAATTCTCATGACAAATGAAGCTTTGCTCTGCTAACCTTCTGTAGCTTTAGAGGGAAGGACTCTTACTTCAGATTGTTCACTAGGAATATTTTAGACAACCATGGCCCTGGGTTTGCCAACCTGGAGCTATGTTACTTTAGAAGAGTGTGTTGCTAAGCTCATTTTGAGAAAGAAGTTCTTTTATTTCCTTATATCCCAGATTTGCACTTGTCAATTGTAGGGTGAAAAAAAGAAAGAGAGAGAGAATAGAGAAAAGGTCTTCCACATGCTGATGATTTCCAGTGACTCCTTAATCATCTATATTGAGAAAGAATTAGAAGGTGGGGCAGGTGGCTGGAACCGGAGCTCCAGAATTAACCTGATTTGGGTCCACAATTGACTGGCTAATGATACTGTCTCAAGGATTCCAGAAATGAAATATTTTCCTTAAACAAGACAAAACACTGAAGTGACTGGATGGTGAGCACCTTAACTTCATTGAAATGGCAAAAGTCAACTCCTTTCTCATCCTCTGCCAAGAGAATTAATAATGGAGCAATTGATTCAGGGGCTGATGGAAACAAAGGCTCTCCTCGGTGACCTCTTTGCAGTAGCAGGGTTGGGATAGGGCTCTTTACAACAACCCCCTCCTCAGATTGAATGTCCTTGCCCCACCCTACCCTATGTCATAAATAAAGGCTTTAAGATGGAAGAATATTCATCAGATGAAGCTGATAGTTTATCTTTGTTATTGATGTGCACTTTGCCAAAATGTGCTGATGTGTATGCAGTCACGTGATGGAGCTGTGAATTTGTTTTATAATTGTATAGCAGAATTTATGGATTGTTGTCTTTAGATGTTCTCTCGTGTTTTTGATCATTAAAGTTCCCTGTCTCCTCTCTTTGCCTCAGAGGAGCAGGAAATTGTTCTGATTTAGGATGGGGACATTTAACCTCCAGGTGGGAGTGCTGTGATGACCCTATTGCTACTCTTTAAAGGAGATTGTCCCCTTTTGCTGAGCCACCTTTGCTATTATCTGTGGACCTAAATCTAGCAGAAAATGTTCACCTAGTAGTCTGTCCCCATCTCATAAATGCTTTTATATTTCATTTTTAGTCTTTTATATTATGTTCTCAGAGAGTCTCAGGAGAAAAGTTCACATGGAAATCATTTGCTCAGTTATTTTAATTAATAAATTACTTTAAATCGTGTTTTTATTGAACTTCAATATTTTTCACTTTGATTTTTACAATTTGGAATTTAAATGAAAATAATAGCATCATGGCTAATTCAGCTAAGTGTGAATAAATTAATTTCATTGTGAATTTTTTGACCCTGAGGCAGGTGCTCAGACAAGTATCGGCTTGGCTTACTCCAACCTTCATTTTCTGTGTTAGCCATGATGCAATACTTCGAGAGCTTCATAATGATAAGGGCTGTACTTTCCACTCAGAGCACTGGCCAAATAATAATCAGGTAATTGAAATGTGTGCAGCACTTTCACCTGAAAAAGTAGTGCATACTACCCCTGACTCATTAAGACTCTCTTTATGTTATCCCTATTAAGCAGGTAGGTGAAGGATATTGGTCCCACTGGCTGGCACAAAGCAGATAATCAGTAAATAATTGTTGAATATCTATTAACGTTGAAATTAAAGTGACATCAGTCTTTTCTTTAAGCACTTGTTTGGTTGATTTGAAAAATATATCATTTATCATATGAACTTACAATGGAATAGCATTAAATTAATGAAATCAAATGAATTAAAATATCAAATGTGCTTGCTTATCTAGGCACTTCAAGACCAAGACGACACATTAGTTAGCAGAGAGATTGCTTCCACATTCTTGTAAAGACTAGGCACAGAGTAAAATGAAAAATTAGAGCAACTGTAGAACTTAATGAAGCCTGGTATCTTTTATACCTCTTACGTCTGGACCTGGTCAGTGATAGGGTGGCCAGCACTACTAGACCCTGCCTTCTGTGCCCTTTCAAATGGGGAGGATTCCATTTGTGGAACTTACTCTGCTTCTTAGCACATCATCACGCACTACTTGTATGCTACTGCTACTCAACATTTCACTTTACATAAAAGTAGTAAAGGGGGCGCCTGGGTGGCTCAGTTGGTTAAGCGACTGCCTTCGGCTCAGGTCATGATCCTCGAGTCCCGCATCGGGCTCCCAGCTCAGCAAGGAGCCTGCTTCTCCCTCTAACCCTCCCCCTCTCATGTACTCTCTCTCATTCTTGCTCTCTAATAAATAAATAAATCTTTAAAAAAAAAAAAGTAGTAAAGGATTCCAATTTAAGCTGATGGTTCAATTATTTACATAGTGTAGGCTTGAATTATTTAATATTTGTCTTAATTTGTTCTGTTTTGCTGATTTGCTAGAGCCATAATATTATTTAGAAAAATTTATTTTATTAAATAGCTCCCAAGCACTCTATTATAATTTAAAAAATATATTCTTTGTTCCTCTTCTGTTCTTGGCTTTAATTTATACTTTTTGGTTATTATTGCTCATCCAGATGGTACCTCTTACATTCTTCGTTTATCTGGTTTGGTTTATGAAAGAGACTTTTATCCTTTTCCATATCATCAATGTGTGAGTTTTTTCTAGTCTCATCTCAGCCTCTATTATTTCATGTTATTTAATGTTTGAGGACATTTGCCTTTTTGATTCCTCCTATAGGCCTTCTCATTCTCAAAGTCTCCTTAAATTATTGAGTGATAGAGGGCAAGAGTCAAAAAGAAGAAAAGTGAAATGGAATAAAGCTAATGACCAGTTTGTCTTACAGTCCTAATGCTTGGATTTAATTAGGAAGCCCACAGGGCAGATCTATGTTCTTCTCCTCTTGGAAAAGAATGAGGGTGTGTTATTTATGTTTTAGTTCATAAATTCCTAGGTTGCAGAGACCGTGTCTATTTAAATTAAGTGTCCAGCTCAGCACTATATAAGATGTGATAATGATGTCCAATAAACTAGAGAGAGCTATTCCTACTATTGTTTGTTTCTTTCTACAATTCCATTTCATTGTTTTTGTGACTATATATGCATGACTTAATGAGTTACAACCATATGTTCACATCAACAAACTGAGGTAGACAGTTGAGGTGAAAAACAGTTTGCCCCAACTGCCACATTCACATCATAGAAAAAGAAAGATCTAGAAACCATTTACCCAAAGGTTCACTTACTAAGCTAGGTATACACTGAAGAAGAAGCATTAACAATTGTAGGGAAAATGGGCAGTTGTAAACCCTAAATCTGTGTAAGCATAAATCCTCTATTTTCTTTGGTTATTCTGGCTCTTTTGATCATCGTTAAATTAAATCATATGTGAGGTACTGTGACTGTTTTCTCATGAAGACCACTTGAATTTATGGGAACTGAAATATTTAAGTTTGACTTGAATTAAATGAACTATCTACCTCTGGTCAGATTCTACGCTTTCTAGTTAACGTGGCTGTGATTCATGTTTTGATGTCCACCAAGTATGTGCTTGTATGAGTGTGTGCCATTTCCAGTCATCTCATTGAGTGAGGTCACCACATCCCTTGAGCCATACCTGGTATTTGGGAGCCTCCTGTCACATCTTTATGAATGTGGAGTGTACATTTTTCTCCAAATCTGTTTTTTGTCACTATTTTTCAAATGCTTTATTTTTCAACAATATTTCCCCTCACTGTGGCTTTTTTTTTTAAATCAGAAAAGAATGATCTGATAGTCACTATAGATCCCTCTCATCAAGAAATGTCTTCTTTTTCTAGAGATCTGTCACCTTTAGTGTGTCTTATAATGGAGTCTAATTAGTTATAAGTACATCTGCTACTGTATAATGTCTCTTCTTCTACTAAAGAATAATATTATGACTTTGTAATGCATAGATGCCTCCATAAAGACTTTTTTATTGTGCATATATCCCCAAATATAAGTGAGTTAGGTTGCACTTCCATGTTATTAAGTTGTGAATTTAAGACTGCATAGAAATAAGGGCAACCAAGCAAAGTTAGCTTAGAATAATTTAAGGAGAGCTTGTAAAGCACTCTGTACAAATCAAATGAGATGATAGACACCAAGAGAACAATGTTTTATTCTAAAGTACACCAGCTACAGAAAATATTGTTGTGTGCTAACTGAATGGCATAAAATGGCAAAAGAAATGTGCAAATTAAGGATTATTTCATATCTTTATATTTTATAGAAAAACTATCAACATCTTAAGTGATGTGAGTGTTTAACACATTGTCAAACGAAGTTATGTTCTTGTTTCTTGGATGACTTATGAGTGTATTGCTGGAAAAGGAGTTGATTTTCTTGCTTTACCTGGTATCTTTTTCCACTCATGTAAATTTGTACCTTGTAGAAGCTATATGATTGTGAACTCTGTAATTATGCTGAAGAGGCATGATGGAAATAGGAAAATTTGCCACATTTACATTTCCCATTATGATGCCATCCTTTGAGTTTCTAAACTTTATATTTGGGTAAAGGGCCTATAAAATACTTTACATAAAAATATACATTATAGGGGCTCCTGGGTGGCTCAGTCGGCTGAGCATCCAGCTCTTGTTTTGTCTCAGGTCATGATCTCAGGGTCCTGAGATTGAGTCCCCGTTAGGCTCTGTGCTGAGCGTGGAGCCTGCTTAAGATTCTCTCTCCCTCTGCCTCCCTCTCTCTCTCTCCCTCAAACAAATACACGAATCTTTTAAAATATATATACCTTATAGAACATTTGTAAATACACACACACACACAAACACACACACATGTAATTCCCTTTTAGGTGCCCTGTTCTATAGCCTGGATCCTGCTAGAGTATCTTAGTGTTAAGGAGACTAATGCTTTCTTTTCCATCCGCAAAGGTTTTTCTTATTTATGTGGTTATTTCTTTTTAAATGCATGCTATTCTTCACAAGAGAAGGGGACTATTTTAGGGAATGTTAATGGATTAAAACTAAATTATAGCCATTATTAGAAAGATAACCAAAGTACACTCAATATTAAAAACAGCTAAAAAGCACAGGAAATCTCATTGTTAATAAATGTTATTAGGTTGCAGCTTATTACTTAGCAGAAGTGATACTCAATGAGCTATCTATGGGCCAGAAATGTAATATTAATATTTATAGTAACTTTATGTTAAATTTGTATAGTGCCTTACTGTTTTCACATGTATTATCACTTCTGATCCCCTAAACAAAGGACACGAGTAAAGGAAAATGGTTGCTATCTTACTAGAGACAAACAAAGAGTCAAAGAGATTAAGTGATTTGACCAAATTTACAATTAGTTTGTGGCTGAGCTATCACAAATAGCCAACTACTGGTCTTCCAATAGTGTGCTAGTTGATGCAGAGGTAAATACAACAGAATATAGGGTAAATAAAAGGAAGCATAAAAGGCATTTGGGATGGTTTGGAGCTATTAGTCATTATTCTACCCAATCAGCTAGGAACTCTGATTATGGGATTCATATTTAAAAAACGGGCAAAACTCCAATTCCCTAGTTTAGTGAAAGGCCAATTTACATTAGTTTGATTTATTATAAACTTTCAGGTATTTTTCAAGCTTTCACAGGTAGAGGAATTTACGTGAGCTCAGAAGCAAAGATATTCTTATAATCCATTAAATAAATGTCCTATATCTGTCTACTACTTCATCTCTAGAGTGCCAATATCTCTGTCACTACAATATATGAAATACACCACTTGGAATGGGCTATGTAGTCTACTCAGTTCTTGAGATCCCTGGTTAATTTGCCAGTTAGGATATCAATTTGAGTGGTTCCTGTGTGAGTGTTTACTCTAGAAAGCATTCCATTTGCTCTGTAGGAATGAACTGAGACCACAAAATTGTTTCCCCTGGGCTTCTATGCAGCTAATATTCAAATTTCTTCTAATTCATTGTTTGAACTGACAGGATAGAAATTAAATCCTTCGTCTTCTCACTGATGATTTCTCTTCTAGTGAAACTGAGGGATGGATGAAATATTATACTTTTAAGTTAGCGGTGTTGATTTGTACTTGACACACTTAAAGTAGTAGTCATTCTTCGCTTTGCCTTTCTCCACTAATAACAGGGTTTCTTTCCAAATTTCTTTATGATAGCATTCACTTATAATAATGGTTTATAGAACCCTTGGAATGAGGCCACTAACTATTCTAGCTTTCAGTGCATCCACATAAGTAATAATCCATTCAGTGTTGGTACTAGCTTTTTATTGGTAATTAAAATGATCTGAAATCAAAATGAGAGTAATAAATAAAGCTCAGTTTCAAGATCAAGGCAGTAAGCAAGATAGTTCAGACTGCTAGTAAGGAACATGAATGCTTTTTCAGCAAAATTTCTCTATACAAAATGTATGAAGTCTATTTTGAAATTGTTATATATTATGAAAATGTTCATATTCTTATATACATCTCCCAGTAATTTTAATTTAACTCTTCATGCAAATATGCAGCAATTCTTAAATTCTGGCAGAAGAAGCAATTGTGTTTCTGGTTTGGCTCAAGCTACTTTAAGATTTCCTACCTTGAAACAGATTCCTTGATCCTCAACATACACAGCTGCTAAGAAAAACTGAGCATGTAACAGCTGAGAGAGTATAGGGAAAAGGTGGGGAGGGCTTGAAAGGATGAGGGGAGGAGGCTCAAGGCCAGTTTCTTCCATTTCTCGATTTTATTTAGTGCTGTTCCAAAAATCAGATGTGATAAAATTGAATTTGTCAAGTTCTTGGTTAATCAGTATTTTATTTGATTGCATCTTCACTATTGACATCAGTAGAACTCATCTTGCAGTCACTCTTCTGAGATTTCACATTCCCGTACGCTAGCAGTAATAATGTTACTACTGATTTTTGAGAGCTTTCCATGAGTGAGGTCCTGGGATGTGTGTGTTTAAAAAAGTATTGCTTTTGGGCACCTGGGTGGCTCAGTTGGTTGAGCGACTGCCTTCGGCTCAGGTCATGATCCTGGAGTCCCGGGATCGAGTCCCGCATAGAGTCCCGCATCGGGCTCCCTGCTCGGCGGGGAGTCTGCTTCTCCCTCTGACCCTCCCCCCCCCATGTGCTCTCTCTCATTCTCTCTCTCTCAAATAAATAAATAAAATCTTTTAAAAAAAAAAGTATTGCATTTAATGCTCATGATTATTCTGGGAGATCCTACTCTTTCTGTTTTACATGTAAGCAACCTGAGGAGTAGATAAGTGTATAACAAATCATCACAAATTTAGCATTTTGATACATGTTATATCGCACAGTTTCCCTGGGTCAGGACTTGGGCTTTGCTGAGTCCCCCGCCCAGGGTCTACAATCAAGGTGTTAGCCAGGGTATGATCTCATCTGGAGGCTCAACTAGAGAAGCACCTGTTTCCTCACTTCTTTTATTCCTTGGTGGTGACCCCTATATTTTTGCTAGCTTTGGACTTGAGGTTGCCTCAGGTCCTAGGAGCTGCCAGTGGTTTCTTGCCATGTGAGCTTCTTCAACATGGCCATTGACTTCATCACGTATACAAGGAGGATCTCTGGCTCCAGTCTGCTAAAAACAGAGTCTTATGTAATGTAATACAACCACAGGGTGACATCTGATCATCTTTTCCATGTAACCTAACAATCACAAGACTAACATTCTGTCACCTTTGTCATATTTGAGATGAGAAGCCAGTCCCAGGTCTTGTCCACACCCAAGGCAAGGGGAGTATACAGGACAGGAATACCAGGAGACAGGGATCATGAGCCACCCTGAGGTTTCCTGATCATGTTAAGTATCAATTCACCAAGGTTACACAGCTTCTGGGATTCGCAGCTAGATGTTACTGACTTAAATACCCATGTACTGAGTACTATATTTTCCTATCTACATAAAATACAGAGGACATAAAATACAACTATGTAAGGTCTGAATGTAGTTCAATTACTATTTTTTAAGATTTTTTTTAAATTTATTAGAGAGACATTGAGAGCAAGAGCAGGGGGTGAGGAGCAGAGGGAGAGGGAGAAGCAGACTCCCCACTGAGCAGAAAGCTGGACATGGGCTCCATCCTGGGACTCTGGGATCATGACCAGAGCCAAAGGTAGATGTTTAACTGACTGAGCCACCTAGGCACCCCTCAATTACTTTTTAAAAGTGTAACTTAACTGATGTAATTTCTACATTTGGGGACTTTCTTAATCTTAATTTACCCCTTCAAGATAAAATAGGTGTATGTTTTATCACATCTGCTTAGAAACATAAATGAGTGTAGTGTTGAATTAGACACCAAATAACACTGAAATAAAGAGACTCACTTTTGCTTTCAGTAAAGTAATGAATGGGTCAAGGGAGAGAGTGGAGGGAAAGTGGCTTTCCCTCAAATAAGTATATTTATATATTCACTAGTAAGTACTCTAGAACCTGTGTAGTGTTTTTCTGTTTAAAAAGTGGATCTTAATTTTTATCATCAGAATGTCTATAAAATAATGGCAAATGCCTTATGAACTGTGCTTTAAGTTCCTAGAGTATGATGCTATAGTTATGAAGTTTCAGGTCCTTTTTTTTAGGAATGGAAGAGAAAAAAACAAAAGATCGGCAATTCTCTTTTTCTCCAAATGGTAAAGACTGATTAAAAAAAGGTCTTCCATGATGTTAAGCCTTCAGATTACTTCCTGTTTAGTCGTACCATTGATTGCTAACAGAGGGGAAGCATAAAACCAGAGGCTCCTCTATACTGACAGGCTAAAGAGGACCCCAGATGGAGTCATGTTTTTTTTTAAAGAAGGGGAGGATCCTTACTCAGAGGGGAGAGAGTAGCTGGCTCTTATCTCCTGTTGCCTCTGCTACCTGCTATAACATCTAGTAACTTGGGGAGTAAGAGATCCTCAAACTGAGCCTTCCTGTCTTTTTCCTGTGGAAATTAGGCTACCTTTCCTGTAGGTGAACAGGGAAGAAAAAGCCCCCGCTCTATTCCCTTCACCAGATACACCTTATGTATTCCCAGTTAGTAATTTCAGTTAATAAGATCTCTCTGTTGGATGTGCTTTCTGTGGTATTAAACATACCCTAGCTTGGAGGGACTTTCATATCTGTACTATATAAATAATAAGGCTTTGCTGTAAGAAGACAGTCTTGTAGCTGAGAAATAAAAATATTTCTTTGTAGCATTCTGAGATATTCATGTAGCTAATTTTAATTTGTTCCTCTGCTTAATAATTGATTTTCAGTTTTGCATGAGCTACAGATAAGAGGAAAATGTGTTATTTAATACTGTATCAAAGCGTGAGCATGTAAGAGATCTATACAGTGGGGAATAGATAAATAAGCAGCAACTGAACCACCTTTTCTCTTTAGGGAAAGAGAGAGAGAGAAAAAATAAGAAACAAGTAAAGGAAAAAAAAAACTGAATGAAGTTCATAGCCAGGATTTATGGGGTCACTTGAAACATAGTTCACTTTCCTACACTAAATAATGTCCCCTTCAGTTTCAAAATGCGGTAGTGAGAATGAATGAGGTAGGCAAGAGGGTGTGAAGAATTGTGGGAGGGAAGTGCTTTTCCTCACCCCTCGGAAGGCTATCCAGGTAGCAGATAATAATTGCATTCTGCAACCTAGTGCTGGTAAAAGGAACCCATCCTTCCAAGGGGAAGAATAATTTGTCCTTCATTATTTGTTATATTCCCAGGGCCCAGCGTATTTTTTGTGTTCCTGATTATTCTGCTAGCTCCATAGAAAAGAGTCCTTGTGCTTCTACTTGCTTTATATATGAGCCCAGGAAAGCAACACTTCCGGTAATCTACCTTTATGCTTTGTTTTGCTTCTCTTTTTGCGCACAAGCATGGCTATTAAGTCTGTATCAGTCACCGTCCCAATGGGAAACAGATGGCACTTGCAAATTAGGTTAATTCCAGGAGGGTTTATTTACAAAGGGACTATTTGCAAAGAAGAACCACAAGGAGTAGTGCAGTAACCTGGTTTAATAACCATAGAGCTAGTATCACTCCTAGGTCTGAAAGAGAGAAGTGGGAGCAGCTTCTAGAAAACACACTTGAGTAGAGGCCAGCTTGGTTAAGGGGCATGGCTGGCCATAAGCTACCTCTCAGGAAGGGAGCCAAGGGCATATATATTCTGACCTCTCCTTCCCCTGGGGGACCCCCAAACTGTGATTGTCAGGGCTAGCACCGTCAGGCCCCAATCGAAAGCCAGAAGACAAGGAAGCCCTGTGATGTGGTCCACTGAGCTCAGCCTCCAGAGACAGAAGACAGCACGTAGAAAGGGGTGGAATGTGTGACCTGGGGCAGCAAAATAAGATTGGGTACACTTGGCACAAATTCCAATATATGGAAATTAGAATCTTGAAATGCAAGTGTTTTTAAGGCTTTTATGATAATCAAAATAGATTAATAGAAAATATATAGTACTAATGAGGCATGTACGTTTTGAGAACCTTATCTTGTTGAGTTTGAAAGGTAAGAAAAACAAAAAACGACCTACTCATTAGTTGGGCCTTATGTGAAGGCAAATGAGCAGATCTCTCTATGCAGGTTTTGTTATTGTCTTTCTAGGTCGCCTTTAATTATAAACTACTAGGACAATTGGATGGTTCGTCTCTTGTGTGACACTTAACCAATGGGATTTTTTTATTAGAGTATTTGTTAGATACATGTCAGTATCCAGGTGTTAGGATTCTAGGGAAAGCAAGATGTCAGACACACGTGGAGGAGAGTCTTGAAAGCATTTGCAAGGCAGCATGTGGGCAATTTGGGGATGCTGTAGTTGATAGCCCGTAGGTAAGTGCTGACAGATGACTTCTAGAATGCAAAATTAGAGATAATGATATTGGGTACATTCTTTTAAAGGCGTGTAATTATATACCGCTTTTTCCTCACCTTGTCCCAATGCTTTCAAATATGAACATTTAAAAGAGTCGGGTGAAAAAGATACCATGCAAAGAGTGAAAAGACAGGTTACAGCAACATTTGCAACACATATAAACTACAAAAGACTAAGATCCATTGCATACATAAAATGTACAAAGGACGGGCGCCTGGATGGCTCAGTTGGTTGGACGACTGCCTTCAGCTCAGGTCATGATCCTGGAGTCCTGGGATCGAGTTCCGCATCGGGCTCCCTGCTCAGCGAAGGGCCTGCTTCTCCCTCTGACCCTCCCCCCTCTCATGTACTCTCTCTCATTCTCACTCTCTCAAATAAATAAATAAATCTTTAAAAAAAAAAATGTACAAAGGACACCTATAAATAAGACAAATAAGAAAAATAAATATGTATAGAGAAAAAGGGCAAAAGGTTTGACTCAGTGCTCCACCAAAGAGATCATTTACATGACCAATGAGTATTTGGGCATCAGCCTTATTAGTAATCAGAGAAATGTTAATTGAAACTACAATAAGGTATAATCACATATCAATAGTTGGCAAAAATGTAGCAAGTCTAGTAATTTCAAGTCTTGATAAAGATGTGAGATTTCCATATGGTTGGAGGTAAATGATGTAAGCATTTTGGAAAACAATTTAGCATTCCAGTCAAGTTGCAGATGTGATCTCTAAAGGCTTAATAATTCTTCTCCTGGAAAGTGATTTATACATGTGCTTCAGAATATACGTGCAAGAATTTCATAGCAATGGTTCATTCCGGCCAATACATGGAAATAACCTAGATATCCATCAAGAGTAATAGGGATAAATAAATATGGCATAGCCATATAATAAACTACTATCTGGCAATGAAAATAAGCGAACCTGAGCTATATGCAACAGCTTGGATAAACTGCAAAAAAAATGTTGAGTTAACAAAGCAAGACAAAGGAATATATATGGTATTTATGTATTTTATATTAAGTGAAAAGGTAGGCAATAGAAAGTCCACATTCTTTAGCTTAGGGGTGCCTTTTTGTTAGATATGCTCTAAGGAAAACAAAAGAAATCATTACAAAAGGACAATGGTTATCTCTGGTGGGGAGAGTTGGGACTGTATTGGGAAAAAGTCTCAGAAAAAAGGTTGCTGGCTGTGTTGCATTTCTTCCATGGTGGTTATATGGGTGTTAATTTGTACTCTTTAAACTGTACATATATGATTATGCAGTTTTCTTTCTGACAAAAACAGATGAACAACTTTTTAAAAGTCAATCGATTTTGCATTCTCCATATTGTGCAGTTTGATGACTGATACTGCCTGTCTCCCGAGGGTGTTTAAAGGTACTATTTTAAAATTTCAAGTAGTATTTAGTTGTTGAGAATTTACACATGAATAGCATAACAAGAAATCTGAATATATAGTAAATAAAGATTAGATTTGCACTAATACCGCTTTCTTTCTGGTATATGGAGAGCAGATCATCCTTAAGGTGTACGTGGAAGCTTGGGGTTATAAGGAAGAAAAGCTGCATTCTAAAGAATATGATAGTTGAAGAAATAGGGTGAAAGGTTAACACAAGGTAGCTTGGACTAGACAAGTAACAGGACCTGAGCTGAAGCTAGGGAAGAGAAGCATTCTGGGCCCCAAGCAGATGTTAGGAACCAGTTCACTGGAGGTTTTGTTTTTGTTGTTGACAGGTTTGATCTGAGTTACTATTAATAAAGAAAATGGGAGAAGTGAAGAAGCTCCCATGGAAATGGTCAAATGCCATTCTTTTTATAACTCCTCCAGCTGCTTTGGGAATTCTTGGACCCTTAGAGAGGCTTTATATATTTTTTTTTCTACATTTTTCCCAGGAAGTAGCAGACAGGGCATTAGGCCATCCGCTTGAGTAATAGGCATAATCTCTGGGAGATCTCAGGAGGCCAAAATTCCAGGGAGGGTGTCAGGAGAGCATTTGCCAAAGGTGTGGTTACTCCCTAAAGAATTTATCCATTCAGTATTCAGAGGCAATTCACCAACTGCCTAAAGGCAGCATGTATTAAAAAACAAAAAACAAAACAAACAAAAAAACAGGTAAACTTAGTCCTGTTTAATATAATAATGACAAGGCCTTGCAGTTAACTTATGCTTTTGGATTATAAGGCATTTATGTACAAGTCCTCCTTCCTTCTCATATATGCCAACCTTATTGTGATGTCACATCTTAAAATGTTATCTTTATAGATGTTTAAATGTACTATCATTTTCCAGTTTTCCTAACATCTACAGAGCAGATTTTTGAAAAATAAAGGCTAGAAAGGAAAAACATGGTCATTTAGCAAACCATCCTCTATTTTGAGAGAATGCATCCTTTGCTCTGGAGTTTCTCAAACTTTAATGCACTTAGGGCCACCTGAGGAGCTTGTGAAATGCAGGTTCTAATCCAGCAGTCTGGGTGGGTTCTAAAATTCTGCATTTCTCACAAGCTCCCAAGTGATTCCAATGCTGCTGATCCAATACCTGACTTGGAGGAACAAGAGCGCAGACAGGAACCTGTGGCCCCAGCAAATCCAGCTGGACAGGCCCATGTGCTCTCCTCATACTTGTGACCCAACCGCACCTGAGATGGGTTCATCCAGGTAATCTGTCTTCTGTGTTTCCAGGTTTTCACTGTGGGTACATGTCTGTGATTTTTAAAGTTTTTAAAGGAAAAATAAAACTCTGAGTTTAGGCCCAATTCTGTTCTGAGCTAACTGTGAGACCAGCAAGATTCTGGTCAAAGGGAACCCACTTCCAATTATAAGATGAAGTTCTGGGGATCTAATGTCTAGTGTGGTGACTACAATTAACAATATAGTATCATGTACTTGAAAGTTGCTAAGAGAGCTCTTAAGTGCTCTCATCACCCATAAAAAGGGTGACCGATGTGAGGTGATTGACATGTTAATTAACTTGATTGTGGTGATCATTTTACAATGTATACATGTATCAAATCATCACATTGTATACCTTAAATATATATAGTTTTTATTTGTCAATTATACCTCAGTAAAGCTGGAAAAAATATAATTTTTATTTTGCAAGGATCTGTTGTTTTGATTTAAATTGTTCCTACTGCCTTTTCTAGTCCTGACACCTCTTAGCTCATAAATGAAAGCACTCAGATAAGGGTCTTCATGATGATGAATGTGATCCTGTCTTTTTTCCCCTTCTATTTTTTTTTTTACTTCCTTGCTATATGTGTTTTTCTTTTTCTCCTTCTTTAGTAAGTTTACCTATTCATGTCCCAAGGTCATTGAGAAATAGTTCTTTTTTTTAATTTAAGAATAGCATTTAATACTCTTCTCTTCCATTGCTCTTTTTATGAATATTGATGTGTCTATGAAGGCTGGCAGTCTATTATTACAAAACCTGTACTAAATGTCGAGCCATGTTTACCCTACTTATGTTTTATTTTAAAGAGGGGAAAAGAGCCAAGAAGAGTCGGCATAGTCTCATAAATTTCTTTTTTAAAATATAAAATTGTCTGAAGTCCCTGAAATGTGATACTGTAAGTGCAAAAGGTCATATCACACAGTTGTCATATTATATAGGAATACACTGTGAAATAAAACGTATACATGATAGCTGTTCTAAAAGCTGGCTTTTTTAAGGAGGTAAAATTATTGGCATGGTTAACTCCCTTAAAGAAATATGTTTGCCTAATTGGAACACATTTTTAAAATTCCTTACTGGAAGATTTCTGTAAGAGTTTAGACTCTAATCTAGAAGTGCTGGTAATGAATGTCTGTTTATGGATCAGAGGGTATACTGACAACCTCAGGTTTTTTCCAGCTGGTGGTACATTCAGTGAACATGCTTGTCTAGACATTGATGTGTAGCATGGTCCATGGCCTGTAAAGACCACAATCAAAGACTTCAAAGAGAGAGAAGATTTTGAAGCATCCACTACTCGCTGCCAGAGCACTTAAAATTGACCCTGGAGCCCAGATATGTCATGAGACCCATTCTTATAAGCCAGATTCTTTGTGTGTTTCTGCATCTTTCCCATGGCCAAAGTTTCCATTGATTTCAAAAGAATTTCTCAGCAGCTACTGAGAAATCCGATTGAATAGATAGTGCTGGTCACCTCTTCGACAGACATTTGAATTCTGCCGAGTTCAAAATTAATTAACATCATTGGTTTCTGAGACATGGTCTTACCCCTGAGATGTGAGACTGAAGATGGTTTCATTTTCAAATTACTGACTGGAGTACAGTTGTGTTATACTAAGTTCTTTTTGAAACGGATGCCTGAGCTCGCCATAGCCAGGCTCACAGTACATTGCGTCTCAGTAGACCTAAATCCCTGGCACCTCTGCTGTGCTGACTAGCCCCCCCCCACCCCTCACCCCACCCCTACCCCCACCCCACCCCGTCCATGATTCCCCAGTGGGCTGGTGGGCTGGAACAAGTCCTGGAAACCTCATGTTGCAAAATCTCTTCCTAATGCCCATATTCAGTTACTTCAAGTCTGTAGCTTCCGAACAGGCCAGGGTGGGAGTATTTACTCTATGGAAATTGGCGCACTCTATAAATCACCGCTGCCCCTCCCATTCCCACCCCATGAGAAGCAGTTGTTACACATTAACGTGCACACTACTGTCCTTAAAGGCAGAATCCCATTCAGCATGATTAGATTAAAGCCCCTGGAATTTTCTTGCCTGTGGTCTCATCTAGTCTGTGCAAGAATGAACACCCTTATCTGAGAATGTTTGAAAGTTTCTTCTTGGAAACATCAAAGGAAAATTCACTCTAAGAAGTGCAAAAGGTAAAAGTACAACTTTTGAAAAGAAGAATTTAGGAAAATGTCCCTTGTCTCCCATGTCCCTGTGAATGGACTTTGCTTCCATGCACTTAGTTTTAAATAGTTTCCTCTCAAATTTTTTGAGCCCGTTAGCTCCAGTGTAGCCTGCCTGTTTAGGCATTGGGGCAGCAAGATTCTTAGGTCTAAACTTACTGTAAGCACAAAACATGAATTATACGCCAGTTGTTAAGAATTTTAAGTGTTAAGATTCTACGTTTTAGGTGTTGGTTTGCGATTTGTCTCAAGTTTGAGACAGTGAGGTCATTAGACATCTGAGAAGATACGTGAATGGTTTGAGGGAATAGGAATATTTTGGGGTTTGTTGAATAGTTATAGTTTAATGAAATTGAATTGCTTTACCGAATACTCGTGTGTGTGTGTGCATGTGTGTGTGTGCATGTGTGTGTGTGTGTATACATACTTGGTTCTGACTACCAGTTTATGTTGTAAAAAAGACAGAAAAAAAAATTTGTTTTTAAAGATTTTATTTATTCATTTGAGACACAGAGAAACAGAGAGAGAGAGAGAGAGAGAGAACATGAGCAGGGGGAGAGGCAGAGGGAGAGGGAGAAGCAGGCTTCCTGCTGAGCCAGGAGCCGGATGTGGGGCTCTATCCCAGGACCCTGTCATCATGACCTGAGCTGAAGTCAGATGCTTAACCATCTGAGCCACCCAGGCGCCTCAAGACAGAAAAAATTTGATTAAGCAATGGAAAAGCCACCTCACAGACAACTACTGTTCCAGTGGAGATGTAGAATGTGCCACACTTTAACTTAACAAACCCAGAGTTGGATTTCCAACGCGTATTTTAAGTCAGGCCCAGTGATGTGCTCAATTGTGTCTATGTAGAAAGATGCTTTTCAGAAGTCCTGTTAATAGGCCTTTTGTGAAGAAAAGGAGAGGTTTGGCTTAAAATTAAAGGTGCTGTTCTTCTCTTTTATATTCTTCCATATGTGCATCATTATTTGCCACTGGGCCTTTGAATCACTGCTTGCTGATATGGTTCAAATGCAAAGGTATAACAATGAAGATATTTTCCAAATACTGCTGCCGCAGGTACTTGCCAGATGTGCTGAATCCATCCATAAACCATCTTATTCATAAAGTTTCTTCAGTAATTATAATTCTGTTATCCTCATTCAGTTTGTTCATACATTTTTTTCAGGGCATTGAGTTCCCTCAGGCATTAGGGTACCAAGCTTCTTCTGAATATTCTTGTATTTCAAGAGCTGTGCTATTCTTCAATATCCATAATGTAAATAGGATGTAACTAGTACAACATTTATTATTTAGCGCTAAGTTTATTTAAATAATTATTCATCCACAAATATTCTTATGACCAGTTGAGCATTATTATCCTCATAGATGAATGTAATTGTATACACAGGAAATTTATATACCAACTTTATTTATCTGTCAGTATCAAAGTGCTTTCTATAAAGATTTGGAACAAAATAAATGACTTAAGGCTACCCAATGATTAGCCCTCTAATAAAACCTCAATACCTATAGCTTGACCTGTACCCCAGAAAAAGTAGAATAATAGTAATAAAACTCTGATTTGCAAGTGACTCCTAATTGTTCATCTTTGCCATTTTGACCTTCTGCAGTCTGCTCTCCATATAGAATCAGTGTAATATTCTTAAAATATGAAAAAGATCACATCAGTTCTTAGCTCAAATTGTGTAAGACTGATGAATCACAGACCTGTACTTCTGAAACAAATAATACATTAGATGTTAAAAAAAAAAAAAAAAGAAGAAGAAGAAGAAGAAGAAGATAGCAGGAAGGGAAAAATGAAGGGGGCAATCGGAGGGGGAGATGAACCATGAGCAACTATGGACTCTGAGAAACAGACTGAGGGTTCTAGAGGGGAAGGGGGTGGGGGGGGATGGGTTAGCCTGGTGATGGGTATTAAAGAAGGCACGTTCTGCATGGAGCACTGGGTGTTATACGCAAACAATGAATCATGGAACACTACATCAAAAACTAATGATGTAAGGTATGGTGATTAACATAACATAAAAAAAAAAAAAAAAAAACAACCAAAAAAACAACCCTGCTAGAGATTTTCATTGTAATTAGAGGAGACCTTACATTACCAGAGCCCTGCCTTTCTTTGACTCTACCTCCCATTTCTTTCCCCTTTATTCAGTCACTTTTTTCAGTCACTCTGGCCTCAGGGCCTTTGCCCTTGATTCTGTCTTGGCCTGGAGTACTATTCTGTCTTGTTTTTCATTGAGCTGGCTGCCCTTCTTCTTCTTCTTCTTCTTTTTTTGAGCTGGCTGCTCTTCTTTATGTGGGTCTTAATCAAAGTCACCTGTGAAGAGTAGCCCACTCTCACTACCATAGGCAAAGTATCCCCATCCAGCTATCACTTTATTCCATCACCCTAGTTCACTTTCATGCATACTTACTACTTTATCCAGTTTGGGATTTTCTATCTCTTATTGATGGCCAGAATAAAAGTCCAAGAAGTGATTATTCTGTGTTCACAACCATATTCCTCAAACTTGGAATGACAGAAGACCAACATATGCAAAGGCATGGAGAGAGGTAAGAGGAAGACAGGGTCGGGGAAACATAGTGATTTAGAGTGGCTAGATTAGGGGTAAATGTAGCAAACATCACATCCATCTCTGAAGGAGACTCTGCAGCAAAAAAAAAAATCTGCTTAAAAACCTAAGACTGACCTAGCAAACATGAAAGGCAAATCCCAGATGTTGAGGATCGCCGGTAGCAGTCGGTATGTTTCTCAAAATGGTGGTGGTTAGTAACTATGGATGTTGTTGAATCACTATGTTGTGTACCTGAAACTAATGTAATGCGTGTCAGCTGTACTCAAATAAAAAAATTAAATGAATAAAACATGAACCAGCTTTAACTAAAGTAACTGCATGCTTACCACATTAGAAATTAAAACTCAGAAAATTAAAAAAAATAAAGCTCAGAAAATTTTTAAACCCTTATTAATTTATTTAAAATAGCAAATAATAAACCCCTTACAGGTTAACATAAATAACGCATGTTTTAAAAATTATTGTATTTTGGAAAGCTAAAGAAGTATACAGAGAGAGTGGCATTGTTTTACCATTTTGCAAATCCCTTTAATGTTCAATTTCTTTTAAAGATTTTATTTATTTATTTGAGAGAGAAAGAGCACACAACTGGGGGGAGGGGCGGAGGGAGAGGGAGAAACAGACTCCCTGCTGAGCAGGGAGCCTGTTGCGGGGCTCAATCCCAGGACTCAGATCATGACCTGAGCCAAAGGCAAATGCTTAACCAACTGAGCCACCCAGGTGCCCCTGAATGTTCAATTAATAGCAGAGATGCGTTGTCCTGTCTGCTTCTGTATGTGATCTCTGGTGAGCTCGAATTTCTTGTAGGCTCTGGAGAACTCCACTGTACACTCAGGAAAGAAGAGTAGAAATGGAAAATACCATTTTAGAATTATTATGAAAATAATCTTGACCTTGCAGATCCTCCGATTGTCCCACACTAGAGAACTGCTGATCTATGGTTTGAATAAGATGTAAAGTGCAGGCATTGGGTGTCCTAGCTACTATTCACATGTCACAGGATTCAGTGTGCGCCTGGTTTATGAGAGTAAAAGGAGCCCTCAACTTAATGAGATTGTGTTCCCAATTTTGTAAATCAATTTTTTGAAACATCAAATACATTTTTCCTATAGAAACATTGTTATGTATTGTTATTACCTTCCTGGGAAGAGTTTACAACATTGAATTGAACACCTTTGCTCTTTTAAGACAAGACTGAGTGAGCCATGCAGTAGACTGGCCACTTTGTAACAGTGTTCCTTTGAGAAGAGTCATCTGTACTTCCTGTTTAAAATGCCTCAATCCCATTTCCCTCAGCTGCAGGGAAATTGGGAGTTTTGCTTCAATTTCCCGTAGTTTTTTGTGTAGTAGATGTGTAGTATGATTTCAGCCCAAGCTGCAGGCAACACAAGAGGGGTTGAAAGTGTTGGTTTTGGAATACTGCAGATTCAAATTGAGATATTAGCTCCTTTACTTGCAGGTTGAAAGTTACTTAAAATTTAAGCCTCAGGTCATGATCTCAGCATTGTGAGATCAAGTCCCACCTCGGGCTCCGTGCCTGGCATGGAGCTTGCTTAAGATTCTCTCTCTCCCTCTCCCGCTGCCCCTCCCCCCCTAAAAAAAAAAAAAAGTGAGCCTCAGTTTTCCATATGGTTGTTTTGAGGATTAAATGGGAAGGCAAAGCAGTGAAAGAAAATTCTCGGAGCGATTTAGAAACATCAATTAAAGGAACAGAAGCAAGTGGGGCCCTGGTATCAGCATTTTGAAAGCTTCTCCAAGTGATTTCTCATGGAGAGCCAATGCTGAGACCCACTGACCAGATTCTTAGATACTTTGGTAGAATTCTACAGAGAAGAAACTAGTGTGGTAGTAGAATAGAGTTATTGTAGTGATCCCCTTTTTGCCTAGGATGAACGGTCTTCCTTGGATAACCTCCCTGAAAGCCACTCCCCTCTGTGCCTGTACACACCATTTGTTTTCAATCATACACACACACACTCTCTCTCTCTCTCTCTCTCTCTCTCTCTCTCTCTCCAGGGGTTGATACTATAAATCAATTTGATCTTTACCCAGGGCTTGGTCATCTTCGTTTGGCTGGGGTTAGGAAAACCTGGGTTGTAAATGATCTCTTAAAATACTGAGTGGTATCACAATAATTTTGTTTTAAAGCTACCTAGAAATTATTTAGCCTTATAGTGTAGGAACTAATGACTTTTCAGTGAGCAACAGATTAATAGACATGTGCCTGTGTTGATATTATTGTTCTCCGTCTAATGGCTTGTTCATTAACTCATGACTGTGGTCTTAATTGGGGGCTGTTAATACGTAAGGATGGTGTTTTTGAGTCTGGCAATGTGATAAATTGGGTCTGTTTCTATTCCCTGAGGCTAATAGATTTTTGGCTTTTAAAACTCTCATTAAGCAGCCCTAGGGAAGACGATTAAAGTCCCCATCAGTCTGGGTTCCGAAGAGGTGCACTGCAGTGGAAGGGATGCACACTTTGGAAGACTTTTAAACAATTTAAAGTCTGATCTGCAGCTTGTTGTTGAAGTGACCCTAGGCAGATTAATCCAGTTTTCTGAAACTAAGTTTTCTTACCTCTAAAATGGACAAATCAATAATAATATAACACAAACTGCAGGAATTAAGTGAGATAATACAAGTAAAAAAATGCATGTACCTCTGAAATAATTAACCCGTAGGTCCAGGAAAAAGAGTTGTTATTTCCTTTGATTCCATTATCCTTTATCAATTTTAAGCTTTATATTATTTCTTTCCAGGGTTGAAAGTTTCTAGGGCAGCTCATACTCAGTCAAGGTCTAATGGGATCAAGGGATCAGTTCTGATGACTTTTTCCACTTTTCAGAATGGCAGCACATTTTTTTTTTTTTTTTTTTTGGAATATTGGGATAGTAGAGAAGAAGAAAAGGGTGATAGAAGGAGGAAGTAGTAATGGAGGTTTGACCTGACAAAAAACTGTTCATATGGGTACATGATGTTTGAATTGAGCACTATATATGTATTGGTATGACCATCATAGCCTCCTGTGGGGCTCTGAAAGTCAGCAGGAATGAAGACCTCAACTGAGAATGAGCAGTTATTTAGCAAATTATCAATTAATGTGTTCAGTGCCTGTAACACCTTTTAAGATTGTATTTTTGTAGTGCAAGGAGTTCCTTTATTCTTTATTTCTATCTTAAAAATATCCAAACATCTTAACACTTAACACTTAAAAAAAAAAGTCTGTGGCCTGACATCATACAGCTCTTTGGAGGTTTGTCCTTATTGCTTTAGGTAAGTGCCCAGGATCGGACTTGGCTCATAGGTGCAGTACGAGAAGCCTGACAGGGTCCGAATAACACTGCCTCTCCCAGCCTGGTGTCCCTTTCTGGAAGATCCAGAAGAGTATGATAGGCAGAGGGTCCTACTTTCAGAACAGCAGTAGAGGAACTTCTTGACTTCCTTGAAACTAGACCTGAGTTTCAGCATCTCATATTTTCACAGAACGTGTATCTTTCCAACACTCTCTGACAAAGGAAAGGAAATGTCTGAAGAGATTTTTGCCGTTCAGTATTTTTTCACCTGCCTGTAATAGATCTCTGTAATAGTTGGAAAGGGAAATGGAATAAAATGTGGGTAATGGCGGGGATACTCAGAGTTATGTGACTCTGGAGCCGCATTTGCCGTCATCATTAACCCGAAGAACCACATGACTCCTGTATGACTGGTAGAATTTAGTATAATGGCACATTCATGTAGCGACATTAGAAGTCTTAAAGAGCCACCAATTAAACATAAAGGGACCCATGTGACTGGAGAGCTGTGGTGTGAACATCCGGGCCTTAGGATGTTCTAGGACTCTAGGACTAGATGCATCCAAACTAAGAGTGCTTATATTTGTCTTACTATTATGTCTTTTAGGCTTAGAAGCTGATAGAATGTTCTTGTGTACACAATTTTGTATGTTTTTCTAAGATTTATGTATTTATTTTAGAACAAGGACGAGTGCGTGAGTGGGGGGAGGGGCAAAGGGAAAGAATCCTCAAGCAGACTCCACAGTGAGGCCACAGGGGCTCCATCCCAAGACCCTGAGATCATGACCTGAGCTGAAACCAAGAGTCCCGACGCTTAACTGACTGAGCACCCAGACCCTCTAATATGTTTTGACATGTGAAAGATGATCACATTTACCTAGTAAAGACCAAGACAAATGTCAATATTTATTGGATTATTTTTGGATAGTGCTCAGGCTTCAGGGTAAACTCTGTTTTTACTAGGAGAATTGCCTGTAATTATGCCTTTGTAACTGGTTTGCCAAAGACTAAACTCAATAGACCAACGTGTAATGAATGGCATTTCCCCCCTCTCCAATCATATTTAACTATGCTGTGTTGAATATCACTTTTTATCTCTTAACCACACATTTGGAAGATTCCTTCAATTTCCAGTAACTTTCAGATGTTAAGAAGTTCAGTTTGGGTAGGATGTGGTGGGTGGGGCAAGCAATGCTTCCTCTGACACTACCTAGAGACAAGCCCGACATACTGCAAAAATCATATTCGAATACATCATCAAGTAAGCTGTGAAAGTAATAACGAGATAAACTAAAATCCCAGAGAAAGGAGAACCTTTTGGAGTTGAGCTATCAGGAGCTTGTGACTCTTTGGGCATTTGCTGATTTGGAGAGGAAGCTGAAGAACATGCCTTCGCCTGGACACAGAAAGAAAAATCAGTGACACTCTCAGCACATATGTTGGAGGAAGTAAGAAACTGAGACTTCATCAGCTTCAAGTCAATGAACATTTTTTTCTCAGAAGAGACTTGCTGAATTCTGAGCTTTGCAGGAGGCTAAAGAGCCCCGCCAAAGTCTGACACAAAGCAGAGTGAAACCTCCCACCGTTTCATAGTGCTTAGGAAACAGGCAGAGAGACAGACAAGAGAGAAAGCCCTAGAGGGAGTGGTGGTGAATTGACAGGGAGGGACTCAAAAGCTCTTTTTCACCTGCAGGCATTTACAGACTGTTCCCGTAGCTAGAAGTCGGAGCATCAAGGCTTTGCTTAACACAGGGTGGCCGCTGGCAGACAGAGAACCCAGCAGAGATTTGGGTTTTTATGTGTAGCTGAAATGACAAATTTGGAGACCAAAGGGGACTCAAACTCGTGGCTGCTGTGCCTCTAAAAACATTTGCCAGTTTTTGAAGGTGAATGGGGCACAGTGCAAAACAGGTATGCAGGGACCTCTGAGAATCTAGCATTCTTTTCAGGTTGAGGGCCAAAGACTCCTCAACTAGAGGTTCTTGGTCGAAAGTCCTGGTGGGAGGGGTGGGGGGGTGGGAATCATACCCTCTACAACATGGGTAGACTGAGTATCTTACTTAGTTCCCTAGAGCTGCCATAAGATCCTGCCATACTATGTGGCTTCAGCAACAGGAATTTATTTTCTTGAAGTACTGGAATCTGGAAGTCCAAGATCAAGGTGTTGGCAGGGATAAATTCTTCTGGGGCCCCCCTCCTTGCCTTGCAGATGGCCACCCTCCTGCCAGCTCTTCACATGGTCATCCTTTCATGTTCACACCCCTGCTGTCTCTTCCTCTTCTTATCAGGACACCAACCATATTGCGTTAGGGCCCCACTCTAATGGCTTCATTTTAACTTAATCACCCTATCTCCAAATACAATCACATTCTGAGGTACTGGTGGTTAGGGCTTCAATATGTGAATTTGAGATTAGGGTTTGGGGGGGGGGAATGAAGGGGTTAGAGAAGTGGAGATTCAGCCCACAACACTGGGTCTTAAGCAAAAATTCCAGCTAAGCTTTGTTCCAAGTCAGTCCCTGACTTGATGAGAGCAATCCTTTCTCCACTTGCATAAGAAAGGAAAGGGCATCTCAGATAGAAAATATTATTGGGAGCTTTTACAGATGCTTGACATTAAAAAAAAACAACAACAACAATACTAAATATCTTCATAACCAGAAGAATAAATCCCATTCCTTATCTCAAGCATGTTTATGTGCAAATGACTGTCTACCATTCTCCTCTGTGACCTATTTCACTCATAAGTAGTCTTCTAGACCAGACTTTCTCAAACTTGAACGTGAGTTTGAATTGCTTGGGAGCTTTATTAAAATGAAGACTCTGATTTGGAATGTTTGAAGTGAGCCTGAGATTCTGCATTTCTATAACAAGTTTGTAAGCGACAGTCCTCAGACCATCCTGACCAGTTGCAGACCAGTAGGTAATGAGTATGCACACTGAAGTTTAAGAAACATTGCCGGATAATGTCTAAGACCTTTTCCAGCTCTGAGAGTCTGTTCTTTTTTTTTTAATTTGTTTTCCAAGAGTGCCTTATTCCATTGATTGACCATTGCCTCCTACATTTTTTGCAAACTTTCATAGGATTTGGACCTAGTTTATGAGGTTCACACTCAAAGCACTCTCATCTCTTTTAGAGCAGTAGTTCTTAACTTTGTGCATTGGAATTCAGTGGGGAGTGAGCCTTAAAAAATTACTGATGCCTGGATCCTTCTTGCAGAGATTCTTATTTAATTATTTTAGAACATGGCCTGGAAACTGACATTAAAAAATATTCCAGAGGATTCTAACATGTTGTCAAGATTAAGAACAGTTGCTTTAGGATAGGACTTTTTTCACCCCACTAAAAATAGTACTGGGCCTATTTTGAAACCTTTTTTTTTTTTACCAGACTAGTTTCTGGCAAAAGTAATTAAATACTAATAATGGCCCACCTGCAAAAGACTTAGATTTTATCCATTGTTGACAACTGAAGAAATTTTCCTCAGGAATTTTTTAATCACTTGGAGGTGGATAAGTTGCTCTCCATAGACTAGGACTGTGATTTCCATTTTTTGCCAGACTCCTCTCCACCCCCTATTGTCTCACACCCAGCTCACTTCTTTCATTAACTTAATCTGTTTGGAGCCTTTGGGTAGGTGAATTTGCAATCTCTATCTCTGCCTCTACAACACTAATTAGTAAGATAGTAAGCTAGAGATTAAACCTTTCCAAGGAGAAAATTTAAATGTACCCCCCAGGGATATTTCGTATAAAATTTTCACATCACAGAGGTGGTTTTTCTAGGTTCACTTTAAGATCCCTTCCAGCTCTAAGTTTCTATGGTATGAATCATTTCAGTTTCTACATGGGTCATTTTCTCTATCCACAAGAAAATTTAAACAGTTGGAAAGTCAATATCTGAGAGTGACTGGTAAGTTTTACACAATTGAAGATGCTTAACAATTATTATTGTATGTTTTGATCCTTGCCTTGTTATCATTACTACCTAAGGGTGAGAAATAACTTGTCTTCTTAAATCTCTGAGATTGCCAGTGTTTATAATAGTCCACTGGATCACAATAAGTAGTTAATGCAAGTCTGCTGACATTAAAAGAGTGAATTAGGATTTAATATGAGCTATTTTGCTTTATTTCTTCATAGCCATAAATGGAATCCAAATTTTTATTCAAAATAAATGGAGGGTCTAAATTATGCTGGCTGCTGAAACAAATGTAAACATCCAAATTTCAGTGTTTTAGCACAGGGGAAGTTTATTTCTTGACTATTGTGGAAGGCAGAATTCTACAATAGCCCCAGGATTGCTGCCCCACGTTGTACACGTTCTAGTCCCTGGGACATACTCCTGTCATGTTACAGGGCAAACTTGCCTAAGAAAGGGAGATTATCTGGGAGGAGTCTGTCCTAATGAGGCAAGCCTTAAAAAAGGAGAGTGGATCCTGAAGCCAGCGATCTGAAGTGTGAGAAGAATTTGGTGCAAAGTAGATTCTCTGTTGCTGGATTTGAAGATGGAGGAAGCCACATGGCATAGAATAAGGGTAGCCTCCAGGAGTTTATAGCAGCTGCCAGATGACAGTCATCAAGGAAATGGGAACCTTGGTCCTAGAGCTGCAAGGAACTGAATTCTGCTCGCAGCCTGCAGAAGCCGAGAGCAGACCTTTTCCTAGACAAGCCTGCAGATGAGGAGGCAGCCTTGTAAGACCAGGGCAGAGAAGCCAGCCACCTGAGGCCCGGTCTGCTGACCTATAGAGTGTGAATTAATAAGTGGATATAGTTTTAAGCAGCTAAGTTTGTGGCAATATGTTACACAGCAGTGGCAAACTGATGCAATCATTTAATAATCTAATACTGGGAGTGAGGCTTGGCAAATGGCTTTCTCTCCTGTGTGGCTCTGCAGCCCGCCAAGGGCTGGACTCCTTGCAAGGAGAGAGAGACGTCGGAGAGAACATACACTATCCACTTTTGAAAAGTCCAGATTGGTTGCAGCAAACATCACTTACGCATATATTTTATTGGTGAGGACTCGTTACATGGCTACCTGTCAAAACAAGGCATCCTGGGAATATAGTCCTATTTGAGCAGCATCCTCCCCCAAAATTAATATTGTGGAAAGGGGCTAAACATTTCTGTCCCAGTCAGGTTTTCATGTGTTTGAATATGAAGGCAGTTTGGTGTCTCATTCCAAGTGGAACAAGTAACAAATAAACGTGATGAAAGTATATATTCTAATTTGAGATACAGAGAGAATTAGAGTAACATTTTTATTAGGAAAGAAGGATGCACTTCAATGACACATTCATTATCAGAGGCCCCATCAGATGTGACAGTGGTCTAAGAAGAAGATCCGGGTCCTTTCCCTGCCCAGAGGGTGTTCCACACTGTTGCAACACCATCCCCTCCGCCTTCCAGCTGAGCCCTTCCAAGGAAAAGTTGCTCCTTCTTCACCGAATAGTGAGGAGATGCACTTGCACAAGGGCCAGGCATGGACACCCTGGTGCACAGTCATGGCAGCATGGCCTTCTCCTTCTCTGGATCTGGATACTCAACGATGCCTGGCATTCTTCTCACCTATGAAGAATACAGCAGTCCCCACCATCCTCCTGCGCTCCGGGCAGCAGTACCCATGCTCTTTGTAACAAGGCTGGCTAGTATAAGGAGTGTTTTCCCTGGATTAGAGCATTGGAGTGCTATATTCATCCATTGCAGGGGTAGCTTCTTGCTTGGGAACCATTAAAGTTTATGAACCAGTCTATAGGGATTTTATGAAAGATTGAGTATAAGTCACTATACGCTACCTGGTTGTTGTGTTTTTTTTCCTTTCTTCAAGGTAAATTTAGTATCTAGACATTTGAGCTTATGAAAAAAGAAATGAATTGGTTTTACAAGAAACTTAAGAAATATTCAAGACAGAATATATAATCTACATGATCACTTCTATTAAGTGATCTTTCTTTCTTTGGTATCATAAAAGTCTAGACAAGAGGAAGTTATAAGAACTTTAAATGTGTAGTCAGGCAGACATTCTTATGTTCCAGGAAGGACAGGGGGTGGGGTATGATAAAGAAAACCAGAGAGAAGGATTGCTAATAAGACCAAAAAAGGGAAAATGAATTCCAAAGGAAGGCCAGTAAATCTCAGGAGGCATGACATTGCCCATGAACTGGAATATTCCAAATGTTACAGTGACAGCCATTGCTTCATCCCTTCCTCAACAAGAGGGCTCATCTAAATCTGTCCAGGGTTTTGTTTCTGTTTTGTTTTGTTTTGTTTTCAGTGACCTATTCCTCCAGTCTTCCTATCCCCCATCTCTATCCTACTCTTTTTCCTCTGTCTCCTCCCGCCTCCTTTCTCCTTTCTTTTTCTCCCTCCCCCCCTCATTTCCTCTCCTTCTTCCCTTTTCTCTCACTGCCTCCTTTCTTCCCTCTCAGTGTCAGGTACTGTTTCAAGTGCTGAAAAGATGTACTACAACCACCTATGAGGTCTGTTAGTGACCCTATGCTAAAGATGACCAACAGAAAGACAAAAGACAACTGGCATAAAGTGGTTAAATAATTCTCCCACTATGACTCGGGGCAGAGTTGGGATGCTTCAAGGGGCTCTGATAATGTCACTCCTCTACTCGAATGTCTTACATGATTTCCTATTGCCTATGAATTGCATAAAGCCCCAATTCTATAACATGATAGGTAGCAAATGGCTGCATCTTTTCTCCCCAAACATATTTAACTCTTGCCATTTCCGCGAAGGCCCCCCTCTTATGGTATTATCAGAATACTCACTCTTTCCTAAACACAAATGGTCTTTTACAACTCCATGACACATGCCCATTATACAACACCCTGTTTGCTTTGTCATGATCTTTCTTGCCTAAAACTCCTACTCATCCTTCAAAACCCAGACTACTTCTGTGAAGCCTCTCCTGACAGTCACAGTCTGAATTATTCCTTACTCTGAATGCCCACAGAAAAATGCTCACATTTCTGTAATAGCATGTATTACATTGTACTGGATTTATTAATATATTTGCCCCACCCACTAGTCTCTGAAGTCCCAAAGAGAAGGAATGGGACCTTATTTACTGGCAAACCCAGTGTTTGCCACCTAGTATGTGTTCACTGTAATGAGGGATATAGATTATGCAGGAAAAAGCACCATCAATGTGTAACCTATATACCACACATCTGTAGCATTGACCATAAGTATAAAAGTTTTAGACCTATACATATAGACTATCTTAAATGTTTCATATGAAAATCTGACTTTATTTTTTTTTTAAGATTTTATTTATTTATTTATTTGAGAGAGAAAGAATGAGACAGAGAGAGAACATGAGAGGGGGAGGGTCAGAGGGAGAAGCAGACTCCCTGCTGAGCAGGGAGCCCGATGCGGGACTCGATCCCGGGACTCCAGGATCATGACCTGAGCCGAAGGCAGACGCTTAACCAACTGAGCCACCCAGGCACCCTGAAAATCTGACTTTATAAAATTTAAAATTGGTTTATAAAAGTTCTGTTTTTCAATTCCTCTAAATCAGGAGCTCTGCTAGTGTTTTAAGCATGCCTTGATTTAGGAAATTATGACATACATGTATTTTTTAAAAATACTTGTATCATGTAAAGGGAAGTTCATTCTTTATCTCTCTCTCCTTCATACATGTACACACATTGGAAATGGCAAACTAGTCTATGAATATCTTTCAATTTTTTCATAGTATACAACTTTGGGTTAAGAATCTTTTTTCCCCCTTCTGTAACAGTTTATTTTTTTTTATAAGGAATAAGTGTTCTGCTGATAAAATCAATATCAATTTAAAGACCATACTGCAGTAATTGTCTATATTATTCTACCTTATTTAACATTATATCCAACATTATATTACACAGTATATCATTATATTATATCATATCACTATATATGTTTATATATAAAGTGTATGTATGTATACATATACATACACTTTATGCTGTCCTATATATGTTGACCTCCACCAGTGTCTGACTTCTTTCACTTTATTTCTAAATTCAAGCATATCCTGGGGCACCTGGGTGGCTCAGTTGGTTAAGCGACTGCCTTCAGCTCAGGTCATGATCCCAGAGTCCTCGGATCGAGTCCCGCATCGGGCTCCCTGCTCTGCGGGGAGCCTACTTCTCCCTCTCCCACTCCCCCTGCTTGTGTTCCCTCTCTCGCTGTGTCTCTCTCTGTCAAATAAATAAAATCTTTAAAAAATAAAAAAAATAAAATAAATAAATTCAAGCATATCCTTTGGATAATGTTATTTGGATGGCAAATATTTTCTTAAAATGATGCATAAACATATATATGTGTGTGTGAATGGATTGCATGTGTATGAATATATATTCACTGTATACATAGTTCATTCTAATATATATTAGATACACATTTTTATATATACAAAATGTATTCTATATACATATATATGTACACTATATATACGTACACGTGTATATATATGTACACTTAATATATTATATACGTATATATACAACTTATATATATAATGTGTGTCTGTGTGTGTGTGTATACAGTAGTCCCCCCTAATCCATGGGGATACTTCCTAAACCCCCGGTAGATGCCTGAAACCACAGATAATACCAAACCCTACATATACTGTATTTTTTCCTATACATACATACCTATAATAAAGTTTAATTTCTAAATTAGGTGCAATAAGAGTTTAACAATAACTAATAATAAAATAGAATAATTATAACAATATAAGCCGTAATAAAAGCTATGTGTGTGTGTCTGAAAATATTGTATTATATTCACCTTTCTTATGATGATGTGAGATGGTAAAATGTCTATGTGCTGAGATGAAGTGAGGGGAATGACATAGGCATGGTGATGGAGCATCACATTGGCATTGACCTTCTGATGATACATCAAAAGGAGGATCCTCTGCTTCCAGAGAAGGGTGGTTGACTGTGGGTAATAATGAAACCATGAAAAGTGAAACTGTGGATGAGGGCGAGAACTAGTCCCTCTCTCTCTCTCTATTTCTCTCTGGTTTCTGTTTCAAAATCACACAGAAAATGTTTGTTTTTCACTGTAGGTTCGAACCCACTGTCCTACCTGAACATACACACACACACACACAGAGAGAGAGAGAGAGAGAAAGTATATAGTCTGTGTGTGTGTATGTGTGTGTGTGTGAGAGAGAGAGAGAGAGATGGATCATATATATGCACACACTATATGGTCCATTACAGTCCCCTGTTAATACATAGATTCCTCATCCTTTGAGGCCAGCTAATGATTTTCAGATAATGAGACTGAATGGTACATCTGAACATTCTAGACCAAAGAACATTAATGCAGCTACCACACTGCAAATGTTCTTAGCCAGTGAGCACTGTTATGAAATCCTGAATTGAGTTTGTTCTGCAAATTGTGTTGCTTACTCTGTTGGGATCTCTACCGTCATTTATTTTGTGCTCTGGTGAACAATTTTGAGTCGTAATGACTGACAAATTGTGCAAGTGATAGTGCTGGATCTGTCATAAAGACAGAAAGAGCATTAAGCTGGAAGTTAAAATGCACTGTTTTACCCATGGCTTGAGGCTCTTTCCAAGGAAATGGAAACCGTGTTAAAGATTAGTAGGCCCTTAGGAGCTAGTTCAAGTCTTTTGACATTATGAGCCGTATTATAAGTATCCCTTCAACCTGGGAGAATTGACCAGGTATGGTCAGGTATGTCAGGACTTAAAGGATTTCAAGAGAATTATGATTGGCAGTGTTGCACCTCCAAAGGGATTTTGTGAAAATGACCCCTAAAATATTGATCGATCGTGTGTTTCTGGGGTTCCTCTCTCCCATCCATCCCCCATTTCCTCTGCTCTCCAGTTAGAGTATGCTTGTCTATTGCCCTGTATTCATTTAACTTGTTTATCCAATCCTTACTTCAAATTAAGATATACTAGATTTAGGTTTTATGTGTTTCTTGCTTTTGCTAGCTTTTTCTTAAGTGAGAAAGAGCATCGTGATTTCATTTGAAACATTTTTTTCTTAAATAGAGAAACATTGACTCAGCTGTACATTAGAATCAATATCTGGGGGCAGGAGAGAGCACCAGGAGTTTGAAAGGTCCCCGGGTGGCTCTAATGCACAGTCAGGATTAAGGATCACTGCTCAGTAGAAGATACATGTCTACTTACCATCTAAGGAGTTGATATTTCACTTGGAACACTTTCAAACATATGAAAAGCTTCCCCAGATGACTGATTATTTTATATTATTTCCCTCTCCCCGAGTTGAGAGTTAGTTTTCAAATGAATTTAGATAATGGTATCTGACAATTTGGCCCAGAACGCTCAAGTGGGAGGGATATCCTATAAAGACTGTGGGTTTTGGTGCTCATTTGGAAAATAAATATTTATTGAGCTTGCATGGAATAACTTTCTCTATATCAACTCTCTCCTTCCCCTTGAATATTGAATGAGGGCTGCTTTTTGTGGAGATTAAAGGTGATTAACCTTGGGGCGCCTGGGTGGCTCAGTCGTTAAGCGTCTACCTTCGGCTCAGGTCATGATCCCAGCGTCCTGGGATCAAGCCCCGCGTCGGGCTCCCTGCTCAGCGGGGAGCCTGCTTCTCCCTCTCCCACTCCCCCTGCTTGTGTTCCCTCTCTCGCTGTGTCTGTCTCTGTCAAATAAATAAATAAAAATCTTTAAAATAAATAAGTAAATATATATATATATATATATTTTAAAGATTTTATTTATTTATTTGAGAGAGAGAGAATGAGAGACAGAGAGCATGAGAGGGGAAGGGTCAGAGGGAGAAGCAGACTCCCCGCCGAGGAGGGAGCCCGATGCGGGACTCGATCCCGGGACTCCAGGATCATGACCTGAGCCGAAGGCAGTCGCTCAACCAACTGAGCCACCCAGGCGCCCAATAAATAAATATATTTTTTTAAAAAAAGAATAGGGCGCCTGGGTGGCTCAGTCGTTAAGCATCTGCCTTCAGCTCAGGTCATGGTCCCGGGGTCCTGGGATCAAGCCCTGCATCGGACTCCATGCTCCTCGGGAAGCCTGCTTCTCTCTCTCTCTCACTACCCCCTGCTTGTGTTCCCTCTCTCACTGTGTCTCTCTCTCTGTCAAATAAATAAAAATCTTTAAAAAAAAAAAAAGGTGATTCACCTTAAGCCCAGATATCTCTGTATTTGACGAGGGGTGATGGGGTGAGGACCTGGCAGTTCTGTCTGCTTAGGAAAAGCAGGAAGCCTAGCGCGGATAAAAGCGCCCCTTTGCGGTGCTGCAGCAGGTGGTACACACAGGTACCTTCAGTAATGATTAACCCCAGCGTCTGAATTGATGCCCGATGACAGAAAATGACATCCAGCACCTGTGTGAAGCTTCTGCACTGGTTTCTATTTCAAAATCCCTAAGAAAATGTTTGTTTTTCTCTATAGGTTCGAACCAGTGTCCTACCTGAACATAAGGATCCCCTGCCAGAGGTTGGGGTAAGTGTTTCTTATGTTTCCAGAAGGCACATGTATCACTTCTAAGTCTATCATTTGTGGGTCCAAACAGAAGCTGCCACCAAAGTGCAGTCCAGTGCTGCAAAATCCTGCAAAAGTTTTCCTGCTGCATCTGAACAGCACATCTACTGCTTTTAGAAATTGGAAGAGCAGGAAGAGAGTAATGTGCGTTTTGCTTAGGTAAGCCAGGAGTAGGTGGTGGCAACTCCTGAGGGAGAGCCCAGCAGGCTGAGTCCCTGGGATCTGTGCAGAGAGATCGAAAAAGCCTAGAAATAAGTTGGGTCTAAAGAGGCCATGGGACTGAGCCAACTGAAAGCCCTATTGGAAATTCCCAGCAATCCTATAGGCAGTTGACAGCCTTCTTCCGAAAGTTGATGTGTGGAGCAGTGTCCTATGTCCTGATCATTTCGTCATTGGCAACAGCCACCGTCTGAACCTGCCAACAGAGCTCTCAAATATATGCACCAAAGCGTGAGTTGAATTGACTGAGAAGAATATCAGCCATCTCTGCATTTGATTGTGAAGGAGAAGGAATAGGGCACTTTGTGTTCTCTCATGCCTATCAGGAGCTTCTGGTTTTTTACTGGGGACAGGTTGAGTCTCTTTGACTCAAGTGAATTTTCATGCTTTCTTTCCTACCTGTCCCTTCAAACTTCTTGTACGTTTAGCTTAGTTTCTCCAAAGGGACCAACAAGTTCTTTCCAGCCTCAGGCCCTTCATTGCTGCAGGTCACAGGAACCTCTCCCTGCCCAGCGCTGCTCCCGCCTACCTCCCTCCCGCTGCTCAGGGCTGGGGGCCCAGGGCTCTGACCACCCCAGATGTGTTCCTTCAAATGGGAACCTCCACTGCAAGCTGTCATCACACCCTTTCTACTTCCTTTTGAAATTTGTTAACTATTAACTTAATGCATTACTTTATAAGGAATTTTATTTAATTTTTGAGGTTCAAGAAAGATGAGCTGGTTTAATTTTTTTCCTCCTCCAGCTGCTCATTCCCACAACTACTCAGTGTTAAATCCCCCTTGCTTGAAGCTTTAAGGACATCTTGGCCTAACTATGTACATTTCCATTTTTTCTCTCATTCAAATTCTTGAAATACATCTTACTCATTTTAAAACTTGAGTTTCTTCCCTGATTTTAAATTGTTTTCTTCCCCCCTCTCCTCCCATCATCTCCCACTGTAGGGTAGACATCCATGTACCTCTAGCTTCGTGTAGTGGCAGGGGGCACAGAGTCCAATTCTCACACAGGTCCTGCCTCTCACTGCTCATATGGTGGCAAGGAAAGAGGAATGGGGAGAGATTCCTTCTGTTCCTGCCCACAGTGAGGGTGTGGTTCCCTTTCTGCTGGTCTTGATATTGCTCAGGCCAGCTCTGCCTGTCAGCACGGGGCAGATACTGAAATGCTGTATCTGTTACGAGCACAGCTGTAGGTATTCCTGGAGACCTTATGGGCTCCTTCCTATGGCATATTTCCCTACCATGGGGAATCTGTCCTGGCTTGACGTTCTCCACCGCCCAGGCTCACCCTGCACTCTCTTGCTGCTGAGACCTACTTTTCCAGCATGTAATGCGTGTTCGGCCATTCTCAGGGCTGCGTGGCACAGATGAAAGGCACATGTATTTGCCATGCCACACAGAAGAGGTGCAGGCTGTCCTGCCACTGTTTCCTCTCTTGGCTCAGCATCTCTCTGCTGACACTTTCTACAAGCCCTGCCAGTATCAGGGGCTAGACTGTCAGTGATTTTCAAAGGAGAGACAATCTCTAGTCCCCAGTGTAGTGGAACTAAAGATGCTTTGGACACCCCCAAGCTTGATAATTGATGTTTTGGGACCAGACTCCTCTGACTTTGAGGTGTCTTCCTAAATGTGATATAACAAAGAGATAAGCCTCATTTCCTAAATAGTGCATCTCCCGAAACGCTCACCTTCCCTCTCTTCTAACACTACCTTTATATCAACTGGGTGTGTCATGGTTACTAATAGGCCAGTTTCTCTAAATTGGCTTCTTTTTTTTAAGATTTATTTATTTATTTGAGAGAGAGAAAAAGAGAGAGAAGGTGCATGTGGGCGCATGAGTGGGGGGGGGGCAGAGGGAGAGGATCTCAAGCAGACTGTGGGAGCTGAGCACAGAGCCCGACGCGGGGCTCCATCTCACGACCCTGAGATCATGACCTGAGCCAAAACCCAGAGTCAGATGCCTAACTGACTGAGCCACCCAAGCACCCCATGAATTAATTTTTAAAAGTCAAAGTAGTACCCGTGGTAACGAGGTCCATATTGGTTTTTTTTTTTAGCTTTAATATTGAACACAGATTGTGTTTAATGCAATTTTGTATTTAAAAATTCTATATTATAGTCAGTTGAAAACAGCTTAAAAGTAATTACTGAAAAAATGCTGATACCCTTAATGATAGGACAATTCAAGACATTTAAACGTATCACTTTCTCAACTATATTCCAATTGGGACTGATTAAGAGATCCCTAGGAGTTAAAGATCTGTAGCCTGTGGGTCAAATTCACCAACTGTCTGTTCTGAATACATTCAGTTATGCATTGTCTACGGCTGTTTTCTCACTATCATAGCGGAGACATCATGACCTGAGCTGAAATCAAGAGTTGGACACTCAACTGAGTCAGCCACCCAGGCGCCCCTAAATTGGCTTCTTTTTAAGCATTGTGAGGAGGTTGCTAGCTCCAAGCACTAAAGGTTCTCTAACTGATACCATGGTGCATTTGGTATATTGTCTTTGACAAAGACTCAGCTATAATTCTTGGGTCAAAAGAAAATTCTCAATTGACATTCTGTGACATATCTATTATATCAGTTAGGAATGCATTCAGAAGCAAGTAACCTGACAAACAGTGGCTTAAAAGTAACAGACTAATTTTTCTCATGTTAGAAAAAGTTTTGGGGTAATTGCCCAAGGCTGTAGCTACTCAAAAATGACTTCGAGCAACCAGGTTCTATCTACCTTCCTGCTCCTCCTTTGTTATTGTCCAGTCTAACCATTGAACCTTCAGAAGACAAAAGGCAGCTGATCTTGTTCCTTCAATTCTGGGAAACAGTAACTTTTGATGAAATTTCAATTGGTATACTGCTGTGTACCTATCACTAAGAAGACAGGAGTCCCCAAGCAGAAGAGAATCTGGGTCAGTTCCCACTGGAACAAAATCAAGGTGCTATTAGTAATGAAAAGTGAGCAAAATAGGTATTAGATATTGGTAATGTCTGCACGCTCCTCCTACATGTTAAACTCCGTGATAGCAAAGAGCCTATTTATTTTGTTCACTCTAACAGCCCTAGCTTTGTGCCTGGAAACTAGTAAATTATGATATATGTATTGAATGAATTAGAAAGCACACCATGATTTTGGTTTGCCAACCATCTTAAATTTTTTAGAACCACCTGAATGAAAGGGGGAGGCATCTAAAAACAATTGCAATAGTATATAAATTTTAATAATATGTAAAAATCTAGTACACTTTATGACACATCAGAACTCAATAAAATGGCAATTATATTGTAGACCTAAATCTCAAGTATAGTAAGAATGAGCCTAAATAAGAACAAACCCAAGTTCACATGCCTTGGCATTCTAATACCCTCAGAGTACACAGTATTCTAGGTAGAGAAGAATTGCCACATCTTAAGCACCTATCATGTACCCCTGGTTAATATATATCTCATCACTTAATCCTCAAAATATTTCTTTGGACACTACACAAGGGGTCTGAGAGTTTGAGCCCTTGGCCAAGACTTGGCCCTGCCATTACAACCTGCTAAGGACTCTAGCTCTTGACTACACTGATTTTAAAAATGAGCTGAAACGGGGCACCTGGGTGGCTCAGTCCGTTAAGCGGCTGCTTTCGGCTCAGGTCATGATCCTGGGGTCTTGGGATCGAGCCCCACATCCGGCTCCCTGCTCAGCGGAGAGCCTGTTTCTCCCTCTCCATCTGCCTGTCACTCTGCCTACTTGTGCTCTCTCTCTGTCAAATAAATAAATAAAATCTTAAAAAAAAAAAATGAGCTGAGACTTTTTATTATAAATAGCTCAAATATGTTCTATACATTTCTTTGCATTTTTAAGCAGTATCCATTGGCTGCACCCAAACCTTTTGTTGATGTCTTAGTGAAGCAGATACCAATCTGTGCTGAGACCTTTTGAGGTATATTCATAGTAAATATGTAATTTTTAAATATATGACTTTACCCTAAAATGCCTTGTAATGTTTTCTTTGGACTGTTTGTCCACTTTTAATAGGTTTCCTCCCAAGTCTTTTTTTTTTTTTCTTCTTCTTTTTTTTCGCTGTGAGTAGTTCATGTGTCTTATTTCCCTTCCTATTTGATGGGAAACCATGTAACCACATCTGTTAGGATTGACAGGGAAGAAAAAGTACACGGGCTATGAAAAAAAGGCCTGTGCTGTGAGTTACATGTAGGAGATGTTGGGTATCGGCCTCATGCTATCAAGTTCAGCTCTTCCAAGGCCTTTCAAACTTGTACGACAGTTCCTGTATATAGTTTTATAAGAATAGGTAAAGTATTATTGATATATTCATTTAACCTCTAAACCAGCACTTTTCCATGGAAATATGTGTGCCACAAATGTGTGCCACATATGTAATTTTACAGGCTTTTAAAAAATTAAAAAGACACAGGCAAGATGAATTTTAATATTTTGTTGAACCCAATATATACAAAATGTAATCATTTCAAAATATAATCAGTACAAGAAATTATTAATACTCTATTTCACACTCTTTTTCTCATACCATGTTGTTTAAATGTGATGTGTATTTTATCCTTACAGCACATCTCAATTCAGAGTAGCCACAAGGCGTGCTTGAACTAGTGGCTACCCATTGGATCGTACAGCTCTAGACAGTACTTGGAAAAGCTTGGGAGGCTCTTAAGAAATTGTCGTATAAAGGAAACCTATGCTTTGATTAAAGGCTTTGCGAGATGAACACAGGTGATGGAGGTTTGGCCAGCTCGCGGCAAGGTGTACAGGGCTGTACCTCTTTTGGCTCCTTGTATAGTACAGCTCAACCAGGGACCATTGAGGGCGTGCTGCAGAGAGGTGTACCACCCCCGAAACATTCTGAATACTTGTGACTTGCTCAGAGTCCCTGCAAGGGCTGGTAGGATAAACTGTTTATTTGTACACTCTATATAGAGAGCAACCAGGGATTGAGGCAGATGCCCCACTTTTTTTCGCCCTGCTTGATATCACTCTCCAGCCAGGTGAGTGAGTGAAATTGTGCAGGAAGCCATTGAGTGATCCTCTGCTTTGGGTGCTTGCACCAGAATGATCCTTGTGAGTGTCACACTCTCATGAGCAGGCAAAAAAGGTCAGAGCCACATGCTGAGCAGACAGAGAGCCTGGCAGAAGGAGAGGGAATGGCCACCTGTCCTGGAAATAAAGCCCAATGTAATGGGGATAAAAGAATGCTGGACCAAAAAGCAAGAAACCTGGATTCCAACTTGGCCTCTGCATATTAACTAGTTCTGGGACCAAGTGTAAGCCAGTTAACTTCCTTTAACTTCCTATCTTCCCAGCAATGTACTGAGTGTTTTGCCTAGCTTACTTTGATTCTTAAAACTATGAGAATGATAGAGTTATCACATGCAACTTTTTCCTACAGCAGTTATAACTGGGAATGGTGAAGTAACTCGTTCAAGACCACAGATTTGTAAGAGAGAAGACAGAGAAACAAGGCCTGACAATACCCATTAGTGGATAGCTAGTCTGGGGGCTGGGAGAAGTGATTTAATTGCCCAGATTTCCATTTTTGGACAGAATAAAGTGACACTCCAGACCTCTGATCTCCAACTCCAGGGAGACTAATTTTTTGGTTTGTCTTTCACATTTTTCCACTGATATTAGAGCTCCCAGTTTAAAGATGAGAATTTTAGAAACAGCCCTGAAGAAGAGATGGAAAAGCTTGTTCCTTGAGTTACATTTGAAATATAAAAATTTTTAAAGATGTCTCTCAAATTCCATGGTTATGATTACAGTGATAGCAAAGATAGAATAGCTTTATATTAAGTTATTCTTTTACATTAGCATTAGCGTGCTATTTTCCCTCCATGGGGACTTAGGTTCCAGCAACAGAGAAGACTGTTTCCCTCTAATTCATTCTTTTACAGGAGTCCAGTCAATATCCATGTATATGAGTGATGTGTTTTATTTATGTTGAGGGGAAGCAAATACAAAAACACCTGCCAGAAAGTAAATATAGAGGCAATTCCATTGTTAGTGTTGCAGCGTGGGACAATTATACCCTGTCTTTGGGGATTTCATTAATGCGCTTTATGCCACAGGGAGTCCCCATGGACAGTGATTTGTAGAATAAAGAAGATAATCTTTATACCTAAATAACACCTCCTCGGGTTTGACATGTTTTCATAACGCAGTGCTGTAATGTCATTACCTAAATTAGTTTTTCACAAGTCGTATGAGTTCTGTAAAATCTCTTATTATCCTTTGAGATGAAGCCTGTGGCTGCCGGTTATGGTAGAAAAAGTTTGACTCCTGGGCGTTGTCCTGGGCCCTCTGCAAGCAGGTACAGTGTGACAGTAGGCATACCCTGCAGCCCCTCTGTTCGGGGCCCTGGGCTTGGCTCAGGGGTGGACAAGCCAGAGTCCTGCTTCCACGGCAGCTCCTGATCTGGTGGACAGAGGAGACATTCAGTGGCTGTGGTCACAACTCTACAGGCAGCTGGGCCTCATGGGGTGTGTGTAGCTCATGTCTGAAAATAGCCACTCCACCTGTCTCTCATTCCACTCTGGGGCATTTGTCACTTTTATTGATGAAAAGACCTCAGTAACATTCATGACATGTGCAGTTTGTTTTATTAATTCCCAAACCATCCATACCTTCAAAATCTAAAAAGGCAGAGAGAAAATCATCTGAAATTTTGGGGCATCATGAAACCTCTCATCAGTGAAGAGTTTTCTTTGAATGAGGATAAAGAATGAGGAGTAGGAATTTAAAAACCCTGATAATCAGGGAAAGGGGAAGTGAGATAGACATCTGTTTAACTACAAAATCCTACAATGAAATTCACTACAACGATACACAATCTGCACACTAAAATTGTTTTGATTTCCCACATTTCAGCAAATTACAGTACTTTGTAAATACCTACGGAAAGAACATTCTAATATCTATATCTAATAGAGTGACTAACCTGAAAGCTAGTTTTTATGCCAGTCGTTCATTCATTTATTGTCAGCAAACATTTATCACATGCCTACTGTGCACTAAGCAGTATGAGTTTGTGAGAAAACAAAATAAGCTCCTCGTGGAGCCTCAAATCTCATTTATTTCCAAGGGAGTTACAAAATAAGCAAATATATATATATTTGACATATATATAATATGTCATATGGTGATAAGTGCCAATAGAGAAAAATACAACAGGATAAGAAATAGAGAATAGCAGAGTATATAGATGGGGCAGCATGCTCATAAAGGATGTTCTAGTAGCTATCTCTGATGAGGTGACATTAATGCTTTTGTTCAGCCAGATCTCTCCCAGGCTCTTCTCTGCCCTTTGCTGAAAAGTTACCCGAAATTCCTTCATGCTTTGTCCATATAGCACTTGGACTTCCTTTTCTGCCTTGACTCATTCTCATTTCATCACTCATTGACGTATCATCAGAGCTTTCGCCACAAATAGTATTTTCACCTGACGTCCTTCTCCTGATAATTTAGTCTCATGTTCTTCTGGCTTTAGGTGATTTGGTGTCTCTAAGCCAGCTCTGTGAGTTTCAAGTTAGATCATTGGGTTTATCCTTGCTAACGTGTAGGCATCTCCCACTTTAGAACTGAGTTGTATTTTCAATGTTCGCCCTTGAGTTTTTTTGAAACAATTCTAAACTGAAAAGGAGGAGAAAAATTTGGACCTGAAGCTTGTCTTTCTTATGCTTTACAATTGCTAAGTGTGGTTGCAGCCTTTTGTGTATGAAATAACCGCACACTTTTCGCTGAAAAGACCCCATTGTCCTCAGACCCCTGAAGTCCAGGCTCTCATTCTAGCGCAGCCCTACAACAGACCCATGAAGAGAGAATGCTCTGGAAGATGTAGTGTTGACTTCTTGTAGAGTGTTACAGTGTGTTAGGCAGCAATGGCCTAGATGATATGGGTTTGATATTTTCATGTTTACTTCTTGACCTTGAGGGGAGCATGAGAAATACTCTTTATGGTATACCGTAATATTGTGACTTTTAAATCAGAAGTAGCCCAGAATGTTAAAAAGAGAGGAAAGATTTGTATCCTGGAAAAGAAAAACCAATTTAGAGTTTTATCGTTTACCTTATGAGTCAAAGAGTGTAGAAAGGAGATATTTGTAGTCAACAGCCAGTATGATAGGTTTAAAAAGCAATTTTAGAAAATGTAACAGAATAAGTACCTTTCTGTTTTGTGTATTGGAATGAAGTTGTCCCATGCTAGTATAGAAATAACAAAGGAAACAAATGCTTTTCAACATTGCTGTGATGGGGGGGAAATAGAGCATTTCTATTTATAACTTGTACAGAGTCCCACATAAAAATAGCTCCAACTAACAGATTTGCTCATATCTGGAATACAAAGTTGTTGCTGCCAGTGACTTGAGGAATTCTAATAAGAACGACGACAGCACTGGTAAATATTGAAAGTTTATCCTCTTTTCTTCTATCCCAGTTTTCATAGGGGAAGAAAATTAGTTCACAGAAAAGTCCTGGCTTCGGTATTACACATTTTGTTATTTTCCAGGCTACTGGTCTCTCTGTTTTTAATGAAAAGGATACATTTGCACCCCTGAACCTCACCCCATGAGAAGGCTCTATTATTGTATCTCTGTCAGTGATGATTGTATCTCTGCAAGTGAAATATTTGTCAGGCTCATGGAGTCGACATTTCATTCTTCTAATTTTGAATGATTGGTGTGACAGCAAAAATATTAAGGACTTCTGAAGTTAATGAAAACCATTTTTTCTTATTTTCAGCGAAGCTTCCTGGGCTATGCCAGTTTTCAAGTGGGGGAGCTACTGAAGTCGAAGGAGCAGCTGCTAGTCCTGAGCCTGAGGTGGGTCTTTGTCTGCAGAAATGCTTTAAAGTTAATAGCCGATGATACTCACTGAAGGATGGCGGGGCTTGAAAGTCCCAATTCTTGCAAATGTTTAGATGTCAGCTCTCAAATGGCTCATGTTCTCCACAGCAGCAAGTTATAGAGAAACAGCAATTATTCAAGTTCACATTGAAGTTCATGTTTCACATTGCCAAAGGTTATCATTCTGTATGGGAAAAAAAATTACATGATCAGTAAACTGATGAAATTCTTTGATAGTAAGAATAGAAATGATGAGCACGTTATTAAATAATTTTTCTATTACTTATTAAAATGACTTTCTAAGTCAAGTAAGCTTCTAGGTTGGAACTATGTTTGTTAGTGGCAATATTGCAAATTTATGATAATAGAGGGTAAGTTGATTATTCTCTTTTTTTAAGTTTATTTTGTTGCTATCCTATGAAATATAAAACATAAGTTAAAACAGACTCATATTGAAGCAGGGAGTAGATCAGAGGTAATTTTGAGTATGAGTACAATTTGTTTTGATATAGACCAGACAACAATCTTTAGGAAGTTACATAGTATTTTAAGGCTAAGAAGAGTGTTAAACAGAATAAACTTTTTTTCTAAAAAACTTCATTATACATTCTAAACAATAGTATGCTGTTTTCTAAGTGTATAATAACTCCCATAATTATGTACACATAATATATACCTTGCAATATTTCTATAGTATAAACAAATGTAAAAATTGTATAGGACACTACTTGGAAATCTCAAGACGTTCTTCTTTTGATGAAACATAGAGACCACTCCCAGGGAAGAGACAGTGTCTTAAGTGCTTGCCCTCTGCCTTGCCCCGGCAAGGACCCACTTGTAACCAATTTATTTCAGTAAAGATGCTGTGGCTTATGCCGGAATCTATACTGTGGGCTGTTTCCTTTTCTGATTTTTCCTGATCCTTACAGTTTTGCATTTTGACTTAGGGGAGTACAAAGTAATTTAAAGTAGCTCATGTTCATACAGAAAAGTAAGTGTTGATGGGTTCTAATGAGGCCATTATCTTCACTCTCTGCTATGTCTCTTAAATATCTGTTATTTTGTTGTTGTTGTTGTTAAATTTCATTTGGGAAGACATTTTAAAATCTTCACAGTTTTGTGGTGTTGTTCCCAATAAAGTTTTGCTGTGGTGATGTTCAGCTTGAAGTTTGGGTAAAAAGTCTAGCTGGCAATGTCATGGGTCCTCTAGAAAATATGTGTTAGTGCCCTAGCGCGGTGGTGAGACCTGACCAGAGTACCCCTGGATTCATGATAGCTGATGTCAAGCATTAAGTTAATTTAGGACCCCTAGCAGGCCACGTAGTTTTCTAGATAAGACGCATAGCACTTCATTCCTCCTCTTGCTGACTCGCATGGATTCTGTCATAACTGCTGTTAACATTAGCACAACACTGCACCTTTAGACACTACCTTTGAAACAGAAATCAGGGGACCATGAATTCTTAGTGAAATGAAGATTAGTAAACACATAGAATATCTTAGTGATAGAACAGGAACAGAAGGGTCAAGTTTAGAGTACTACCACTGTAAGTAAAAAAGGAATATAATCAATACATACTTCCACTTTTGATCTTAATACCTCTGCCTAATACTCATTTGATTTTGATTGTATAAAAGGAAAACAAGTTTAACAACAAAGAATTTAGTTTTCTAGAGATAATTTTTTTAAAAAACTAATTTTGAAATGGCTAGGTTATTATTCTTTCCCTCCCTTTTCATGCTTTGCCAAATTTGTGAATTTCTCTCCCCGTGAACTAGACACATTATAGACTTATCATAGCCTTTTGATTTCTGACGCTTCATGTTTTTTACTTCAGATGTAATTCATCTTCTTTCCCCTGGCTTGTGAGTTTCTGAGGTACTGTGCTGGAAGAACATTAGGTTAGGGATAAGAGCATTTTTTTTTTTTTGCTTGTTTGTTTTGTTTTGTTTTAATACCACTTTGCATTGACAATATTTGCATTTTGTTCCTTTTAGATTCCAGTCATTATTTTTTTAAAGGTTTATTTATTTATTTCAGAGACACAGAGAGAGAGAGAGAGAGCACAGGGGTGGACAGAGGGAGAGGGAGGGAGGGAATCTCAAGTGGACTCCCCACTGAGCACGGAGCCCCACGCAGCTCAGTCTCATGATCCTGAGATCATGACCTGAGCCAAAATCAAGAGTCAGATGCTTAGCCGACTGAGCCACCCAGGCGCCCCATCCAGTCATTTTTAAAGCAATAGAATTCTCAGATTTCTGTGAAACAAATTCACAGAAATAGGGTACATTTGTACAAACGTTCTCTGATGGTAAGCTTCCCAAAAATCTATGTAGTTGTGTATTCACCATCCCTTTGAGTTGTTTCTTATCAGATAATTCCAATTCCAAAACTCTCAAACTAACTCCACAGAGCACCACAGTTTCATGTGGCTACTATGTCATTTGTGCTTTGAACTGGAATTTTTTAACAGAATTTGGAATTGAATTCTTTTTTCCCGCAGAAAATTGAAAGGGGCAAGAAGTGTGCATCTTATTTATAGCTTTAGACTCAAATTTCATGAAATATCATATAGTCTATTTTTTAAGTTATTGAATAAATTTTATTTGCATGTATTAGAGAAAAATACCTCCAAAACACCAAGTGGTGCCTACTCATATATATAACTCATCTTCCTTTAAATATGTAGTTACTAAATTACTGTCTGAGTGCTCTAGCATCCCAACTGGACTTGATATCTTTATTTAGTACTAACCCTCTTACTTTTTTATTATATTTACTTTGTTTTGCTAGTCTGCATTTGGTTGTTCCTGTCTCCTCTGACTTCTTTTAGATCTGCATTGTATTTTCTGTTCTTGTTCTCTAATTCATTGCCACATCGTCCTGACTTTCATACTACAGTGTAAACAAGCTAAGGTCCTTGTAAAGAGGATTACAAATGTAGGCGTGAAAGACAGTGGGTAATCTTATAATAACAGTAATAATAATAATAAAAAGCAGAAGAAGGAGAAGAAGAAGGTTCTACGTGCTTTATGCTCGGGTGAGTATATTAGAGATATTGCCTCGTCAACCCTTATCAAATTAGTCTATGGTGCTATTCTTTTTGCCACTTTATAAATTAAGACAGTGAGATATAAAAAGCAGTTAAGTGATTTGCACAAAGTTACAGTGCTCATAAATGGGAAAGCCAAGGTACAGAGCCACACATTTCTGACTGCAGAGCCTGTGCTCTTAGTGACCTGCTTCTTGTCTCCTTTGACATAGGAGAAAACTGAGAACTTGTTAAAATGTATCACACACCATGTGACTTAGGTAATGGAGGAACAAAGCAAGGACTCAGGTGCAGAACCACCTGTTCACGGTTTCTCCCACTTCGGTTTCACTGCAGTGCCTCGTCTTACAGTGAGTGAAGACAGAATGAGTGTCAGCATGCCGTGAAGAATTCAGACAGATTAGCCATGATGGCAGAAAGTGGGAGCCAGCCTGCCTGGTTAAGGGAGAGACTGAGGGAAACCCGTGGAATCTATTCTCACCCCAGAAGCTTGGCATCCTCAGGCCCCAAACCTGGGTTGCTGTTCAAGTACCTGACAGTCATTTGCCCTGCTAACCTTATCTGAATGTCTTAGGACCACGCAAGCAGAAATGTGGAACATCATAATCCTGTTTCATGATTTAATAAAAGAATGGAGAGATTAGCTCTGTCTCTGGGAATGGTACTAGCAGTCGGGAAAAATTACGTTGCTCTTAAAGTATTCAAACAACCACAAAGGCAGAAATAAAGGGGAAAGGGTAAAACTTCTTTTTTAGGAAATCCTTCTCAGAAGAACTGAGACAGATGGATGTGTTTTGATCTTGTCTCTGTTGCATATGAGCTTCATTGCATATCTCCTTGTTTAGGCTACGTTCAGTGCTCATCCATTCAGCAAGCACTTATGAAGAACTTTTCATATGCTAACTACAGTGATAGTTAATATTTTGCAGTTGGTGTTACTAATAACACTATTAATGAAAAAACTCATTATTTATTGAGCATCTACTAGCATGCAAAGGAAGTATTAAGTGCTCTTCATGCATGATCTTCAATCTATGCAGCATTATCATTCCTGTGTTACAGCAGCTTGTCTATGATCCTGCAGCCGCTAATTGTACAAGTAAGATTAGAATCCAATTTGGTCTGACTCCAGAGCTTGTTCTGTTTTATTTCCCTGCCTCGTAGGAAGCTAATGATCTAATAGAATCTTTGTTTCCTTCTCTCTAGTTTATATTCTGTCCTTTGGAGAGTTTCAGGGGCCTCATTTCTTTTTTCTTAATGCTTTATCTTAAAATTCAGTTTCATATGCCCATGACATAGTAGAGGTTCAATAATTACTTGCTGGAATTTTGATTCATGATGATGACTTTCTTATATTTGTATGGATGCTTAAATGTAAACCAAGTACCATTGCTTTCTGAATGGCATCCACCTAAAGTAGTGCATATAATGGAGCCAAAGCATTAGAGTATATCTGAGACAAGTAACTTTCAGAGTAACGGTGAGGGATAGATTGTAATATGCTTGAAAAGTTGAAAACCTTATTTAGAATTTACTATTTCAGGGTAGGCCACTTTACCTTGTCACAGAAACTTTGAATAGAGCACTTAACGAGTGTTCTATTATTTCTTCTGTAATCTTTTGCATGTAACCCCTCCAAGTTAAACAAACATTTATATAATTTTATCAGAATGGATGTGACAAAATATTCTTCAATTTATTCATAAAAGAAAATTTGTTTTCATTTATTACTTCTGCCGCATTTACATAGTGCTGTCATGTAACATAAAACATTAGACTCCCATGATCCTAAATACACATATGGTGTTATGTTTTATAATATCCAGATGTGTGGGAGAGGCTATGAAATAAATGAACAATAGACGCCTACTGTTTTCCTTTCAATTTCCCTGTTTTAAGTAACATTTATAAGTGTATATATTTATGCATATATAAATATGTCATAAATTATGTAGATGGGTATGTGTTTGTGCATCTATATTATTTTAGGATTATTTTGCTTTCTCACAAACCAGGAATACATTTTTTTGCACTGTTGTCAAATATATGTGCTTAGATAAAGTAAGTTCGAAATTATGAAGTCTTTAGATTTTTAGTTTTTGGTGTTTTGCTTAATTTAACCTTCTTAAACACACACACACACACACACACAGATGCTCATTTCAATTTTGTTTCTAAAAGTAAGAAAACAATAAAAAAAAAACACATATTTTTAATTTAATCTCCCAAAGGCATGTTCTTAGCTTGAGAGCTGGAAGTAATGATAAGGAGGGGTTCCTTGGGCTATGACATACAGTTTTCTACGTAAGCATACTCAGAGTGATAAAAAGCTGAAATTGTCACGAACTTCTCACAGATTGGGAGCCTACGCATGTTCTTTAGCCCACAGGGCAATGGATCAGAATGTTTGTTACTGAAATGCATGAATACATATGAACCTCCATAGTCCTTGTGATGAACAGTGGCCACAGATTGACAGAAGAGTTTTAAAGGATAAATTTCTTTTTCATTTCAAATGGAATTAAATTTTCATAGAGTTTGCATTTCCTATCACTGCTCCTTTCCTCTGCAAATAATAGTTATGCAAGTCTTCTTAATTTAAGCACCAGATTATAGTCTTTAAACTTATATGTATGATGAATACTTCTTTAATGACATCTTTTCTTATCAATATTTATTTGAACTTCAGAAGGATTTAAAAAAATTACAGCCAAATATTTTAATAGTCACGTATATTTTGAATATATTTCGTTCTCTTTTAAAAGTCTTCCAATTAGCTTTTTTAGGTATCAGAAAGTAGGATTGCAGCAGAAAGTTCTGATGGTTCCACAACACCAATTCTTATGTGTGTCTAAAACATTTTTTTAAAGATTTTATTTATTTACTTGACAGAGAGAGAGACACAGCGAGAGAGGGAACACAAGCAGGGGGAGTGGGAGAGGGAGAAGCAGACTCCCTGCCGAGCAGGGAGCCCGATGCGGGGCTCGATCCCAGGACCCTGGGATCATGACCTGAGCCAAAGGCAGACGCTTAACAACTGAGCCACCCAGGCGCCCCTGTCTGAAACATTTTGTATATTAAATAAGGACAATAGACCTTGGCAGCTTTAAAAACAAACAAACAAACAAACAAACAAACAAAAACCCTCTTTGAGAGGGAATAGCATGTCTGTGATTATTATAAAACAGAATAGTAGTATACTTTATTGAATGCACCAGTGGAAAAGTCAGAAGATAAAGATGGCATGTAAAAGCTACTTCATTGATGCTTTTGCATAGAATTTACTAAAAATGTACATTATAAACCCTGAGAGCAATGCATAAGAACTCTGCATTTTTTTCTTTGGGAGTGAGCAAGCAGGAAAACATGCAAGTCAGTAGCAAATGCACACTCATGATTGATCCAGATGCACATGTAAGGGGAGAGCCTTGTATCTACAGAGTGTCTCCTTCACTGTTTTTGGCATGACCCAAGTGAAGAAAACAGAAGACGCCTCAGATTCTGACAGACTCTGACCTTGTAAACGTGCAGGAAGAGGTAACTGACACTATTTCAGCTTTATGATGGATTAAGTATGTCACATGTCTTGTCTTATCCAGTCTTCTAATAACATTGCCTGGAAGGTGATATATTCCTGCTGTACTCAGAGGTCAACTGAGGAACACGGTTTGACTTCCTTTAGGTCACGCAGCTGGGACAGGATGGAAAATGGAGACCAAGAGAGAAGTGTCTTTGGTATTATATATATTTTGTTTAGAATCTTAAAATTAAATAATTTTTGAGAACAGAAGAGATCTGGGCACTTCAGCTTCTCCACTGGTGCATTCAATAAAGTTGTTAGACCCCTTTAGCGACAGGGAGTGCAAACATCTGTCCCATTTTCAGACAGGTGAGTGTCAGAAAAGTGTTCCTTTCTTATCTCGAATCTGATGTCCTGGCCTTGGCCCCCACTCTCCTTCATGGAGTTTAGGAGAACAAGCTTCATGCCTTTTCGCTGTGATTACATTTGAAAGCAGCTCGTATCCAACTTTAAATCGTCTCTCCTTTTTTTCTGAGGAAGGAATGTGATGTGTAGTAGAAAGAACAGCAGGCTTTTATGCCAGACTTGGGTTCAAGTCCCAGCTTTGCCACCAGCTGTGTCTCCCGAGGCATATTGCCTGCTCTCTGTACCATCTGTTAATAGAGATAGTAATGACCTCCCTCCTAGGGTAATTCTGAGCAATTAATAAATGTAGTAAAGTTCTTTGCACTGCTTCACATTAGAGAAAAGCACTCTATCAATATTGTTATCCTTGCTTCTTGCATTAAACTTACTAATTCCCTCAACCATAACTCAATGCTTGCTTCATTTGCTTGTTTAGTTTGTTGAAGTTCTTTTTTCATTTTTTTTTTAAGATTTATTTATTATTTGAGGAAGAGAGAGAGCAAAAGGGGGAGGGGAGAGGGGCAGAGGGAGAGAATCTCCAGCAGACTCTCCACTGAGCACAGAGCCCCACACGGAGCTCGATCCTACCACCCCCAAGATCAGGACCTAAGCCAAAGCCAAGAGTCAGACACTCAACTGACTGAGCCACCCAGACACCCCTGAAGTTCTTTCTTAAAATGTAACATCCACAATTCTCTAAAATGGTCAGTGGCAGAGGCGTCAATTTAACCATTGATCCAAACGTATTATTTTTATTATCTGAGAAATAGATACCTGAAACCTAAATTCTGGCTTTAACCCCTCTAACATCAGATATGGCTTCTTATCAGGTGGCAGATACCAGCAAGAGGCATATGGAGAGCAGTTTGTTCAAAACAGAAACAGAGTTGGCCAAAAAATTAATTTTTTTTTTTTTTTACTTAAAACTTTTAACAGTATAGCATTGAAATCAGGACCGAAATTCATGAATATAACCCAGTATGTCAATTGCTGTTAGAGTTTACTGATGCATTTTATTCCTGAATATATCATAAACTGTCTACAGAGGTAAATTCAAGTGACATTTCTCAGGACCAGACTTGAGAATAAAGAGAGACATCAAACACAGAAGTAGGGACATTTGCTTCTCCTACTGATTATGTATCAATGTCCTTTGGGGACACAATTGCCTAAAATTATCATGAGCCACTTTCTAATTACTGTTAAATTTATATCAATTTAGTATAAAATCAGAATATGCAAACTGTACACATATCATGCGATCAGAACAGTGGAGAAGTAGAAAGAGTAGGTGATTTAGAGACATATCTGAATCCATACATACCCGAATCTGGCTCTCTGGCTCTTCTTTTGCTTAGCAGGATGGTGGAGTACTCTGATGTCAGTGTGTGAGCTCATCTGTGGAATGGGGACAACATAGTTCCCATCTCACAGGGTTGTGGTGAGGCTCACAAGACTTACTAATGTGAGATGTTTACAACAGCGCCTGACACAAAGTAAGTGCTCAGTAAATGTGACCTGTAATTTTTATTTATTTTTTATTGATTAGCTTGCCTAGCCTCAGGTTTTGTTGTGTTTTCTTTTTGCAGATGAGGAGTAGACATATTGTATAGAGCTTATCAAACAGTATCTGATGCAAAGCAGGTGCAAATCATGCTCATCACCTATTATTAAAATTATCGCTGTTGTTATTTGGCATTTTATTCAACTAGACTGTCTTTCATTTATAATTTAAATGGCTCTGCAGTCATATATTCTGCATTTTTCTTTATGTTCCTAATCCATTTTCATGAAGCTGTAGGTATGACCATGGAAACCAATTAGCACTTTCTTAGTTTGCATTATTCAAAAGATGTCATATTCATCAGATTGCAAATTAGAGTTTTCAGTCACCGAAGGGACAGCACATACTTAGAGCACACTTTAATAGCTTCTCAATTTGTATAGAAAAGCCTGAAATCATTCCTTTTTTAAAATGCAAATCACATAAAGTTAATATCTGTACACAAAGACCTACCTGCTTAAGAAGTTTGAGAGCTAATTTAACTTTGAAGATAATTTGCAGGAATGATTAGGCCTGCAAGGAATTATATTTGACCTGAAAATTTGGTATTGGATTTGCCCATATTTATCAAAGTCACTTTCTTCATTATCACCCTGCATTTCTGCTGCTCTGGACACATTTATATCAGCTTTTACCAAACTGTTTTTTTTGAATACCAGTATCCCTTCAGTTATTCATATATGTTCTTTAAATGAAGGAGTTTTATGTCAAATAAGTTTGAAAATGCTATACTAAAAAAATGAAGAGGGTCACTTCCCTGGAGGACTTCTCAGTGCCTTCATTAGTCCTCAAGGCCCTTTGAGGCTCTCCGAAGACAGATGTTGCCCACAGCTTTCCCAAACTAATCTGAACACAAGGAGCTTCCTTCATGGAACACCTATTAACAGTTTATCAGCTGCTGTGTTCCAAGAAACACAGCTGCATAATTTAGAAAATGCTGATTTCGAACAAGAACAACCAAGTATTTTCCAGAGAAATACATGTATGACTGTCTATATGTATTATCCACTTTTTCCCCACCATAAGCCTGTTTTCTAACACATACATCTGTAGGCAGGCATGTGGTCTTCGTCCAAATGAACACTCACTCTTACACACACACTCCCCACCCTGCACATCATGCTGCTTTATAACATGCCATTACCCACCCCTCCTTCTCCCCATCCCTCACCCCTGGTCCATAAGCATCACGAACCCTGTGGCATTTTACATTCATGCCATGAGCTGTGTAGACACCGGTTTGTAAAATTTGTACAGAACTATGGGAAAGAAGTGACAAAATACATGCTGTCTCTTTTATGTTCATCGACGGATTTATTTTCAGCTTGCATAAGTAGACATACACTTATTTTCACAATAACCTAATATTATAACGACCCCAAACTGAACTTTGTTCTTTCCCTGAAAGCTGTGCTTTTTGGTGCTTTTCCTTTCTTGGCTAAATTAAGAACCATCAGATACCCTCAAGGTAGCAGAAGCTAGAAACCTCAGCATCTTTTCTCAAGTCATCCTTTCTAAAATTCTTATCTGATTATGCTATTTTCCTGCTTTAAAAGTTATATTTCTTCCTGTACCCCCCATACGTGAGCATGTATATGAACTTGGTGTGCAAAAACCTCAGCCAAGATATACAAGATAGTAAGTCTGCTTCTTCAGCCTCATCTGCAACCACGCACGTTACCCTTGACACTGATCACCGCTTCCTCTGTCATTTATAGTGGCTTGTGCACACTTTACACTTTGCAAAGATAGAGTCCGAATCCCCGTATTTCTCTGGAACCCCTCTTCTCGGGGTTTTGAGCTCAGTTTCAACCTCGGCCAAACAGAGCACAACAATGTTTGTATGGTGTGTATGTGTAGATGGTGCGCCTTAGATTCTTTCCCACATTGATAACCAATTATGTTCCTCCATTTTGGGGTATCTCTTATGCAAGGAATAAGTCTTACCCAAGCAGAATACCCTGGTATTCCCCAAATACCAGCTCATTGGGAACTTAGAAACAGTCTCCAGGCATGTCAGTGAAAAGTTTTGGTCACCACCCCCCACCCAGGCTTCTCAATTTCCTATGACTGAATGATGATCAGGCTTTTGAATGGGTGCCTGAAGAAGTAGGTCAAAACTCATCACCCTCCCAGCTAACAGAGGCTTCATGATTACTGGAAAGTCGCCATCGTAAATTGTATTTCCAGTGAGGTTTGACTTTGCTGTTCTATTTATACATTGTCAGTTCTACTTTACACATCAGTGAGCTGTGTTGAGGTACCATCCCTGAGGGAATATAGCTTGGTCGGTTAAGCATTGGACTCTTGATTTTGGCTCAGGTCAGGATCTCAGGGTCATGAGATCCAGTCCAGTGTCACCACGGAGCCAGCTTAAGATTCTCTCCTTTTCCCTCTGCCCCTCCCCAACTTTCCCTCTAAAAAATTTTAAAAAGGTTAAAAAAAAAAAAAAAAGAAAGAAAATTACCTGCCCCTTGACAATGTATTCCCCCTTATAGCATGCTCTAGCTAAGGATTTTTTACCCTAATCTATTAAGTAAAATTCTTTGACGTCTGTAGTTCTGTGGCATAGTATGGCTGTCTCATAGTAAAAGTACAGTTGAAAGATTGTTTGCAGTAAGACTTCAGTAAGGTAAAGAGTTGTCAGGAAAGGAAGACAAATACGATTTCGTTAATGGAAGCTAAGGAAACTAGAAAATATAAAAAAATATAAGAGAAGTTTTAAGAATGCAGAAGAGAAGGATGAAATCAAAGACAAAAAGATAAGACGTAGAATGAGAAAGAAGAAAGAATAGACAAGTTTATTTTGCTGTACTTAATTACATTTAGTAACAATATATGCAAATTGCTTTCAGTGTACACAAACTGTTTTGTAGGCTGTGCTACAATGGGGGACAGTTGCTTCTAATAATGGGCCCAGCCTGTTGTATGGGTGATCTGTTGAGTTCCTTGATCAATGTACGTAAGCTTATTAGGATAAGAAGGGCACGTATTGCATGGAGCGCTGGGTGTTATACGCAAACAATGAATCATGGAACACTGCATCAAAAACTAATGATGTAATGTATGGTGACTAACATAACATAAAAAAAAAAAAATAAGAAATACCTAATAGAAATACCCAAATGACTGATAGATAAATTAGGTATTTAAAGAGTCTTCTTTATAATATTGTGGGGCACTGATGAATTTGTTACACTAAGAACAGTTTTACATCTTGCATATAAAGTAAAGTTTTTTTAAATTAACTGAAATCATTGAATGAAGATTTAAGTTAACCTGATCTAAATGGTACTGGGCATATGTCACATTATTACAAGCAAAAGAAATGACCAAATTCGCCTATAGATATATGCTGAATATTGCTTCTTTCTTAGATTTGCACATGTAAATTGGAAAGTAAATAAGCACATTCCTTTAGGACTTAGTATAAAAATTGATTGTTAAAGACAAATTTAAGGTGCCATAATAAACTTGGTCTAATCCCCATCTGTCCATTGAAGAGCAGAGCAGATAACTTGCATTTTATTTTATCTCATTTTTATCTTCCTCAACATTGATGCAGTCTTTCTAATTCAAAGCAGGTTTGAAAGTTTCAATCCTAAACTTAAAAATGGTGTATGGTGGGGATTATTTTTTCTTATCTAGAATCAAAGTGAAGATTTTCCAAGGACTTACACAATAAATAGGAGAGACAGTCTCTAAGGGTCCTTGGGTTTGCTTGTTTGTTGGGCAGACTGCCAGCTAACACTGAATTTCTGGGCTATTGAGACATACCTCTAGTACCACTAAAAATGAATTGCTTCTATGACCAATTCTATTATTTCTTCTATGATACAGCCTTTAAAGTACTTTGAGGTAGTTAGGCCTGTGATTTTAACATTAAAGGAAGTTAGAGTTCCATTACTTTCACCAGGAGTGTTAATTACTTTGCTTAAATTTCCCCATGAGTAAATGTCATTTACTAATCATAATAATGCTACTGAAATTAGCTTAAAAATTGTGTTCGTAAGGTAGATTTTAAGGAAAAGATCCCTTTATATTTTGATAGGAAAAAAAAAGTTTTCTACCTACTCTTTCATGCATCTCTTCCTCCCTTAAGCCCCACTAGTCCTTGAAACAAGTACTATTCAAGTGATCTTATCTTTCCTGCCAAATTCATTTGAAGACTATATTTAAATAATAAAAGATATTTAAGAGGAAATGGTAAAAACACATATAACTGGTTTCATAGTGTTATAAAATTTTATTATTTTCTCAGAGGTTGTTTTTATAAATTCTTTGAGTTCAAAAATGTTAGTCATGGATGTGATATGGCAGCAAAATTTTCTTTGTGTTTCAGGGCTAAGGTGAGTAAAAGATGGGAATACATATCTTTTGGAGAGTCTTTTTCCTTTTTTATACACTCCAGGTCCATTCCACAATGAAAGCTTTACAAACCTTCCATCTAATGCCTTCTCTATAGAGAGATGTAGTCAGAAAGGAGGGCTGATGAATTTCCAAGAGATAAGGAGGGTTTTCTTCTGGAACTGATTTTAAGAATAGAATCATGAACAACTGAAGCTGGAGAGGCAAAGAATGGAGAACAAGCAACATTTTGTAACAACACATGAATACTCATTCTAGGAAAAAGTTTCCCTTTCTACTTTTGAGTCATACATATTAATAATCAGCACATAAAGCTGATTCATGAGGGTCCAATGCAGACTGTAGGATGGCCAGGTAGATTGTCTCTTATGTCAGCTAGGACTGGAAACCAAGTCACATCACTCCTAAAAATTGTGGTCCCTTCTGCCATTAACTAGACATTAACTTCAAGAAGGAATTTTGTGTGTGAGTGCTTCAGTTTTATTGGCTCAAAAATGAAGACTTTGGATTTGATGATTAGGTGAACTCTAAGATTCTTAGTGCTAAGAATCTGAGGATTGTCACCGTCCATGACTATGACGTGCTTAGAGGGGGATGAATGGGGAAATGGAGAAGAAGGGGTGAAGGTTGCAGGCAAAGGGAGGTAAGGGAGTAATTTTTGCATTACCTAGAGCATGTAATTAGTGAATTATACAAGGAAAAGGTATTGATTTTTACTGGATAACTCCCGTGTTCCTGAAAGACAGCCCTTCCATGATCCAGTTTTAAGAAGTCTTTAGAAACAGAGGTACTGCTTAGAGTTTTGAGGGCACCCCACAATCTTCATCTGTAATTGGGAATAAGAGTACCTCATAATGTTGATACTGAGATTTTTTAGAAAGTAATACATGTAATGCCGCTGACATAGTGCCTGGTATATAGTACCCAGTAAATACTGGTCATCTTTACCATCACCATCATCATCAACCTAAGTGTCTCATAACACTAAGCCTGAATAGCTTTCTCTTCTTTCAAAAATGAGTATACACCAGCTCTAGGCTGTGCGTACCCACCTGTCGTCTTTGGTCATACACGTCCTCTAGCTATGGTCAGCAGGTAAACTACCTAGAGTCCAGTAAGTGATCAGTGCCCGTCACATTTGGAAGGTGACATATAAGCAAAAACTTGGCGAAATTGACCCTGCAGATACCAGCTGAGGAGGGCTGGTGGCAGTGGTGATGGCTGCTGTAGCCAACGTAAAGAACGGTGAAGAGGCCCATGAGGCAGAAGTTGCAAGAGCAGTACGAGGAGGAAAGTCAAAGAAATAAGGCCAAGGAGGTGGCAGGGGTCTAGGTGCCCTAGGAGTGAAAGCCACTGCGCTTGCTTCATCCTTTACTCTGAGTGGAGCCAGGGGTCACGAAGGGTTTTGAGCTGAGGAGTGGCATGGTCAGACTTACAGTGTGAGTTGTGTGGAGAATAGACTCACTGCAGGAGGGCAAGGGGTGGGAGCAGGAGGCCAAGTAGGAGGTTTCTGCGCTAACCCAGGTGAGGAGTGATGGTGACTTTCACCTGGGAGGTAGCTTGGAGGTGCTGAGAAGTGATCACATTCTGGATATATTTTGAAGACAGAGTGAATAGGATTTGGTGACAACATGGATGTGACATAAGAAAGAAAGGAAACAACGATGAATCCAAAGATTCTGGTTTAGACTTTGGAAGCAGTTTGCCACTAACTTAGTAGGGGAGGGCTGCAGTGAAGCAGGTTTTAAGAGAAGGATTCGGAGTTCACTTTTGAACATTATCAAGTTTAGATGAGTTAAGTTTGTAAGAATGAATTAATAAACTAATGAAGAAAAAAAAGCAACCAAGTGAAGCCTCAGAAAATGTTTTAAACTTCAGTCAAGAGAAGCAAATATATGAACAAGTAAATAGGGAAAAGTTATCGGCAGCCACTCTGGAAAACAATATGGAGGTTCCTCAAAAAGTTAAAAATAAGGATGCCTGGGTGGCTCAGTCAGTTAAGCAGCTGACTCTGGATTTCAGCTCAGGTCATGATCTCAGGGTCGTGGGATCGAGCCCTGTGTCAGGCTCCCCGCTCAGCAGGGAGTCTGCTTGAGGAGTCTCTCTCTCCCTCTCCCCCACCCCATTTGTGTGCTTTCTCTATCTCTCAAATATATAAATAAATCTTTAAAAAAAAAAGTTAAAATAAAACTACCCTACGATCCAGTTTTAAAATTCATTGATAAAAAGATATTTTAGAAAGAATCTGTTTAAGGCTCTCAATAAAGTCCTTTAATACTTCAGTTTGTTAAGCAATAATAGGATGGGGAAGAGAAAGTACAATAACATTAAAAACATAATGGCTTAAATAAAACCACATTGGGAAAAGGAATAGGAATTTGATACTTCAGAAAACAATCTCATGCAAAGGAAAACACTCCTGTGAGTTTCGTCTTTACCACTCACGCAGAACACTTTATTTCTGACATCTCTGATCACCAAATATGTGGGATGCCTGTGGAATTGGGATGCACCACCCTCCCAGTACATGGATGTGTTCACCAACACAGAAGCTATCTGAACCTTGGACTTTTGAGATTTTTATGGAGGGCTGATCACATAGGCAACATTTTAGTCATTCACCCGATTTCTAGCCCCTCTCCCCTTCACAGAAGGTAGAGTGTGGGCCTGAAAATTCTAAGCTTCTAATCATGTTTTGATCTTTCTGGTGACCAGCCCCCATCCAGGAGCCCACCAAACATTGCCTCATTAGAACAAAAATATTCTTATCATCCAGGAAATTCCAAGGGATTTAAGAGCTCTGTGTCAGGAAACAGGGTCAAAGACAAAATGTTAGAACAAAAGATGCTCCCAGTGTTCTTATCACTTAGGAAATTACAAGGGTTTTAATTTTGTGTCAGAAACCAGGCACAGAATGTAATATCTATTTCTATTATTTCACAATCAGTGAGGCAGATGATAAACCCAATAAAAGCATTATTCCAGATTTCAAAATACTACTAGTAATTGTATCCCCTCACTTCTTCCACTGTTTTCATGACCAGTACCACCACCAACAAAATAATAATAATTACTGAGTGTTTCTTAGGATGTCTCATTTTAAGTCTCAAAAAATCTTATAAAGTAGGTGATATTATTATTACTATTTTATAGATGAAAAAATTAAGCTTAGAAGTGTTAAGTAAATACCACATTGCTGGTAAGTTCCAGATAAAAATAAACAAAAATAGAATGGATGAGAGAGAAGGTAATTTATAGGCATAGCAATTTTTAAGGATGCAATAATAGACTTATTTCAAGAAAGATGGGCCAGATTCAGTAATCAAAGTCATATTAAGATAGAACTTTCCAGGGGCGCCTGAGTGGCTCAGTCGTTAAGCGGCTGCCTTCGGCTCAGGTCATGATCCCCGAGTCCTGGGATCGAGTCCCACATTGGGCTCCCTGCTCGGCAAGGAGTCTGCTTCTCCCTCTCCCACTCCCCCTGCTTGTTCTCCCTCTCTTGCTGTCTATCTCTGTCAACTAAATAAATAAAATCTTAAAAAAAAAGAGAACTTTCCAGACATCTGCAAATGTAATCCAAATGGGTTCTCTAGGAATAAAACAAAAGTAATGAATAATGACCAGTACTGAGTTATGTTCTAGCAATTTTTAAAGTTAGTTTTAAGAGTGTGACAGACTGAATGTTTGTATCCTCTCAAAATTCATCTCTTGAAGACCTAACCCCGACTGTGATGTTACTTGGAAATTGGTTCTTTGGGAAGCGATTAGGGTTATGTGATGTCATTAGGATGGGGCCCTCATGATGGAATTAGTGTCCATGTAAGAAGAGACACCAGAAAGCTTGCTCTTTCTCTTCATCATGTGAAGACTCAACGAGAAGGCATCTATCACAGGTCAGGAGGAGATCCTTCACGAGCATCTGACCATGCTGGCACCTTGATTTCAGTTTCTAGCCTCTCTAACTGGAAGAAAATAAATTTCTGTTGTTTAAGCCACACAGAAAATTGTATTTTTTGGCAACCTGAGCAAACTAAAACAACGAGTTACTAGACTCTGATAGAGTTCTTGGAATAGACTGAAAACACGTTCTTCTTTCATCAACTGTGTTTTCTTGTTAACAGTATGAATTAAATTATAAAAAGTTCTTGCTATTGCTGTAGGTCTGTGGTGAGCCACAGACATGGGTCTGTGTTCTATAGGATAGGGTTTTCAAGAATAAGTTGTTAAGAATAAGACCTATTTCAAGAGATACCAAGTGAAAATTAGAAGGCAAGAGGGTAAAACTGATTACTATGTTTGGGAATGCTTAGTAATCCAGGATAAATTAAATAGATTATAATAGTTTATGTAACTGATGAAGATACCATTTGTCAGATTGCTTGTGCCTGTAACAGAAGTGGCTGTGACAGTCCGTGTGGCTTATAGTCATGAGCTCCCACATTATAATGTGAAGGCATTTGTATTTGGATGCGGTTCAGACCACAACTGCCGCTGGAAATAAAGTTTTGGGGGTTCTGAAGGGAGCTGTGGGAAGAAGCTTCTCTGCCTTTCACAGTACCAAATGAGTCCCTGGTTATATTCAGAAAGTGAGAAACTCAGTGCAGAAGTACTTTGGAAGGGTATCATTGATAAGAACGTTCCAGATTCTGTGTGTTACTTAATGGGAGAAGATGATGCTGCCAACAAGAAACAATTCTCTCAACACGTAAAGAAAGTAACTCCAGACATGGACAAGAAAGTTCATGCTGCTCTAGGGGAAAATCCAGTCTCAGAATAAAGTTTAAAAGAAAAGAGAGAACGATCCCCAGCAGTCTCTTGCTCAGAAGAAAGACCATGTAGCCCAGAAGACAAGTTGCCTCAGAGGTCAGGAGCAGTCTTTGTTGAAGACCAAACTAAAACCACAATTTTGAGAAGACGTTTCAGATAAGGATTATAAATACATTGACAAGCAGCTAAAAATGAATCACCACCATTTTATCTTTTGGTTTTCAGAAACCAGGTTTAAAAAATCGGATGTGGCCTTCTGATTTCTACAGTTTGGGGACCAACCCCCACACTGCTACTGACTCGTGAGGTGGCCTTGAGCCTGTTGCCTGGCTCTGGGCCTCAGTTTCTACAAAATGAATTGGATGATACTTACTCTCTGCTCTAAACATTCTCTGATTTTATTCAATCCTAATTCTGAGTTCTGAGGAGTTTATCTAAGAATATAAGAAAAAAATAGCTGCATCCAGGGTTATTTAAAGTGGGGGAAACTTTTATTTGGAACACATACTTCAGTTCTCAAAAATTTTCAAAAGGATATATAGCAATTGCTCTTGAATTGAAAATTCTACTCCTGTGACCTTTAGATTTTACTGCCTTCCTAACTTCCTGCCAAAACCCATTCTTTCTTTTATATGGATTCTTTTTTAGAGAAGTGATAAAAATCTTTTAACTACTAGTAGGTAAACTGTCTTATAATCAGAAATCTTAGAATAATGCTTTAAAAGGGTGATATTTGGAGAAATAATAAATGGCTTTCTTCTGCACTATATGTTGAAAAACTGGTGCAGGACATTTGATCTATTCAAATATATCTTCAAAATCTATTTAGCATGAATAAAAGCAGTATACTGTTGCCTTGTAGCAGTGTCTTGAACTTTGATTTAATTACTTTTTTTTCTTTTTAATAAAATTTTCGTGGGAATCTTTATTGTTGTATCTCGACTGCTTTACCTGTGAATCAGTCACATTTTGACCTCTAAAATAATTACTGGGTGATTTAGCAAGGCAGTGTTAAGACTACATAGCAGAACAAGAAAAAGTCAGAAAATGGGAAATTTCAGGTCTTTATAATATTTTAAAATTAGTGTTGCCCTAGCTAAATTGCATTTCCTTATTATGGCAGTAACCATTACTCATTCTGACCACGCAGAAGCTCTAAATTACCAGGCCATCCTTTGTCCACATGGCCACCCATCATTTTACCTGTTTGTCCACTTCCTACTCTAGCCCTGGGGCCCTCTGGTCCCCAAATCTCTTCTGATACCTGAGGTCCCTCCTCAGCCCCACCCCTATCGTCAGTCAGTTCTCTTCATTTAACTAGAAGCTGGTTCTCTCTAATGCAGCCCTGCCAAGTGGCTGCCCTTCATACCTGGTGTAGGATGAACATCTTCTGAAAACTCTCCTGGTTTGAAGCTCAAGGCCTCAGACATACCATTAGATTCCCCGCCTTACTAAGGTCATGTAAAGACGTCACTCCCCTCCTTTCGTAACGATTTTAACTTGCAGTTCACTGTGTTGTCTTCAGCACAACTCCTCTCATACATCTTATGATTTAATAGCCACATAAATTATCTTTTCAGTTCATGGGCCTCTCAGGCTTTTCTCTACCCTACTTCAGCAACCCACTCCTGTGGTCTTCCCCTAGATCTTGTCATTAATCCCACCCCTCCAGAGTCTTAGTTTTAAGTACTCTATTTTCTGACTTCCATCTCACATTGTGCCAGCATACTCCTTCTCATTGTTCTTTGGCTGTACCAAATCATTGATCCTAAAGTCATGTCTGTACTCTTCATCACCCCCTCCCTCATATCCACTCTTCTTTTCTTATCCAGTTGAGGTTCCATGGTCCATCACTTAGGAATCACCAAACAATTCTCTCACATATATCCTCAACTCCTGGGTCCCTCTTTTGTTACTATACTTCCTTGGCAAAATAGATAAATGTAGATAGAGGATAGGTAGGTAGGTATGTAGATAGATGGATAGATAGATAGATGATAGATGAAATAAAAATAAAAGCTACAACAAAAAATGGATAAATTCAACCTTTTGTTCACCTACTCCATACATGCATCCTTGCAGTTGAGTGAGCTAGGATAACCTGACTTCCATGCTTACAAATTTCATTTGGTTCGTAACTCCTCGCTACTGTTGTATGGTCCTGTATTTCCCTGGTCCATTTGCTCTCCCACTGTCTTGGACCATTATTTTACACCTCCTTATTCCCAGAACCTCCAGAATATCTTCCCTCTTCCTCATTCTCAGCTGATTTATCTGGTTTCTGTTTCACTGGGAAGAGGAATTTGACAGTTTCCCACGCTGTATTTACCAACCTACCAGCATGCACTCCGCCTGCCTTCTTGCTGTTATGAACTCTGCTTCATGTCTAAAGTCAATCCCTCCACTAGTTTTTTAGATTCCATATCTTTTCATCTATCTAAGAACATCATCCCCTTTTACTCTTGTGTCATACGTTATTCCCTCTCTACTAGATCATATCTGTTAACATGAAAAATGTCACCCAATCTCCCATATCTTCTAATTTATGCTCCATTTCCCTACTCTTCTGTACAGAAGAACCATTTCAAGAGCTGTCTCCACTTTGCCTGCTCTGGTTGTCTTTTGAATCCATTCTCATCAAGATTTCATCCCTATCATTTACCTAAACAGCTCTTGTCATGATCAGGAGTAAATAGCCTCCATGTTGCTAAATCCAATGGAAAGTTCTCAATGTTCCTCTCCTTGGCACATCTGCACACTGGATCACTATCTCCTCAAAACACATTCTTTAGTTGGTATCTGAGATAACTGAACTTTTTTTCTTCCTACCAGTAAGAAGCTGGCTACTTCTCTATTTCTTTTGCATGTTGCTCCTCATCACCCTGACTTCTAAACTTTGAGGTGTCCTGTATCTGAGTCTAGATATAGACTTTTCACTTTTCATTCATTCACTTACTTCCATCCAGTCTCAAAGCCTTTGATATCATCTATATTCTGACAATCCCCATATTTTTATCTCTATCCTTGACTGATCCCTTGAACTCCAGACTCTCACATCCAGTCACCTGGTATCTTTACTTGACCTTTAAATAAATATTTCACACTTAAAATGTTCAAAACTGAACTCTTTGTTCCTGTCTGCTGCCTACTCCTTCCCCTAAAATCCTGTTTATCCTCACAGTCTTCCCATCTCAAGAAATTGCAATTCCGCCCTTCCCATTGTTCATGCAGGTCTCTAGTCTCTGATTCCTCTTTCTCTTATTCTTTATATCTAACCAATCACAATATCTAGTTCTTTCTACCTTCAGAATAAAAATAGGATCTGACGTGTCTCAACTTCATCCTAATTTCTTCTAACTCACTTTCATGCTTCTCTCTTTGCTTCCCTGCAGTCTATTCTCTGCACTGAAGCCCAGATTCCCACTTTAAAACTTATGTCAATCCAGAGTCTTCTTTCAGTCTGCCACCCCACTCACAAAGGCAAAGTTCTTACAGTGGCCCATGGAGCTCTAGATGATGTCATTCACCATTGCTTGTGGCAGGCATAATACAAAGATATCCCCTAAGATTCCCACCTCTCTGGTGTACTTGCCATGCATGATACTTTCTCTCTGCATGTGGGTGGGACTTATGAATATGATGGGATAGTTACTCCCTTTATTGGGTTACCCCATATGCCAAATCTGATAATCACTCCAGTCATTATACGTAGGTGTCTGGGAGAACCTCGTATAAGATACCATCTTAGCAGACTAGAGAGAGAAATTCTCCTGCTGGTCTTGAGAAAGCAAACTGCCCTCTTGTGTACTGCCTATGGAGAGGGCCACATGGTAAGACCCTGAGGTGACCTCTGGGAGCTGAGTGTCAGTAATCCCAGCTGAGAACTAGTAAGAAATGGGGGCTTCAGTCATTCAGGCACAAGGAAATAAATTCTCCCACCAACCTGAATGAGCTAGGAAGTGGGTTCTTTCCTAGAGTTTCCATGAGACATGAGAATGCAGTGCAGCCTATATCTTGATTTCATTCTTTTGAGGCCCTGAGTTGAGGACATGGCCCAGATTTCGGATCTATAGAAATTGTGAGTTTGTGGTCATTTGTTATGCAGCAAAATAAAAAGAATACACACCTCTCTTACTTAGTCTTCTCTCCTTCTACCCTACCCAGCTTTAGCCACATTGGTGTCTGTGCTCTTCCTTGAATAGGGAACCCTGTTGCAAGGCCTTTGGACCGTCTATTTCTTCTGCCTAAAAAGATTTTCCCCAAGAAAGATATATGGCTTCCTTCCTTCCTTCCTTTATGTGTTTGTTTAAATGTTATTGTATTAGACAGGCTTTTCCCAACCACTGAATATAAAGTAGCAGCCCCAACCCAGTGCACATCCACCTTCTTACCCTGCTTAATTTTATCCCCATGGCATTTATCATCTTCTGATGTCTCATTTATTTGTTTACCATGAAAGTTCAAATTCTGTGAGAATTTGAACACAGATTTGGGTTTTCTTCTCTATTGCAACTATCCTTGTGTATGGAATAGTGCTTACAACATAGTAGGTCCTTAATAAATCTTTGTAAATGAATTAATATTTTCTGGGTTTTGACCTTATTTTTAAAGGGTTTTGGTTTAAAATTGTCATATTAAAGGAGAAAAAAGAAAAATTATTTTTAAAACCACAAGATTTTACAGCTTAATAACAGAATAATGTAAAGCAAATCCAAATGCAATTAAGCATAAAAATATTGACACTAGGTATTGCTTGGTTTCAGAGTGCATGCCCCATTGTGCAATTTAAAGCTTAGTGAATTTCTTACTACATAGGTTTGAAATACATTATCTTCTAAAATTATGTTTATACACTATAAAACTTTGACCATATACTGTAAAACTTTTTTAATGCTAGCTTAAAAAAAAAAAAATCTCTTACCACTATTTCCTACCACTAAGAAACTGACATAAACCCAAAAGCACAACTCTGATAAAAATATATATAATTCAAAATTTGAGTATTAAATATTGACCCATCACTAGTACTTAATACTAATTATTTAGTAATTGTCTCCTTTAATTGCCCATGCCTGTTATCTTTGGAATGTTTTCAAAATGTCTTAGAATATTTTGATTGGCTTAGTGACATTTTCAAACCATTCCTATAAAGAGTTTCTGCTCCAGGAGCAGGTCTACTTTTAGTAAAAAACTTTTAGTAAGAAAAAAATGGTCTTAAAAAATATACACATATATATGTATATACATATATATGTATATAAAAATATACATAAAATATATATGTGTATATATATATATATATGTATTTGCTTAAAAAATATGTCTGCATTAAGTCAGGTTTCCCCAGCAATCTAAGCATAATCTCTTATGGTTTTTTTCTCCCTACTATTTCCTTTCTCCTCCAATGATCTTTGCTTAATAGGTGCTCTTTTCCTCTTAATCTCTTTCTCTTACTCAAAATAAAAATTCAAACAAATAAATTTAATAAAATAAATTGACCCAACAAAAAGCCTTAGCAATAGTTTCTCTTTTGTAGGTCTAAATGTAAATAATTTTAGATGGTAGGTTCATCCCATGAATGGGGGTCACTGGCTTGGGAAATTCGCTGAACTTCCTGCATGAGCACCTTACTCTCCAGTCTGATGAAATGTCCCATGGTTCCTGTGAATTTTTTCTCTCTCATATGACACATCTCTGTCAGCAGATATCTTGCAAGTATAGAACATGAGATAAATTGACACCTGGACTCTGCCATTTCAAATCAGTGTTGCCAGAAATTAGATTTAGTTTGCATAGAATAGGATAGCCTTTTAGTGATTTGGATTCTATATTCCCAGACTAAATGGCTGTTTTTACTTGCTATTTTTCATTATCAGAGAAAATGGCTATGTCCTTTCTCATTTATTCTGTTTTGTAAATTAACATACATTAAAATTGATTCTTTTTTTATTATGTTATGTTAATCACCATACATTACATCATTAGTTTTTGATGTAGCATTCCATGATTCATTGTTTGCATATAACACCCAGTGCTCCATGCAGTACGTGCCCTCTTTAAGACCCATCACCGGGCTAACCCATCCCTCCACCTCCGTCCCCGAAAGAATCCTCAGTTTGTTTCTCAGAGTCCATAGTCTCTCATGGTTCATCTCCCCCTCCAATTTCCCCCCTTCATTTTTCCCGTCCTGCTATCTTCTTCTTTTTTTTTTTAACATAAAATGTATTATTTGTTTCAGAGGTACAGGTCTGTGATTCAACAGTCTTACACAATTCACAACACTCACCATAACACATACCCTCCCCAATGTCTATCACCCAGCCACCCCATCCCTCCCACCCCTCCCTCCACTCTAGCAACCCTCAGTTTGTTTCCTGAGATTAAGAATTCCTCATATCAGTGAGGTCATATGATACATGTCTTTCTCTGACTGACATATTTCGCTCAGCATAATACCCTCCAGTTCCATCCATGTCGTTGTAAATGGCAAGATTTCATTCCTTTTGATGGCTGCATAATATTCCATTGTATATATATATCACTTCTTCTTTATCCATTCATCTGTCAATGGACATCTTGGCTCTTTCCACAGCTTGGCTATTGTGGACATTGCTGCTATGAACATCGGGGTGCACGTACCCCTTCAGATCCCTACATTTGTATCTTTGGGGTAAATACCCAGTAGTGTAATTGCTGGCTCATATGGAAGCTCTGTTTTCAACTTTTTGAGGAACCTCCATACAGTTTTCCAGAGTGGCTGCACCAGCTTGCATTCCCACCAACAGTGTAGGAGGGTTCCCCTTTCTTCGCATCCCCGCCAACATCTGTCATTTCCTGACTTGTTAATTTTAGCCATTCTGACTGGTGTGAGGTAGTATCTCATTGAGGTTTTGATTTGGATTTCCCTGTTGCTGAGCGACGTTGAGCACTTTTTCATGTGTCTGTTGCCCATTTGGATGTCTTCTTCGGAAAAATATCTATTCATGTCTTCTGCCCATTTCTTGATTGGATCATTTGTTCTTTGGGTGTTGAGTTTGATAAGTTCTTTATAGATTTTGGATACTAGCCCTTTATCTAATATGTCATTTGCAGATAATCTTCTCCCATTCTGTGGGTTGTCTTTTGGTTTTGTTGACTGTTTCTTTTGCTGGGCAAAAGCCTTATATCTTGATGAAGTCCCAGTAGTTCATTTTTGCCCTTGCTTCCCTTGCCTTTGGCAGTGTTTCTAGGAAGAAGTTGCTGCGGCTGAGGTCGAAGAGGTTGCTGCCTGTGTTCTCCTTTAGGATTTTGATGGACTCCTGTCTCACATTGAGGTCTTTCAACCATTTGGAGTCTATTTTTGTGTGTGGTATAAGAAAATGGTCCAGTTTCATTCTTCTGCATGTGGCTGTCCAATTTTCCCAACACCATTTGTTGAAGACACTGTCTTTTTTCCATTGGACATTCTTTCCTGCTTTGTCGAAGATTAGTTGACCACAGAGTTGAGGGTCCATTTCTGGGCTCTCTATTCTGTTCCATTGATCTATGTGTCTGTTTTTGTGCTAGTACCATGCTGTCTTGATGATGACAGCTTTGTAATAGAGCTGGAAGTCCGGAATTGTGATGCCACCAGCTTTGCTTTTCTTTTTCAACATTCCTCTGGCTATTTGGGGTCTTTTCTGGTTCCATACAAATTTTAGGATTATTTGTTCCATTTCTTTTAAAAAAGTGGATGGTATTTTGATGGGGATTGCACTGAATGTGTAGATTGCTCTAGGTAGCATTGACATCTTCACAATATTTGTTCTTCAAATCCATGAGCATGGAACGTTTTTCCATTTCTTTGTGTCTTCCTCAATTTCTTTCCTGAGTATTTTATAGTTTTCTGAGTACAGATGCTTTGCCTCTTTGGTAGATTTATTCCTAGGTATCTTATGGTATTGGGTGCAATTGTAAATGGGATCGACTCCTTAATTTCTCTTTCTTCTGTCTTGTTGTTGGTGTATAGGAATGTCACTGATTTCTGTGCATTGATTTTATATCCTGCCACTTTACTGAATTCCTGTATGAGTTCTAGCAGTTTTGGGGTGGAGTCTTTGGGGTTTTCCACATAAAGGATCGTATCATCTGCAAACAGTGAGAGTTTGACTTCTTCTTTGCTGATTTGGATGCCTTTGATTTCTTTTTGTTGTCTGATTGCTGTGGCTAGGACTTCTAGTACTATGTCGAATAGCAGTGGTGATGGTGGACATCCCTGCCGTGTTCCTTACCTTAGAGGGAAAGCTCTCAGTTTTTCCCCATTGAGAATGATATTTGCTGTGGGTTTTTCATAGATGGCTTTTATGATATTGAGGTATGTACCCTCTATCCCTATACTCTAAAGAGTTTTAATCAAGAAAGGATGCTGTACTTTGTCATATGCTTTTTCTGCGTGTCTTGAGAGGATCGTATGGTTCTTGTTCTTTCTTTTATTAATGTATTGTATCACATTGATTGATTTGTGGATGTTGAACCAACCTTGCAGCCCAGGAATAAATCCTACTTGGTCGTGGTGAATAATCCTTTTAATGTACTGTTAGATCCTATTGGCTAGCATTTTGGTGAGAACTTTTGCATCCATGTTCATCAAGGATATTGGTCTGTAATTCTCCTTTTTGATGGGGTCTTTGTCTGGTTTTGGGATCAAGGTAATGGTGGCCTCATAAAATGAGTTTGGAAGTTTTCCTTCCATTTCTATTTTTTGGAACAGTTTCAGAAGAATGGGTATTAATTCTTCTTGAAATGTTTTGTAGAATTCCCCTGGGAAGCCATCTGGCCCTGGGTTTCTGTTTGTTGGAAGATTTTTGATGACTGCTTCAATTTCCTTGGTGGTTATAGGTCTGTTCAGGTTTTCTATTTCATCCTGATTCAGTTTTGGTAGTTGATACATCTCTAAGAATGCATCCATTTCTTCCAGATTATCTGATTTGCTGGCGTATAGTTGCTCATAATATGTTCTTATAATTGTTTGTATTTCTTTGGTGTTGGTTGTGATCTCTCCTCTTTCATTCATGATTTTATTTATTTGGGTCATTTCTTTTTTCTTCTTGATAAGTCTGGCCAGGGGTTTATCAATCTTCTTAATTCTTTCAAAGAACCAACTCCTAGTTTCATTGATCTGTTCTACTGTTCTTTTGGTTTCTATTTCATTGATTTCTGCTCTGATCTTTATGATTTCTCTTCTCCTGCCGGGTTTAGGCTTTATTTGCTGTTCTTTCTCCAGCTCCTTTAGGTGTAAGGTTAGGTTGTTTATTTGAGACCTTTCTTGTTTCTTGAGAAAGGCTTGTATTGCTATATGCTTTCCTCTTAGGACTGCCTTTGCTGCCTCCCAAAGATTTTGAACAGCTGTGTTTTCATTTTCATTGGTTTCCGTGAATTTTTTAAATTCTTCTTTAATTTCCTGTTTGACCCATTCATTCTTTAGTAGGATGCTTTTTAGCCTCCATGGATTTGAGTTCTTTCCAACTTTCCTCTTGTGATTGAGTTCTAGTTTCAAAGCACTATGGTCCAAAATATGCAGGGAATGATCCCAGTCTTTTGGTACCGGTTGAGACCTGATTTATGACCTAGGATATGATCTATTCTGGAGAATGTTACATGGGCACTAGAGAAGAATGTGTATTCTATTGCTTTGGGATGGAATGTTCTGAATAGATCTATGAAGTCCATTTGGTCCAGTGTGTCATTTAAAGCCTTTATTTCCTTGTTGATCTTTTGCTTAGATGATCTGTCCATTTCAGTGAGGGGGGTGTTAAAGTCCCCCACTATTATTGTATTGTTGTCAATGTGTTTCTTTGCCTTTGTTATTAATTGGCTTATATAATTGGCTGCTCCCATGTTAGGGGCATAGATATTTACAATTGTTAGATCTACTTGTTGGATAGACCCTTTAAGTAGGATATAGTGCCCTTCCTCATCTCTTATTATAGTCTTCAGTTTAAAATCTAATTTGTCTGATATAAGGATTGCCACCCCAGCTTTCTTTTGGTGTCCATTAGCATGGTAAACGGTTTTCCAACCCCTCATTTTCAATCTGGGGTGTCTTTGGGTCTAAAATGAGTCTCCTGCAACCAGCATATCGATGGGTCTTGTTTTTTTATCCAATCTGATACCCCGTGTCTTCTGATTGGGGCATTTAGCCCATTTACATTCAGGGTAACTATTCAAATATATGAATTTAGTGCCACTCTATTGCCTGTAAGTTTACTGTTACTGTATATTGTCTGTGTTCCTTTCTAGTCTATGTTACTTTTAGGCTCCCTCTTTGCTTAGAGGACCCCTTTCAATATTTCTTGTAGGGTTGGTTTCATGTTTGCAAATTCTTTTAGTTTTTGTTTGTCCTGGAAGCTTTTTATCTCTTCTTCTATCTGCATGCATATTTTTCTCGTTTAGTGCTCTGAATATATCATGCCAGTCCTTTCTGGCCTGCCAGGTCTCTGTGGATAGGTCTCTTGTCAATCTAATGTTTCTACCATTGTAGGTTACAGATCTCTTCTCCTGAGCTGCTTTCAGGATTGTCTCTTTGTCTCAGAGACTTATAAGTTTTAGTATTAGATGTCAAGGTGTTGACCTATTTTTATTGATTTGGGGGGGTTCTCTGTGCCTCCTGGATTTTGATGCCTGTTTCCTTCCCCAAATTAGGGAAGTTCTCTGCTATAATTTGCTCCAATATACCATCTGCTCCCCACTTCTTCTTCTGGGATCCCAATTATTCTAATATTTTTTCGTCTTATGGTATCACTTATCTCTCGAATTCTGTCCTCATGATCCAGTAGTTGTTTATCTCTCTTTTTCTCAGCTTCTTGATTTTCCATCACTTGGTCTTCTATATCACTAATTCTTTCTTCTGCCTTTTTTATCCTAGCAGTTAGAGCCTCCATTTTTGATTGCACCTCATTAATAGCCTTTTTGATTTCAACTTGGTTAGATTTTAGTTCTTTTATTTCTCCTGAAAGGGTTTTTCTGATATCTTCCATGCTTTTTTCAAGCCCAGCTAGTATCTTTAAAATCATCATTCTGAACTCTAGTTCCAACATCTTACTAATGTCCATATTGATTAGGTCCCTGGCAGTTGGTACTGCCTCTTTTTCTTTATTTTGAGGTGAGTTTTTCTGTCTTGTCATGTTGTCCAGAGGAGAATAGATGAATGAGAGAACAAAATGCTAAGAGGGTAACAACGACCCCAGAAAAATATACACTAAACGAATCAGAAGAGACCTTCCAGAAAGTGGTCACTTTTCTGTTCAGAGAGTTGCTGCTATCTTTCTTTGATCTCCTGTTGAGTTCGTAGGTGTTCAGAATGGTTTGATACCTTCTCCTGTTGAGTTCGTAGGTGTTCAGAATGGTTTGATACCTATCCGCTGAATTCCTGGGACCAGACAAAATTTAGGTCTCCTAGTCCTCTGCCATTTTGCTCCTCCCCAAATTGACTCTTTATTGTCGTAGATGTGTAGATTCTTGTAAACACCATCAGATCAGGAAACAGAACTGTTCTCTTACCACAGAGAAACTCCCTCCTTCTGCCCCTTTAATTCATGCTTCCACTCACGCCAACCCCTGCAACCACAATCTATGTTCTCTATCACCATAGCTTTTTCTTTTCCAGAAGGATATATAAATTGAGTCATAGGGTATATATCCTTTTAGACTGGCCTTGTTCACTCTGTCTAATGCCTTGAAATTCATCCAAGTCGTGTATATCTGCAGTTTTTGTTTTTTTTTTTTAATTCCTGAGTAGTATTCCATAGTATGGCTATATCACAGTTTTTTTAACCATTCACATTAAAGTATATTTTCTTTGTTTCTAATTTGGGCTGACTATGAATGGACCTGATAAAATACCCATCTGCAGGCTTTTTCTTTGACCCTAAATTTTCATTTCTTTATGGTAAATACTTATGATTGGAATTCCTGGGCTATGTGGTGTGTGTTGAGTTGTATAAAAACCCAATGTGCTGTTTTTCCCACCAGCAGTGTATGAAAGTTTCAGTGGTTCTGCATCTTCATCAGCCATTCTATGGTATATAGCGGCATCCCATAAAGCTTTTAATTTTCACTTCCCTAGTGACCAATGATGTTAAAAAATTTTCCATGGCTTATGTGCTATCTTTGCCCATTTATTAATTAGGTGGTTCATTTCTTTGCTGTTGAGTTTTGAGGACTCTTTATGAGTTTTAGAAGCAAATTCTTTGTCAGATACATAATTTGCAAATAGTTTCTTCTAGTCAATAGCTTGTCTTTTCATTCACATAACATTATATTTCACAGAGCAACAGTTATCAATTTTGATGAAGTATTGATTTTTCTTTTTGGATCATGCTTTTGGTGTCATATTTAAGAACACCTTTTTTTTTTTTTTTTTAAGATTTTATTTATTTATTTGACAGAGAGATAGAGAGAGAGAGCACAAGTTGGTAGAGAGGCAGGCAGAGAGGCAGGCAGAGGGAGAGGGAGAAGCAGGCTTCCTGCGGAGCAGGGAGCCTGATGTGGGACTCAATCCCAGGACCCCGGGATCATGACCTGAGCCGAAGGCAGCTCCTTAACCAACTGAGCCATGCAGGCGCCCCTTTAAGAACACTTTTGACTAGGCCCAGTTTATGAAGATTTTTCTTCTGACCTTCTTTTTAAAGTTTTATATTTTTTATGTTTCACATTTAGATCTGCGACTCATTTTAGCTTTTGTTTCAGTTGTGAAATCTAAGCAAAGTGTCATTTTTTTTTTCCCAAATGGATGTCTAATTGTTTTAATACCATTTGTCGAAAGGACTGCTTACTCTTTTTCCACTGAATTGACTGTAACTTTGTCAAAATATAATTGGTCATGTTGCCTCTGTCTTGCTTCATTTGTTGCTATATCTGCCCTTTCATCAACACCACACAGTTTTGATTACTGTAGATTTCCAGTAAGTCTTAAAATCAGTAAATGCAAATGCTCCATTTTTGTTCTTTCTTAAAATTACGCTGGCTATTCTATTTACCCTTATTTATAACATTTTGAATTAGCTTATCAATATCTACAAAAAGTCTTGCTGGGATTTTGATTAGTATAGCATTAAATCTATAGATCAATGTGGGGAGAACTGACATCCCTATAAAGTTGAGGCTTCCAATACATGAATACCGCATGTCTTGCCATCTATTTAGACCTTCCTTGATTTCTTCCATCAGCATTTGTAGTTTTCAGCATATGGATTTTATACATTTTTGCACTTAAGCACTTTGCTTGGATCTACCGTAAATGATACACTTTTTGAAAATTTCAGTTTCCAGTTGTTCATTGCTAGATATTTGTGAGTTGAAATTGTGTCTGTGAAACCTAGTATGATAGTTTCAATATCACTCATATTTTCAAAGCTTTTGTTGTATCGGAAAGACCTGTCCTTCATCTTTGTCACTCAGGTAACAGTCTGGGACTTAGGCGGGAGGGTGGTCTAGTCCATAAATTATTTCTCAAAATCTCGGATATACTATTTAGATTCATGCATGCACAGTTTGAGGTGAGGCCAGGTGTTGATTCATTAAGTCCCTTTCCTGAGCCCCTTCCTCTTCACACCCTCCTTGGCACGGTCCTGTTTCCTGTGGCTTTCCTTTTAGATGCTCCAGCCAGAAAGCTGGGGTTTTATTTTCTTCTTTCTGCTATGCAGCTGCACTCTCTTCTGGGGCCAAGAAGCAGAAGAACAGCAAGAGGTAAAAGGGATTCACCCTACACCCTTGGGGTCTCAATTCCAATCGGAGAGGAGACGTTCCCTCTGTCATTTTAGACTCCTGCAATTCCTCCTTGCTGCCACCACTGGATTATTTGGGGGCTGGGACATGAGAGAGTGGAAAAAAGAAAAATTATTTCCCAATTCTTCCGGGTGTCGGGAAACCCCTTTTCTGTTCTTTGTGCCAGATTTTGAGGGCTTCTCCTGAAGCTCTCTTTGTTTCTACCATTGACCACCTCTAGGCTTGGGGCTCTATTGAGTCCAGAGCAGGAACGACAGTTGGGGAAACGGGTGAACTCACTGCTGGTTCAGTAGTATCTAAAATTCTGATCTACCCCAATATGCCTGGTGCTATTTACTTTGAGTCTTCAAATAGCTACTCTGTGCATCTGTCCAGGTTTTATAGCTGTGTTCAGTGGATATAGGAGAGGAGAATTGTGCTTACTCGCTCTACCTGCAACATCTTTATGTACCAATAGGCAGATTGTGGCATCCTATTAATTTTAATGTAATTTTGATTGCCTACGAATCCTGAAAAATGCATTTACAAGGTGCCAATCTTGTTTTCTCACCTCACTTACAGGATATGTCTTAAATTTAAAGAGAGAGTTTATACTTCATATTTACAATGAATCAACAAGTTTCTAAATATAACTTATTATATATATATATTTTTGATAGAGACATGAGGAGGGAAAGATGTGCTTTTTTTAAAAGATTTTATTTATTTATTTGAGAGAGAGCGAGCAGAGGAGAGAGAGCACAAGCAGGGGCAGAGGGAGAGGGACAAGCAGACTCTGCACTGAGCAAGGAGCCCAACATGGGACTCAATCCTAGGACCCTGGGATCATGACCAGAGCCAAAGGCAGATGCTTAACCGACTGAGTCACCCAGGCACCCCTGGAAAGATGCGCTTTAACAACTTACTTGTATTGGGATAATTACTTATATTTGGATAGTACTGTTTTTAGCAATAAAGAAGACTCTACTAACCAATTAGTCTGAAAACTGATAGTCAATGTATTTGTGATGTGCTCGTGAACCTTTGTGGCCCAGATTGCATAGCTGTAGTAGTCATTACCATACGTTAAAGCATTCTTGTACCTACACTTAAGATCTTTTGTTTTTAGTCACATCAATCTTGTGAGATGTAAGATGATTTTAGTTTGTTCATATTTTGTAGCTGGGACATCTGTATAGATGCTGCATTGCCTGCTCACAGTCCCATAGCTCTTCACTGTAGAGGAACCAAGGCCTTTGTTACTCAAAGTTCACTGCACTCTTCACTAAGCCATACTCCATTATTTAATGGTATGTAAATTGGCATGGATCAGTTCAAACCAAAAATATTGAGCTGCCCAAAACCCTTGACAAGTCCTGATATAAGGCCTTGAAAGACAGGCTATATTTCAGTCTCTCTGAGTAGGCATTAGACAACATCTAAGAACTTTTAACAGAGCAAAGAAAATAATACAGTGGCAGGTGCGCTTCAAGAAGAAAACCTGACACGGATGGAATGGAAGAGAAGGTTCCTGGAAGGTGGAAGTAGGTTCTTCAAGTGTAATAAGAGGTGACAGAATTGCTTGGGGTATTGCCATCATGAAGGGACATGTGCAAGAGACATTGTAAGAGGACTAGTCAGTAGGGTTAGTGATGCATCGGAAGGTAGGGGCAAGGCACAGGTGGAGATGGAATGTTCTTTGGTTGTGGTCTTTGGAAAATGATATGCTCTTGATGTGAGTGAGTTGGAGTTGGAGGGAGAGTTAAGTTTCAAGCTTATAGAATATAAAATATCAGGACAAAAGGAATTTGGAGCTCTAGATCATGAAATGAGGACAGACTAAGGAGTATAGAATTATGATAGATCCTCATAGAAGGGATAGTTGAATCCTAATAATGGATGGAGTTTCTGAAGGAGAGCTCATAATGAGCATAGAGGAGAAAACCAGGGACTAAAACTCAGAGTGTGTATGCTATAATGTGAAGAACTACTGCAAGTTTTATTTGAGTATGAGTTTGACAGTATTATATGGCTTCTGACATTTATGAATTTCAGCCAGAATAGAGGTGTGCTTAGTTATACATACTTAATGGAACTCTCACTTCTTTGAGCCCTAAGTAAATCTAGCATTGCCAGGTAAATGTATTCACCAGAAAGATCGTCAGGGTGTACTCACTCACTCACTAACTCCATTTGTTTACTTATGGCCTTTGTTTATTTTCCTGTCCGGGTGAGATTTATATTTCCCAGGTACGTGTCTAGACAGTTTAAATGCAAGGCATGTCTCACAGCTGAAGATTCTGTGCATAACACCAGGACTACTTTATATTCACAAAAACTGACAGTGGTAATGATGGTTTCTCCCTGGATGTTTACAGAATCATTTGTTGGTTCACATCTCTTTGGCATTTCCAAAACAGAGGAGTTATTTACAGGCATCTTGCTGTTTAACATTTCCAGAGGTTTTTGTTTTTGTTTTTGTTTTCACTCTGGTAAGGATGGTAGGTGGTGAGGAAAGAGTGTCATTTGTTAGAAGACTGTTTTACACCTCCTTTCGTTCAGTCCTCTAAAAATGTTGGTATGTTTCAGCATGTGAGATTGAATATTTCATTAGAAGCTATTTGGGAAGTTATTTTAAAGGCAGATTTTGAAGAACCTTGATCACTAATCTACTCTAAATGCTGAAAATCTGAGTGAGAAGGGAGTACAGGTTCGTGTTGCTGAAAATTTCCTCTTCTTTGTCTTCATCTTGTTGGCATGGTTAAATATTTAAGTGTACAATAGCCCCCCCTCCTTATTCGCAGGGGATGCATTCCAAGACCCCCAATGGAAAATGTGCATAGTGTCAAATCCTATATAGACTATGTTTTTTTTTTCCTATTCATACCTACCTGTGAAAAAGTTTAATTTATGAGTTAGGCACAGGAAAAGGTTAACAACAATGTAGAACAATTATAACAACGTATCATAATAGAAGCTGTGTGAATATGGTCTCTCTCTCTCTCTCAAAATAGCTTACTGTACTCACCCTTCTTCTTGAGATGAGAAATGATAAATGCCTGTGTGATGAGATGAAGGGAGGTGAATGACAGGTGTTGTGACATAGCATTAGGCTACTGTTGATTTTCCAGTGATATGTCAGGAGGAAGATCATCTGTCGACCACAGGTAACTGAGATCTCAGAAAGTGAAACCATGGATAAGGGAGACTACTGTATTTGCCGAGTTTAACTAGGAACTTTGGTGTTGGATCGAAATACTCTATCGGCCATGAACTGTTCATCTTTTACTTCTCATACAGCTTTCTGGATGCAACTGTGCTAATGACATGTCAAGTGGCTGAAATGGCACCGTTTTTTGCTGTTCTTGTTCATATAGATTGAGATCATTATTTATTACTGCAGCCTGTTCTTGTTGCCATGTAAATTGCTAGGAAAGTGTGTAAAATCACTTTTTTGTCTGGGTTCAGTCAAATTTGTATCTTTGTAAAAACACCAAAACGCTGTGCCATAATGGTGGTCAAATCTGTACGTATGCATTGGCTGTTATAAGAAAAACCAGCCCTTTGATTTGACTCTACTTCCCCGGTTTGGCATGCAGTTGGCTTGTTTGGTTTGTTTGCATGGAAGGTAGGATGAGAAGAGGAGGAATCATATGATGGAATCACAGGAGTGACTAGAGCACTGCGCTTGAGTGCTAGTATTATAGAAGAGCTGTTAGAGACCAATTTTTCGTTGTCTAGCAGAGGAAACTGAAAGCCAGAGATCTAAAGTGATACATCGTTGGTCACATAGCTAGTTAGTGGCTGAACTGGAAGTAGTACTTGGATTTCTTGATTCCTAGCCCAGATGTCTCTTCCATATATCTTCCATGAAGATACAATTTCCACTAGATAAAATTCGGGAGAATTTTGGTGATGAATAATGGTTAAGCTATTATTACTAGCCCCCCCACAAACCTGATGGGTGATGAATTGAAAGCATAATTAAGCATTTAAGAATGAATTTTCTTCTAAATTTGTGGGAAATCACCTTTGAAACCGCCTTTGAAAACATGAAGTAGATACTTCAATCATGGTTCCCCTGACTGAGGAGAAGTGTTGAATATCCATACTTGGTGTGTGTTAAATTGTTGCAGGATAAATAGAAAACAGCTTCCACATCTTATATTCCAGTTCGTTGACAGGATGAACCATGCTTCTGGGTGTCTTGAATTCAGCTCTTTAGTTTTGTAACTTGGATTCCCCATTCTGTCTCTCACAAATCTCAGATGAAGAGACATGCTTTAGAGTAGTCAGAACTGCCTATCCAAAATGGTTTTGGGGAAAAAAAAAAAGATTTTAGAATCATTCTAGCATCACTAGATTAAGCAAGCTCCTTGCTTTGATTCCACTCTGGGACTAAGTGGAAGCCAAAAAATGAAGTAGGAAACTGCGAAGGCGTCAAAATTATTTAAAAAGTAGCCAGATAATTGTTTTTTTTTTTAAGATTTTACTTACTTATTTGAGAGAGAGAGAGAGAGCACAAGCAGGGTGAAGGGCAGTGGGAGAAGCAGACTCCCTGCTGAGCAGGGAGCCCAATGTAGGACTGGATCCCAGGACTCCAGGATCATGACCTGAGCCGAAGGCAGAGATGCTTAACCGACTGAGCCACCCGGGCACCCCAGATAATTGTTTTAACAGAAATTAGAGCTGTAGTTTAGGTCACTCCCATAGTACATTACTTATTCAGTCACTTTCACACTTTGAAAGATTCAGCCGCATTGTAATTAGTTATAAACCTGTGTTGTTTGCACTACTAGGGATGTAAGCTTCATAATATCTGTTATTACTAAGTCTCTGTATCTTTAATGAGCACTCAGTCATTGTTGAAATGAAGTTTGAGATCCTATAATGTTTTACTATCGTCTTAGATGCCTAGGCTAGTAAAAGTTCTGGAGAGAATAAAATTAAATATCATATATAAATATCATATAATACATTATAAAATTAAACATCATATATAAATATCATATAATACATTATAAAATTAATCATGTAAATATCCTAATACGTTGTAAAATTAAACACCATATATATCATATAATACGTTATAAAATTAAACACCATATATAAATATCACATGTTATAAAATTAAACACCATATATAAATA